>NC_092379.1:117185126-117491220 GCF_030028105.1 Mobula birostris
AATGAAGAATGAGTAATAACAGAATTCATTCTGAGTAGTTTGACATTCATCTTTTAATTACTAGTTCAAAACTGATATGGCTGTGATTTTCTGTTATCAATCTTCGTTCCTCTTACTGTCATAATCTTGAGTCATAATGAACGATGTTAAAGCTTGCAAAGCAATCTTTAATACAATTATTTCTTAAGAATAATGGATTTAAAAAAACACACACAACTAAAGCAACATTGAACTTTCAGGATGATTTTTTTCTCCAGTTATATTTCAAGTTGAATATCCCTTAAATGTTAATACTTCTAGTTCCTTCTGAGCAATAAAAGAGAATGGCTGTCAGATCCAACTAGAAGAGCAATATTGCATCAAAGAACGACCATTGTGCCTGGAGAACATATTGGTGATCAACCTGTACCAAGAAAAAGGAGAAGTATTTTTTTTTGCACAACTAACAGGTATCTCTAAAGTTCAGGACATTTTTTAAAGTGCTTAGGTGACCAAGATCCCTGAGTATACACTATGGATCACACCTCATTGATAGGAAGTGTGCAACAAAGTAGATATATAATTGTATCTAAGAATGCTCACAATCAAAGAAACATTTACATTCTAACAATTTACAAAGTTAGATAAGGCCAGAGTCTTTGAATAAAGAATGTTTTCTGCCAAGTTCATGACACCCTCCAGAAGCCTAGATCAAGAGATGAGTAGGAACAAAATAAGCCACATACCAGCAATGGAAAGGGACAACTCTGATGTTGCACTATTTATTCAAAGCCATGGTAAATGTTGTGGGACAGCCTAACGAATGATCCCATGATTATCATGGTGTGATGTGTTGTGCATAAGATTTTGATTCAAAGAGATGTAGCCACAAAGTAGGCGAAAGGTTTACCTGATAACACAGCTTGTTATAATCAAAAGGAAAGGAGAATGCAAACCAAACCTTACAGCTAGGAAGAGTTTTTGAGGTATCTGCTCATTCATTTCGGAATATATTCTTCCCACAAAACTCAACGGCACAATATCCTTAACATTGTTTCCAGCCTTACTTCAGCGCAACTGAAGCTATTCCGCCCCTCCATTTTACTTTGCACTGAATCAATTCAGTGGGCGGGTGAGGTCTGGGCCTGACGTCCCGCTCACCCAGGGAAAGTGTACGCGCAATACATCGCCTCTCCTTTACCGGTGTATTTCCCGTCGCCGCGTGTTCACTGTCTGGCCTGTTAGGCAGGAGGCCACTGCAAATGGCCTCTCCTACATTACTGTATCCATAGCAATACCTTCTCGTCGGTGCCACCTTTTCCACCGAGCTTACTACGTCATGGCACAACCGAGTGTGCGGCAGTATAACTGGATGGGTCGGCTGGGCTCGTTAGCCTTGGTTGGCAGCCAGCCTAAGAGAGGACAACTCTGAATCCAAACCCGGGCAGGTGGGGCTCGTTAGTCTTGTCAGGCCATCCACCTAGGAGAAGGGCACTCCAACGTAAATCCTACGACCCGAGGACCTCGCTGTCGCCATCCCAGCTTGCTAGGCTATGGCAATGAACCCCGGGTGTAAAGGGTGGGGCCAGTACCGCGCACACTGCACTCCACCTAAAATACCACTGCGCAGGCCAAAGGACACGCCCACATCTACGACCACCCTCATCCCATATTGGCCTCGTCAGCCACCAGCGAGCCTGCAGACGTGGGCAGCCCCCTTCCTAAATCTTCATTCGTGAAGCCAAGCCATGATGAATCAATTCATCAATTAAGTTTCAAGATCACAGCTTGTTAAATGTTATTTACTCTTACAATGTGCTTGACTGTATTGATATTATTTAATAATCAATGCCTTCTTCTATTCTAAACATAGCTTTTCTTATATATTCTTATTATAGTCACAAGTTAGTAGAAGGATATTACTAAGCATTGTTGGGGCCATATTGTACAACTTTTGTCATGGAGCTGTACAGCAAAAAAACAGGCTTGCAGCTCATCTTGTCCATACTAACCGTGATTCCTATGAATGCTAATCCAATTTGCTAGCATTATGCACATATTCTACTTCTTTTCTATCAAAGTAGATGTCCAAATACGTGCTAAACATTGCTTTACCACCTCCCCTGAAAGTTCCTCCCAAATAACCTTCATCATAGTGTAAAAAAACTTGCTTCTCAGACCTTCAATAAATGTATCCCCACTTCCCTTAAACCTATGCCCTCTATTTTTAGACTTCCCACCATTGGAAAATGATTCTGATTATGTACTCGACCTTCATGATTTTATAAAACTCTGTAAGGTCAATCATCAGCTTCCTATGTTCTGAGGAGAGAAAAAAAAGAGCCTCCATTATTTTCAATAAAATCTTGAGAAAGATCTTGTCCGGCCATGGGAATTTATTCACTTTAATGTGTACCAATATCTCCAACACTTCTTACTTTCTGAAATAGCTGTGCTTCAGAATATTACGGTACCCCTCCACTTACACTCCTCTTTGAAGCAAGAAGCCCTCCTGCTTCAAAACATCCACTATTGTCCCTGTACCTAAAAAGACCAAGGTAACATGACTGAACGATCAGCGCCCTTTCACTCTCACCTCAATAATAAGGAAATGTTTTGAGAGGCTGGTCAAGGATTACATCTGCAGCATGCTACCATCCACACTGGACCCCCTACAATTCACCTACTGGCACAATCGATGGACAGATGACACAATAGCCACAATTCTACACACTGTCCTTACACATCTGGAGAGGAGGAATGCTTAAGTGAGAATGCTGTTTTTGGACTACAGTTCAGCATTCAACACCATAATTCCCTCCAGGCTCGACAAGAAGATCAGAGACCTCAGCCTTCACCCTACCTTGTGCAGCTGGATCCTGAACTTCCTGTCAGATTGCTGGCAGGTGGTAAGTGTGGGCTCCCTCACTTCCTCAACACAGGTGCCCCCCCAAGGATGTGTCCTAAGTCCTCTCCTTTACTCTCTGTATACCCATAACTGTGTTGCCACCAGAGCTCCAATCTGCTAATTAAATTTGCTGACAATACTACACTGATTGGCCTTATCTCAATTAATAATGAGGCAGCCTACAGAGAAAAAGTCATCACCCTGACATAGTGGTGTCAAGAAAACAACATCTCCCTCAATATCACAAAAACAAAGGAGCTGGTTGTGAACTACAGGAGGAACAGACACAGGCTAACCCTTATAGACATCAATGGATCTGGTGTTGAAAGAATGAACAGCTTTAAGTTCCTCGGCATACACATCACTGAGGATCTCACGTGGTCTGTACATACCGCTTGTGTGGTGAAAAAAACACAACAACACCTCTTTCACCTCAAACATTTGAAGAAGTTTGGCATGAGTCCACAAATCTTAAGAACTTTCTACAGGGCACAATTGAGAGCATCCTGACTGGCTGCATCACTGCCTGGTATGGGAACTGTACTTCCCTCAATTGCAGGACTCTGCAGAGAGTGGTGCGGACAGCCCAGCGCATCTGTAAATGTGAACTTCCCGCTATTCAGGACATATACAGAGACAGGTGCGTAAAAACGGTCCAAAGTATCATTGGGGACCCGAGTCACCGCAACCGCAAACTGTTCCAGCTGCTACCATCCGGGAAACGGTACCGCAGCAAAAAAGCCAGGGCCAACAGGCTCCCAGGACAGCTTCTTCAACCGGGCCATCAGATGATTAACTCACACTGATACAATTGTATTTCTATGTTATCTTGACTGTCCTGTTATACATGCTATTTATTACAAATTGCACATTGCACATTCAGACAGAGACATAATGTAAAGATTTTTACTCCTCATGTATGTGAAGGATGTAAGAAATAAAGTCAGTTCAATTCAATTCAATTCAATCTTCTACATCTTTCTCCTTAGTGAATATCAATGAGAAGCATTCATTTAGAATCCACATCCTGATTCTCCTGCACCCTATATTTCGGTAAAGTATCTTCTGAGGATCTCGTATAAAAGTGACAACACACACGTGGCTCTTCACAGTACCATGAAGAATGGCTATTATCTTAACACAGCAAACGCAACTTATTTTAGATATCATCAAGGATGGCAGCAAGCAAACTCTCCACACTAGTCCATAATCATTTCTGCCTACTTGGCACATACTCAAATCACACATTGCTGATGTTCAATTATCAGTAAACTCCATAATTGAGCCTGTGAAATCTTAACCATGGATTTAAAACCTGAAGGAATTCAGGAATGGGATCTAAAGACAAATCAGTTAAAAACTATTTATTTCCACTTGTGCTTCCGTTTCTATTATCCTCCGCTATTCTCAATTTTGCCCCTTCTGCAAAACAAAGTCCTAATGTTAATGTTCCTGAGGGATGCTTGCTGTTATTGAAGTAAATCATGCAGGTGGCTGAGAGGTGCTTGGGAATTGAAAGAGAAATTACATCAGGAAGCTGCTCCTTATGACATTTACAGATCCAAAGATGTCTGACAATTGCCCAAGTCCTTCAATAAAAGTAAATGTCTGTTATGCAGTGTGAAAGAGTGAATATAACAAGATAAATAATAAAAAGTCAAGGATATTTTACCCATGAAATTGGAGATTTTTACCCTTCCTTTCTCCTCTACCCTTCATTCTGCCTCTGGTCCAAATTCTGCTTGCCATTCTTGCATGGAATTTCTGCTACCAGAAATTAGGCTTTCCTCTGCTGCACAAGTTGTCTATGTCTAACATTTTAGAGTTCTTGTATAATTACACACAAAAAGGATGCATATTGCAATTAAGGAAAACAGAAATAATGTCTCCTCTGTCATCTGCAATTTTAAATAACTCACTGACTGTGCACCATAGTGGTAAGGTTAATGGAACCACTTTGTAATATTTACGTGGAATATTTCTATACCAACTATGAAGTTTGTTCTGCAGTATCAAAAGCACGTGATGGAGAAAAGTATTAAACTGACAAGGAATGCTTATTCATGGAGAATTGCCAGCCAATTTTGTTTTTTGCTGATGATAAATAAGTTTGTGGGTAATGACTCACTATTTCTTATTATACCAGTCAAAACAAATTTGATCATCATGCATTCATAAACAGGATGGTTTCTTGAACTGTGTACATTGCCATTGTGATATTATTATCATACTGTGCATAACTTATTGTTTGAATTCACCATAACACTATATTTCATAAGTGACTGAACAGTCAATATTACACTTTGCTATCTTCTTGAATCTTGCACATTCCTTTTTGAAAAAGAAAATCTATGTAAGTACATACGTATGTAGTCACCTTCATTTTATATTTTATGTGCTAAAGTTCCAGTACAGGAGAACAGCAAAGTCTATTTTAAATCCTTCACCATTTCAGAAATGAGCAGAAGGAAGAGTTTGCAAAGAAGTGTAAAACAAACGGGTATGGAATTGGGACTGGAACTGTTTTCAGGAATCAAGATGGAAAGTATGACCTGCCTCCAACACAAAAACAGATAAGTAAAATGCTGTCAAAGAGCATTTAGTGTAGTGTAGAATTTTCAAATTCTCCAAAGGCCACAGCTGAGGTATTTAAAAACAACTGGATGTGCACATCCTCTATCTTTTTTTTCTCTCAGTGAGTCTGTTTAAGATGGCCAAGACTTGTAATCAGAGTTTTCTGGCATTGATCCACATACAAGAACTGTGAAGACCTTGAATAATTTGTCAAACTTTTGCTGATCCACAATTTCATTGAAGTACAGAACGCAGGATCCTGTTCATCCAGGTGGATCGGTGACAGATGAAATAGTCTGTCTTGCCAACAACTTCAGCACAGTGGTCCTCAACTTTGATCTTTCAAGAATGATGGAACATTTTCTAGGCTTGAATTCTGTGCTGCTACTTTATTTCAACAGAGCAGAAAAGAAAACATATTAAACAAAACGATCAAGCAGGTGATCTGTAGCAGAAATCCAATTCTTCCTGATATTACATTGCTTTTTCTCCTTCAACAGGGTCGCTAGTTATTATTTATTGATATTTGTTTGCAATTAATCATTAATACTGTTCAGATAAAAATCCTGGACATTATCCACAGAAAATAAAATCAGATATCAAGGGACGCAGATACCATAGCTCAACTATTCCACTATTTTCATGAGTTTACTCTGATATGCATATTTTCTCCATGTAACTATTATAGGGAGGATTACCTGTCATAGTAATTTAGGGTGGAACATGAATGAGCAAACACATTCACTGTGCAGCTATACAGTATGATTGTGATATAACTTGTATGTGGAAAGAGGGATCTGGGAATACAGATCCATAATTCTTTGAAAGTGGCATCACAGGCAGATAAGGTCGTAAGGAGAGCTTTTGGCACATTGGCCTTTATAAATCAAAGTACTGAGTCCAATAGTTGGAATATTATGTTGAAGTTGGATAAGATGCTGGTGAGGCCTAATTAGGAGTATTGTGTCCACTTCTGGTCACCAAAATACAGGAAGCATGGCAATAAGACTGAAAGAGTGTAGAGAAAATTTACAAGGATGTTGCCAGGACTTGAAGACGTGGGTTACAGGGAAACATTGAATAGCTTAGGACTTTATTCACTGGAGCATAAGAAAATAGAGATATACTGTACAAAGTTATGAGAGGTACAGATAGGGTCAATGCAAGCAGGCTTTTTTCCAATGAGTTTGGGGGAGACTAGAGCTAGAGGTCATAGGTCAATGGTGAAAAGTGATATGTTTAAGGGGAACACACATCAAAGTTGCTGGTGAGCGCAGCAGGCCAGGCAACATCTCTAGGAAGAAGTACAGTCGACGTTTTGGGCTGAGACCCTTCGTCAGGACTAACTAAAGGAAGAGCTAGTAAGAGATTTGAAAGTGGGAGGGGGAGGTCCAAAATGATAGGAGAAGACAGGAGGGGAAGGGATGGAGCCAAGAGCTGGACAGGTGATTGGCAAAAGGGATATGAGAGGATCATGGGACAGGAGGCTCAGGGAGAAGGAAAAGGGGGAGGGGGGGAAACCCAGAGGATGAGCAAGGGGTATAGTCAGAGGGACAGAGGGAGAAAAAGGAGAGAGAGAGAAAGGACGTGTGTATATAAATAAATAACGGCTGGGGTATGAGGGGGTGGTGGGGAATTAGCGGAAGTTTGAGAAGTCAATGTTCATGCTATCAGGTTGGAGGCTAAGGGGAACTTCTTCACTCAGAGAGTAGTAAGAGTGTGGAATGAGCTGACAGCAAAAGTGGTGGATGGGAGGGTTCGATTTCAAAATTTAAGCATAATTTTGTATTGGTATGTGGATAGGAGGGGTATGGAGGGTTATGTCTGAGTGCAGGTCAATGGCACTAGATAGGCTGAAGGATATGCTTTTGTGCTTTAGTACTCTATGCCTCTATGACTCTATGATTCTATGACATTATGACCCAGAATTCTATTCAAAACTTGCAGAGGAAATTAACATATTTAAAATAAAGCAGAAGAGAACAGAAATTGAACATTACAACATGTAAATGCAAAGACTTGAATGAATATGGTGATAGAAAAAACAGAATGACACTGGATCAGTTGTAATGAAGATTAAACTTGGCAACATTTGCCAATGACGGTCTGCTGGAGCTTGCTATGGGTCTCTGAAAGCTATTGCAGGGCAGAATACAGAGACTGCAATCAAAGTACAATGAGAGATTTAGTGATAGTCTCAAAAAATCACACATTATTGCAGGGAAAACAGTAAAAATGTTATAGCTTGTTCTGTAAGTTTTCAATGGCACAGTAAATCTATCCCAGCATGTGAAGACAGACTCCTGCAGATTGAGAGGATCGGACCAATGGAAGGTCCAACGGTCAAGAAGGCGGTCTCTACAAACATCGTAGAACACGTAAAGCACGACAAGACACAGAAGATATCCTGGTCATTCACTGCCATCTCCAGCTGTCTCAGCTCTTGTCTTGCCACTGGATCCAGATGGGAACTGGGAAGAGAGAGTGAGGCTGACGCTGCGCAAATCTCCCTCACTTAAATCCAAATCAAGCTCTAGTCTCGACACCATCATAAAGCCGGCTGGTGGCGTAGCGGCATCCGCGCTGGACTTTGGGGTGAGAGGTCCTGAGTTCGAATCCGGTCAGCTCCCATGCATGCTCTCCATCCATGCTGGGTTGAGCGTCGAGCTAGCAACTCAACCTCGTAAAAAGTACTAATGGTGTTGAGGTCTTCATCAATGACAATGGGTGAACCTTAAATCTTCCCCAGCTGAACTCCATCTTGAGGCCTATTAAACTAATTTTATAATTGTGGTTTCATTTCCCTCCCTCTGATTAAAAACCATACCAATAGACGTAATGATAAAAATAATAATCAGCAAAGTTATGGAGACTGGAGCCCTTCCATATTTCCTTCCTCTTGCGATCCGTGTATAACACCCTTCCTTCGCCATTACATCTGTACACATAGGGGATGAGAGAGGACCCGAACTGTAAGCTCTGTAGTCAAAAGGAGACACTGGCTCATATAACAGCTCTAACTCAAGGACGGTATAGGTGGAGCCATGATAAGGAGTTTCTGGCTCTTGCTGACACACTAGAGCAAGAGAGATGCAAGAACAGGAGAGCTGGCACAGAGTTGAGGAAGGCCATCAGCTTCATCAAAGAGGGAGCTAGGCCTTTCTTAACCAAACAACCAAAGCCCAATCTGTTGCTAACGGCCAGGTCCTGGGAGATGAGGGTCGATGTGGGAAGGAGGCTGCAGTTCCCGGATGTGGTGCACACAACCCCACGCTCGGACATCGTACTGTGGTCAACTGAAGACAGGAAAATAATTCTGATTGAGCTGACTGTGCCGTCCGTGGGAGAAGGGATGGGAAGAGGCCCATGAGAGAAAGGCCTTGAAGTACCAGCCCTTAGTGCAGGAGTGCAAAAAGGGATGGCAAGCATGGTTGTTCCCTGTGGAGATCAGCTGCAGAGGTTTCCCAGCCAAATCAGCATGGTCGTTGCCAGATCTGGGCCTGGACGAAAGGAGCAAAAAACAAGCAGCTCGTAGGATGGAGGAAGAGGCAGAACGAGCCTCTTGTTGGATTTGGAGTAGGTGAGAGGAGGAGAGCTGGAAGCCAGGAGCAGTGATTTGGCCACTACTGCCGGCCCACCAACTGGAGAGTGCCGTGGTTAAGGGTCGTAACACTCGGTGAAGGTTGGGAACCACTTGATGACATCTGCCCCCGGCTGAAGGCTATAAGGTAACTGGAGAATGCACCCTAACAGGTGTGTGTAACAAGTATGTTTCTTGAGTATTTTCTGCTATCATAGTCCGAAATGTGCATAACAACCTTTTTTTCCGAAACAATTCAAAAGTTAAATAGGTCTTTCTTATTTATCATTTTGAAGGAGTTGTTTACTCTGACTGCTCAGTTAGAATATTTGATGACATCACTTTTGACAGATACCAGAGATCAGCTAAGAAAGATCGTCTCAGAAAAGGAAAAATACACTCAGTAGCCACTTTATTACGTTCACCTGTACACCTGCCCATTGATGCAAATATCTAATCAGCCAATCATGTGGCAGCAATTCAATACATAAAGTTATGCAGACATGGTCAAAAGGTTCAGTTGTTGTTCAGACCAAACATCAGGGAAGGGTAAGAAAAGGGATTTAAGTGACTGTGGAATGATTGTTGATGCCAGATGGGTGGTTTAAGTATCAGAAACTGCTGATCTCCTGGGATTTTCACACACAATAGTCTCTGGGGTTTACAGAGAATGGTGCAAAAATGAGAAACATCCAGTGGGCGGCAGTTCTATCAGTGAAAGTGCCTTGTGAATGAAACACCTCAGAGGAGAATGGCTATGCTGGTTCAAGTTGACAAGAAGCTGTAAGTAACTCAAATAAACATGCTTTACAACTCTGGTGTTCAGAAGGACGTCGCTGAATGCAGAACACATCAAACCTTGAACAGGCTGGTCTGCAGCAGCAGAAGAGCATGGACATACGCTCATTGGCTACTTTAGTAGATATAGCAGGTCCCTAATAAAGTGGCCACTACGTGTATATCCCAAAGACAAATCTGTCCTATGTCTCTTTTGTAATAGACTTAAAAACTCTTGAAAAAACAATCATAACAGTGCTTTCCTTGTGTAGTGAGAGCAATTGCTAATGCATGGTATTTTAATTGAGTAAGTTTGTAGATAATCCCTCCTCCCAGCTATTTACTTATCTGCTATTATTTAACTGTATTCTGAAGATATGAAACAATTTGATCAAAAGAGAATTTCAAATGCTTCCTGTGCTTTGAAGTCCAGACAGAACAGATTCCCTTTGCTGGCATGTTACTGGTGAATGACCCAGTTTTCCTTTGCTTGAAGCATTCATTAAAATGGACCAAATGTATGTTTGATTATCTTAAAGTAACAACAGGAGTACATTTTAAAATAGAGGATAAAAAGACCTTGCTGGAAATAGATCAGCTAACAATAAACATTTCAAAAACCTTTCCTTTAAACATATAGTTTATTCTAATTATTCCTCTTTTGTAAAGCTCTGCCTGACTTCCTTTGGAACACACTCTCATCAGTTTTCAGTTAGCTTCATAAATTTTGCCTCAGCCCAACACTTCTCCATTTCCAAAGAATGCCCACTAGCAAGTAGGTTGCTGGAAAAGAATTTAAATGATCAGAAAAAAAATAATTGGACTGCAATAAATTCAAATATTGATATAGGACTAAGATAATTCATTTATATAATACTGTAAAGGTCTACAAAGTGCCTAGATGGAAAGATCCAATTCCTCAAATTAATAATAACAATCTGGAAGGAGGTACTTATGAAGATTCTTGACATACCAAAGCGCAATTAGAAGCTTCCAGAAAACCAATATAATTCTTCCATTATGGCTCATAAGAAGCTTACATTCAATTGACCAACAAAGCTTTTTTCTGTCATGCCATGATCAGAGAGCAATGAGCTTGCTTGCTTACCAAAACAATGGGTGACAGGGCAGTTAATCTTATAGCCTTTTCTTGGCCTTGATGAAGGCTGTTGATAGGAACTTGCTGTCATTCTTGGCCTTGATGAAGGCTGATGATAGGACCTTGCTGTCAGCAGGGTTCGGGAAATAGAGCGCAAGTACAGCTCTAAGGGACTGTGACTCTTATTTATGCTTTTCTTGTTTGTCAGTGAGGCTGTGTTAAACTAGACAAAACTACACTTATGCAGTGTCCTTTGAATTTTCAGAAGATTCCAACTCAGTATGCAGCCACTAGTATGTTTCCAAGGCATAGTTGATGTTATAATCTAACTAATTACTTGAAGCAAAATCCTACCGAATTGCAATTAAAACAAACAAGCAATATAATTTCATTGCATGTAGCTGAACGATAACTTTTCATCAAGACATTAGAATAACTCATCTGTTCTTTTTTTATTATTGCTAGGAGATCTATTCTACTTACTGATGGGTTTCTGTTGAACATTTCTTCCAAAGTTTCTAATGATCCAGTAATCGCTTTATAGAAGTGTCTACCTGGATTATCTATACCAGCCTTGGGATTGTGCTTTATTTCAGGATCTTTTGACTCTGTACCACTGAGAAAAGATTAATAACCAGAAAAATTTTATCTAGAGCAAGATAGAAAAGAATGGAGAATATTTCAGCTGTGGGTTATGCATATTTAAAGCAAATCTGGCAAGGGAGTTGGGTCTCCAAACTACCACTCCCTGAATACATGCATGTTCTAGCAATCAAAGAATATGGTAGATTAGATACTAGACTATCAATTCTGCCATTTGACATTCAAAAGAAGACTAAACCAGTGCTGAAACATACATTTTGTTGGATTTAATATTCCTTTGTGAATTAAGATGGCCAGCCCATTAGTAGTTCCTAGTACATAAGGGTTTATAACAATAAATATCTCCTAAATTGGAATTGGCAAGGATCTCACATTGGACTAAGAATAGTTAATATAGATGTGCGATCTTGCTGCTGAAATACTTCTTTAGGATAAGGTGGAAGAACATTATTTTGCATTTGGAAATGCTTGAAACTGAGAGACTAGGTGGGAGGTGGGAGTTCTAAAACCTTTTATTTTATTAATAATATCTAACCAGTTGGGAAATTCTCTACTGTGACACCAATAAAGGCCTGAACATGCTTTTTGTTTTAGTTTTAGTTTCCTTTGGGGAGCAAGACGAGTATTTAGAGGACAATGATCAATATATTTTAAGGTTATATAGAATTATAAAAGATGATTAGGCAAACATCCAAAGCAATAGTGAAAAGAAGGTAATGATCCACATATTTGTTTTGTTAGCAAAAATGAAGCCCAAAGGCTGTTGAATGCTTGTTGACAGAAAGTAAGGAAAATTGGAGAATGTTTTTTAGATGAGAGGCAAATACAAAATGGTGTTAACCTGTCACGTCGGAATTACTGATCTTTCAGATATAAGTTAATAACTGGGACTTGTGTACTTAAGAGTACAATTTCAAAGCTTGCAGATAATGTGAAAATCAGAAATGTACAAAACAATAAGGAAAACAATAACAGGCTAAGAATTAAAACAGGAAATGCAGGAAATACTTCACAAGTGAGGCAACATCTATACAAAGAGAAACAGAGCTAATCTTTCATGATGAAAGCCCTTCATCATGCCTTGTCAGGGCACATTGCATCTTCCAGAATTTAACGTCGAATTCAACATTTTGAATAACTTACTTTCCCTATCTGTATCAGAATTAGCTATTTATGTTGTAGGTTATTCATTTTTAAGGTTAACTTAGTTTTTCATTCTCCACATCATCCAACTCTGATCAGTATTTTACAGCTTTAACAAGTTCCTTTTTTCCTTTTCTTTAATTGACCCTCCCCCAAATCTATTAACCAGATTGTCCCATTATTGTTGCAATAACCTTAGCAACCCAGGCTTCACTCTTATTACGCAAACGCAAAATGTTAGTCCTGACGAAGGGTCTCGGCCTGAAACGTCGACTGCACCTCTTCCTACAGATGCTGCCTGGCCTGCTGCGTTCACCAGCAACTTTGATGTGTGTTGCTTCACTCTTATTAGAGGTGTTCATTTTGTCCCACCCATCCCTCCCCCATCTTCTCTGCAAGTTCAAGCTATGATGTATTAAATCAGTTTTCCAGTACAGTTAGTGCCTCTCAACCTATAACAGTTTATATTTCAAAAATCCAGTGTCTGCAATCTTTTTGCATTTTTGTGAGTTAATTGGTAGTATTTTAAAGGAAGTGTATGAATGGAGAAATGAGAAGGCTGGCACAACATACGTGAATCTTGGCTTTATCGGTGTAGGACATAGAAAAGCAGTATTGATATGCAGAACCATTATAAGTGATAGGGTCTGGACTCATAGGGTATTGTTGAAAAATTCATTTTAAAATAGATAGATAGATAATAGATACTTAATTGATCCCGAAGGAAATTATAGTGTCACAGTTGTATTAAAAGTGCACAGATATACAAATATTAGAAAAGAAGTAAGAAAGAATGAAAATAAGTTACCCTAAAATAAGATGTACAAGATTTACAAGACAATGATTAGAAGATTTACAAGTTCACGCAGATAAGATGGTGGTGCAAGAATTAGCATAGTATAAACCAGTAATTGGGTGCACATTCACACCATCCAGGTAAGAAGCGATAGTAGATTGCACAGTATTGCACAGGGTGTCCGCGACAGCAGTGTCTGATAAACAGAGCTTAACCAGAATTCTGTTAAACAGAGGTTAATAATATAAGGGCATCATCATTTCCCCGGCTATATATTGACTCATTGCAGAGCCTAATGGCCAAGGGTCAGAACTGCTTCAGAGAGTGGTCTTTGGAGCAGCACAGTTGTCTTAGTGTATTACTGAAAGCGCTCCTCTGTTCAGCCAAGGTGGTGTGCAGAGGGTGAGAAACATTGTCCAAAATCTCAAGACCATAGATGCAGGGGAGATTAACTGAAATGGTATCAGGGATGAAATAGTTCAATTTTGGGGAGAACTTGTGAAAGTGGGATTCTGGAACAGAACAAATGAAATGAAAGGGATATTTGATAGAAGTGAAGTATCCAAAATTTATTAAGGGCTTTGATGAGTAGTAAAGGAAAACTGTTACCAATGACAGAACAAGTGATAATTAGTGAATAACAACTTAAGGTAATAGATCATAAGACCAGAGACAACATGAAGAAAGCATATTTGACCAGCAAGTTGTATCTAAAAAGGTAACAAAGATAAATTTGCCAAGAAGATTCCAAAAGAAAAATGGGCTCATACCCAGTAAGGGGAAATTTTGATTTAATTTTTATAAACTTGCTAATCAGGCAGATTTCCAAACAGAGCATCTGTGAAGTGTAACATTACATTTAACACTGTTAAAACTCTATGGTAAGTGGGGAAAGCCAATCTTCTATGTTTCTCATCTGGCGTTATCTATTTTTTTGTCAATATTCAGGAACAAGAGTCGAGTAAGGCCAATATTATTTATAATGAGATCCAATATTTGGTTAGAGTCCAAACCAAGTGTACAATTGAATCTGCAAACAGTGCTTCAGATGTCTGGGTCTGGATATATTGCAAGTAAGCCCATGGGAGAGCGGCCAGTATTATGACTTTGGCTGTATTCCCTACAATATTGAGAGAGCACAAATTTTGACCGATGATTTTCAGGAACTACTAGCATCAAAGGTGCACAAGCAGTAGGTTATTCCTTTTCATTTATAAACTGATGCATGGACATACAATTGTAAATTTGTCTGACCTCTCTGGGCGGCCACAAACTATAGTTTCGTTTCCTATCAAAATGATGACAGGCATATCTTGAGTGATATAAAAAATAATACTTAAACACTGAATTAACTAATTTTTACATACTGTAACCTCAAGTTTTATGCAAAATTCTAAACATATACCACTGAAAAGATGTTAATTGCCAATTAAAATTGCTGAAGTTCCATAGGGTATTCCATCATAAGCTCAGAATTGGGAATGTTTTCTCATGATATTAAAAAATTCACTTCCACTCGTAATTCATCATCAAATAAAGCAGTCCATGCCTGCATACAGCAAGATCTAGATATCATTCAGGTATGGATTGATAAGCAGCAAATAACATGGGCCATAAAAGTGCCAGACAGCTCCCACAACAGAATCCAATCATCTACCCATAACATTCGGTGAGATTACAATTACAGAGATTCCCACCATCAACATTTTGGGGGGTAGGGGAAGGGAAAGGCATTATCTTTATTTATAAGATCAACCAGACCAATCATGTAAACCAAACTAACCAAATTTCCAATTAATGACTGAAGGAGGAAGAATCGGAGGTCCATGAACCAGTCCTCATTAGGGGATCAGAATCAGAATCAGAATCAGGTGTATTATCATCAGCATGTGTCGTGAAATTTGTTGACAAAGAAGCAGCAGTTCAATGCAATACGTAATATAGAAAGCGGGAAACTAATTAATTAATTAATTACACTAAATATATATTTAAAAAGTGAGGTAGTATCCAAGGGTTCAATGTCCATTTAGGAATCGGATGGCAGTGGGGAAGAAGCTGTTCCTGAATCGCTGAGTGTGTGCCTTCAGGCTTCTGTACCTCCTACCTGATGGTAACAGTGAGAAAAGGGCACACCCTGGGTGCTGGAGGTCCTTAATAATGGATGCTGCCTTTCTGAGACACTGCTCCTTGAAGGTGTCCTGGGTACTTTGTAAACTAGTACCCAAGATGAAGATGACTAAATTTACAACCCTCTGCAGCTTCTTTCAGTCCTGTGCAGTAGCACACCCCCAAATCCCCCCATACCAGACAGTGATGCAGATCGGAGGATCTATACTGGGACCAGCACATAAGTATCATTACAAAGATGGCATGACAGCTCCTCTACTTCCTTAGGAATTTGCACAGATTTGGTATGTCATCTAGAACTTTGACAAACTTCTATAGATGCTAATTGGATGCATAACTGCCTGGTATGGAAATACCAATGTCCAACAACGAAAAATACATCAAAAAATATTGGATACAGCCCAGGACATCACAAGCAAAGACCTCCCCACCACTGAGCATGCCTACGGTGCATTGGCCTTCATCAATTTTGAGATTGAGTTTAGGAGCCAAGAGGTAATGTTGCAGCTAAGTAGGACCTTGGTCAGACCTCACTTCGAGTACTGTGCTCAGTTCTGGTCACATCACTATAGGAAGGATGTGGAAACTATAGAAAGGATGTAGAGGAGATTTACAAGGATGTTGCTTGGATTGGGGAGCATGCCTTATGAGAATTGGTTGAGTGAACTCGGCCTTTTTTCCTTGGAGCGACGGAGGATGAGAGGTGACCTGATAGAGGTGTATAAGATGATGAGAGGCATTGATCGTGTGGATAGTCAGAGGCTTTTTCCCAGGGCTGAAATGTCTACCGTGAGAGGGCACAGCTTTAAGGTGTTTGGAAGTTGGTACAGAGGAGATATCAGGAGTAAATTTTTTCTGCAGCGAGTGGTGAGTCTGTGGAATGGGCTTCCGGCGACAGTGGTGGAGGCAAATACAATAGGGTCTTTTAAGAGATTCCTGGACAGGTACATGGAGCTCAGAAAATTAGAGGGCTACGGATAACCCTAGGTATTTTCTTAGGTAAGGACATGTTCGGCATAGCTTTGTGGGCTGAAGGACCTGTATTGTGCTGTTGGCTTTCTATGTTTCTATGTTTCTAAACACTGTCATAAGAAAGGAGCATCCATCATCAAGGCCCCCTACCATCCAGGCCATGCTCTGTTCTCGCTGCTGCCATCAGGAAGAAGGCACAGAAGCCTGAGGTTACACATCACCGGATTCAGAAACAGTTCAACCAGCAAGCTCAAAAAGGTTCAAAAGTTCATTTTGTTGTCAAAGTATGCATGTACAATACAACTCTGATATTTGTCTTCTTCAGTTAGCCGTGAAATACAGAGAGGCCATATATCAACTCCCCCTTGAAAAAGAGAAACAAAACTCACAAACCCCAAAATACCCTTTACTCCCACCACAGAAAAAAAATAATGGTAACAATAGCATCAAATCCCTCATCCCTCCCCTGCAGGGAAAAAAACAGCAACAGTAGCATGAGATCACCTATCCTTACCCTACAGGGAAAAGAAAAGAGTGACAATAGCGTCAAAACCCCCATCCCTCCTCCACAGAGTAAAAAACGTTGACAGTAATATCAAATCCCCTATCCCTCCCCATAGGGAATAAAAGCGATAATAACAATCCTGACCCTTTCACTTGCAGAAAAAAAAAACAATAGCCACAAATTCCCAACCCCTCTCCCACAGAAAAAAAACAGTGACAATAACAATCCCTGATCCCCTCACTCACAAAAAAAAGAACAGCAACAGTAGCGTCAAACACCCCTGGTCCACTGCCCCACCCTCACACATGCAGAGCTAACAGATCACCAATCGACCACAAGAAAGAAAACGCCAAAAAACCAAAGGAGACCTGCATAAAGTACAGCCCAATAATCACACAAATCTCAGAACATCGGACAGTCCTTCCATGACTCGGAACTCATGTCTGGTCCAAATGGCCCGGTAACCTCCATTTGGAGTAATTGCTGACCGTCTGGCCTCCATTGGGAGCAATTGCTGACAGTCTGGCCTCCATTGGGAGCAATTGCTGACTGTCTGGCCTCCATTGGGAGTAATCGCTGACAGTCTAGCCTCCGTTGGGAGCAATTGCTGACCATCTGACCTCCACTGGGAGCAATTGCTGACTGCCTGGCCTCCATTGGGAGCAATTGCTGACCGTTTAGCCTCCATTGGGAGCAATTGCTGACTGTCTGACCTCCATTGGAAGCGATCGCTGACCTCCCTCCACATTCACCCCAGTGGCCCCTGTAGGAAGTGATTGCTGACCAGGTCCGAACACTGCTGACCCAGTAGCCTCCGTTGGGTGTGACTGCTGATCCCCCTCGATGTTAATCTTCCTCACAACTCCAGAGGTGGAGTCTTTCATGACCCTGCATCCCATCTCTGGTCTTTTCCATGAGCCAGCTTGTGTCCTCGGTCCTTTTTGCGTCCTTGTCTCTGTTCTCCGCAAGGCAGCTCTCCGGATGCAGCAGAACACTAGACCCTCCGATCGAGTTCTGAACTGCACGTCACAGGCTCCAGCAGTTTCCATAACACAAAAAAGACAATAAGAACAAGCAGAAAGTGTAGAAAAAGTGAAATAACGCAAGAGATTTTCTATCTGGAAGAAATACCTGAGGAATTGTTGTTCACTGGCAACATCTTGAACCAGCTGCTGAACCAGCATGAATAACTTCACTCTCCTCAACTCTGAACTGATTCTACAACCTATGGACTCACTTTCAAGGATTCTACAACTCATGTTCTCATTAGTCATCTCCTTATTTATTTGTTTGTGTTGCACAGTTTGCCTTCTTTTGCATATTGGCTGGTTTCCAATCTTCGGATATAGTTTTTAAATGATTCGATTGTATTTTTTGTTCTACTTTGAATGCCTGCAAGAAAATGAATCTCAAGACAGTATATGGTGACAAATATGTACTTGGGTGATAACCTTACTTTGAACTCTGATGTCTAGTGTAAATACCATGTCTAGAACTCAGATCAGAGACCGGGTTTCCACAGTGAGTGCCTCACCTCCTGCTACTCCAAAGTCTTTCCACCATCCACAAGGCATTGAACATGAACATGATA
This sequence comes from Mobula birostris, assembly GCF_030028105.1. NCBI lineage: Eukaryota > Metazoa > Chordata > Chondrichthyes > Myliobatiformes > Myliobatidae > Mobula > Mobula birostris. Next base: position 117,203,781 of record NC_092379.1, read on the forward strand.
CAATGCTTTCTACTCGATTGGTTGAATGCAGAGCCAGCAGCTCTCAGAAAGCTTGATAACATCCCAACAAAGCCGTCCACTTCACCGACAATCCACCAACAACCCTAAAAAATTATACCCTCCATTAACGTCACGCAATATCTGTGGCGTGTACCGTTTACAAAATGCATACAGGTGACTTGCTCGGGTTCATCCAATGGCACATCCCCAGTCTGTGATCTCCACCCTGTAAAACGTCAAGGGCAGTAGGTGCATGGGAAGACCACACTCGTAGGTTCCCCTCAAGACAGATTCTCCTTTATTTCAAATATGTCACTTGTCTTTCACCTTCTATGGGAAAGAATTGTGTAACTCACTTCTCAATAGCACAGAGGGATTATCTTCACCTGAAGGAATGCAGCAGTTTAAGGAGGCCGCTCGCCACCACCTTCTCAAGGGCAGTTAGTGATGCACTCCTTTCCAATGACACCCAGATTCCAAAACCATTTTTTTAAATATCTCTGCCCTATAATGATGACTATAAATGAATTGGTTTGAATAAAACTACAAATCTGTTACTTGATGTCGATAAGTGTCTACTGTATTATATTTGTAGAAGAAAAAATGTTTTGCACCAAAGATGAAGTCCCAGACCTAAAGAGAAAATCAGCAAGCTTAACTCTGTCTAAATCCACTTGCATATCAGTTCAATTACTGTATGGAGGATGCTGAGGCAATTCATGTATGTGTTCAGCTCCAGGGATATCAAGGAGGTTCAGATCTGTTTTATTGCAAAGAGTTAAGAAGAAAGCCAAATCTCTTGAAACAGTTTGAAAGTTGTCTGCCTGATAAAGTTTCAACATTTACTTCGTGCTGGTGGTAATTGTACTATAGTTAGTACAAGTCTGAAGTATTGTGATTCTGCATGCTCAAGTGGTCTTACGACAATTATATAAATTAGATAAGGGAGGCTTGTTAAGTACAGACTTTATTCTGACTTGAAGCTTAGGCCAACCTGTGCCCACACAAAGTGAATGGCTTAACGGTTCTCTTAATATCAAACATGTTTCAAGGTGCTTTTTTTCATAAAAGGTGCTGTAAAGAAATTACATTTAACCCTAAAATTGAAAACTTATTTTCGTGACAAAATATTCCTGCATATAAAACCTCAATATAAACAGCTTAATTGAATAAAAAAAGGTAGGCAGGAGAGAATTTGCTTCTGAAACCAACTAAATCGTTGTTAAATACAATTCATTCAGTTCCAGCAGATTATTTTGAGTATATTTTCCATGATATGTGATGAAATAGCCCAAGGTGAAGACTTTTGAAGTAGAAAACCATATTAAATTTGGTTTGCTTATCATTTTAATATATTGCTTGAGTTTTTTTTGAATAAGTATGACATGATATTCTTGGGGGAAGAAACTCTTTTTTTCTCAGTTGCTTCCATTCTTTCAATTCATTCCATTTTTTTCCATTATTTGAGAAGCAGAGATGCATTTATCAAAGCCCACAAAATGGAACAATGTCATGAATAAAATGAGACAACATAAATCTGTAAGTGGCAACACATCAGGCACAAAGGATTTTCACCTTCAGAACCCAGAAACTTGTTGGTCAGTACTAACATTCACAAGTATGCCAATACCTGAGGCAACTGGAAGTATAGTGTAAAATAAACTGAACGGATTAAGAGATATTGCATATTGGAAGCATGATCCATTTGCTCGAGGGAAGATCAGATGTACAGGTATCTTTAACTTGCAGTGTACTCTCTATCCCAAGATAATTCCTGTCATAATTGCAACTTCAAAAAACATGCAGCGTTGCCTGTTAGCTGAATGAATTTTTGGTTGTCAATCTAATCTTGGTTGATATGTTGATTAATGTGATTTATCAGAACAAGTACTTTGTTTGGCATGAAAAGCCTATGCTCATTCTTCTTTGTAATAAATTTGTAAGAACTTGAAGAGAAAAGAGGTTGAAGACTTAGGTTTAGTTTTGAAAAATTACACACCAGAAAGTTAGTAACAGGCACCTTTATGGGGGGTTGTGTGAACATTTATAATTCCCAAACTTTAATGAAGATGCACTTTTAGACATTTTTATTAGAAATCTCTATGAATGTGCCAGCACTTTTGTTACTTCCATCACACAGAATGATTTTTATTTGGTCAGACTTTTCTTTAGAAGCAACAGCAGCTATTTTGATCTTGGATTACAGGAATATGAGTGAGGTTGATGTTCTGGAGCATGTTGATATTAAGGTAGAGGAGGCATTGGAGTTGTTAAAATACATTAGGACAGATAAGTCCCCAGGGCCTGACGGAATATTGCCCAGGCTGCTCCACGAGGCGAGGGAAGAGATTGCTGAGCCTCTGGCTAGGATCCTTATGTCCTCGTTGTCCACCGGAATGGTACCCGAGGATTGGAGGGAGGTGAATGTTGTCCTCTTGTTAAAAAAAGGTAGTAGAGGTAGCCTGGGTAATTATAGACCAGAGAGCATTACGCCTCTGGTGGGAAAGCTGTTGGAAAAGATTCTTAGAGATAGGATCTATGGGCATTTAGAGAATCATGGTCTGATCAGGGACAGTCAGCATGGCTTTGTGAAGGGCAGATCGTGTCTAACAAGCCTGATAGAGTTCTTTGAGGAGGTGACCAGGCATATAGTTGAAGGTAGTGCAGTGGATGTGATCTACATGGATTTTAGTAAGGCATTTGACACGGTTCCACATGGTAGGATTATTCAGAAAGTCAGAAGGCATGGGATCCGCAGAGATGGTGCTCGGAGCTCGGTGTTGAAGCTCAAAGTTTTCGGACGACTCAGAGTCGGACTGTGGTTGGGCATGGCAGGGAGCGTTTTCTTCCTTCTACCGTCTGTGTGAGATGTGGGACTTTCGAGAGACTTTGAACATTTAACGTGCTAATGGCCTGTTCTTCATCAAGTTACGGTATTGCTTGCACTGTTGTAACTATATGTTATAATGATGTGGTTTTTGTCGGTTTTTCAGTCTTGGTCTGTCCTGTGTTCCTGTGATATCACACCGGAGGAATATTGTATCATTACTTAATGCATGCATTACTAAATGACAATAAAAGAGGACTGCGTGTCCTCATAATCTAATCTAATCTAATCTAATCTAATCTAATCCAGGGAGGTTTGGCCAGGTGCATTGAGAATTGGCTCGCCTGCAGAAAGCAGAGAGTCGTGGTGGAGGGAGTACATTCAGATTGGAGGGTTGTGACTAGTGGTGTCCCACAAGGATCGGTTCTGGGATCTCTACTTTTTGTGATTTTTATTAACGACCTGGATGTGGGGGTAGAAGGGTGGGTTGGCAATTTTGCAGACGACACAAAGGTTGGTGGTGTTGTGGATAGTGTAGAGGATTGTCAAAGGTCACAGAGAGACATTGATAGGATGCAGAAGTGGGCTGGGAAGTGGCAGATAGAGTTCAACCCAGAGAAGTGTCAGGTGGTACACTTTGGAAGGACAAACTCCAAGGCAGAGTACAAAGTAAATGGTAGGATGCTTGGTAGTGTAGAGGAGCAGAGGGATCTGGGGATACATGTCCACAGATCCCTGAAAGTTGCCTCACAGGTAGATAGGGTAATTAAGAAAGCTTATGGAGTGTTAGCTTTCATAAGTCGAGGGATAGAGTTTAAGAGTCGCGGGGTAATGATACAGCCCTATAAAACTCTGGTTATGCCACACTTGGAGTACTGTGTCCAGTTCTGGTCGCCTCACTATAGGAAGGATGTGGCAGCATTGGAAAAAGTACAGAGGAGATTTACCAGGATGCTGCCTGGTTTAGAGAGTATGTATTATGATCAGAGATTAAGGGAGCTAAGGCTTTACACTCTGGAGAGAAGAAGAATGAGAGGAGACATGATAGAGGTATACATGATATTAAGAGGAATAGATAGAGTGGACAGCCAGTGCCTCTTCCCCCGGGCACCACTGCTCAATACAAGAGGGCATGACTTTAAGGTAAGGGGTGGGAAGTTCAAGGGGGATATTAGAGGAAGGTTTTTCACTCATAGAGTGGTTGGTGCGTGGAATGCACTGCCTGAGTCAGTGGTGGAGGCAGATACACTAGTGAAATTTAAGAGACTACTAGACAGGTATATGGAGGAATTTAAGGTGGGATGTTATATGGGAGGCAGGGTTTGAGTGTCAGCACAAAATTGTGGGCCGAAGGTCCTGTACTCCTTGAAAACAGGTAGCACAATTGTGATATAGAATTAGTGCAGGCCCATTGATTGCAATGCAGAAAACTTACCAACTTTGTGCTCTCTGTCATTATATTAATTCTGCCATTTTTGGCATCAATGCAAGATCAGTTGTGGTTCAGAAAGAAGTCAGTCTTTCAACACACACTTCTCTTAGACTTTTTCAACTTTACCCAACAAATAACTGTAGTTATAAAATTACACTCGCAGCTGAATAAAAGCATCTTCATCATCATCAGTATGTACTGTATCGTATGGCATACATGATCATTGTCTTTGACCATGATTGTTCTTGGCTTTTTTTTTAACAGAAGTGATTTACCATGAACTTCTTCTTGGCAGTGACTTCATAAAATAGGTGACCCCAACCATTATCAATACTCTTCAGAGATTGCCTGCCTGGCGTCATTGGTTGCACAACCAGGACTTGTGATATGCACCAGCTGCTCATACAGCCATCCACCATCTGCTCCCATGGCTTCACACGACCCTGATTGGGAGCTAAGCGTGTGCTACACCTTGCCCAAGGGTGAGCTGCAGGCTAGTGGAAGGAAGGAGCACCTTACACCTCTTTTGGTAGAGGTGTATCTCCTCCCTACCACCCATGGATAATGCAGTCAGCCTCTAATCTATAAATATCATTCCTTTACACCGAATTCCTCTTTCCTGTGCTGGGCACATAATTAACAATGAGATTAAAATAGTTTAGGCTAGTTGGTTGAGTTCAAGAATGGCAGTGTTGCTATCAACTTCGTTGAACCCTAATTGGCAGAAGGATCTGCCTGCTCTAAATGTTCTACTTGAGCACATGCGAACACTCACCAATATGACAACTGGTACATTTACATAGCACATGTCTGTATCTGTGCATCAGTTGCCACCTTAACACCAAGACCCTGTCTACAGTGGATAAACAAACACGTGCTGCTGAATCCACTTTTACACAGAAATTGGAGGTGAATTCATCAGGGAATTTGTAACTGCACCAGTAACATTTTGATAACAGAACATGTGGACAGGGATGGGGTGTTTTGAGCAAGAGCTATGAAGTTTTTGGAGAGGAATTGCATAAGGAAAGGATAAGGGTCAGGTTGTATAGGGGTGAGAACTATGAGCTATGCAGAGAGGAGATACTTTATTCCGGCACTGAATTAGCTAAGTTTTTCAGCTTCATAAATACACGAGATTCTGCAGTTGCTGGAAATCCAGAGTAACATATATAAAATGCTGGAGGAACTCAGCAGGTCATGTAGCAGCTATGGAGAGGAATAAACAGTTGACATTTTGGGCTGAGAAGAGGGGAGAAATCAGATTAAGAAGGTGGGAGGTGGAGGGAAAGAGTACAAGCTGGAATATGACAGATGAAGCCCATTGAGGGGGGAGGTAGTTAGTAATAAATCTATCAACTTGATGGAAGGTTTATTTCTAGTTTTTCTGTGCCCTTCAAATCTTCCCTTACCTGATGATGTTATTGATCTTTTCTGATTCCACATCACCTCATTCTGGGTTATTATTGTGACAACAAATGTATGTGACAAGCCTTACACCAGAAAGCTTTGCAGTTGAGCTCCATGGGCCATCTGCAAATATACTTCCAGCCTAGATATCAATTATAATTTGTTCCTGGGCTTGAGAAACGCTGTTCAAAGTTATACTGCTGGGTTCAAGTGTTTCTCAGCTATCTGAAAACCCGCAGCATGTGTTACAAATTACAGTAATATGATTCAGCAGGTTGCACTGGAGATACTCTGTGTGGGACAGCCATTGGAAAATGGATTTAGTGGCTCATACGGTGTTTGAAATGTGGTAATGTTTTGTACTATAAGGGAAATAGATCAGAAAGCATATGTTAACAAAAAAAAACAATTGCATTCAGAGTCCATTTGAGGTTTTTATTCTCGCACACATCAGAATAGTTTACACTTGAAATGGTTCAGATGACTGGAGAGAAAATAAAATCAAGGGAGCAATCATACCATAAGGGGTTTTGTAACCTTAGGCTCTACTGACATTTCCAGCAGTGAACCAATGATCAAAACAGTTGGTGGGACTCCACCTCTGTGCCCCTTCAGAACACCCTTTAAGGGTGCACTAGAATTTCTAGACAAAAAAATAACTTTCTGTTTTTTTTTCACATACTTTATTGATGATGTATGAAATCCCCAGAGAATTAACATAGCAAATGATGCAAATCATAGTCCACGCTATTAAAGAATCAGAAAAGATCTTGGGTGAGGTAGTTAAACACCTCCTGCAGCAGATGCATTGTGCAATATTTTTCTTAGTTTGAATTTCATAAGAGGAAGGAAAGGATGCGGTTTACTTTATTCTGTTCCTCGCACCCTCACAAAATGCCTCATATGGATGACCAGATATGGCATGCCAGAAGAGCTCGCCTACAAGCGTTCCATCAGAAACTCTCACATGGTTTAAAGGAATCTGGAAGCAAAGCAAAGAGTGCTCAAATATTCTTGCTTACATGAACATGTGGGACCTTGGAATATGGAATATTTTCCCTGCTACATTCTTTCAGCATCCATCATGAAGGACTGTGTCCTCTCCTCATTACGTTCCCTGGGGAGGAGGTTACAGGAGCCTGAAGACCTACACTCAGTGATTCAGAAACAGCTTCTCCTCTGCCAACAGATTTCTGAATGGTCCATGAATCCACGAACAATGCCTTGTTATTCATTTATAACTTTAATTGTAATTTTTAACATTTTAAATCCTTTGCACTGTAATGCTGCCACAAAGCCATAAATTTCACATCATTCAAGCCAGCGATAATAAATGATTCTGATTGAAGATCCAAATTGACTGGTCAACCACTACGCTTATCTTCTTGTCCTTATTTCTTGTCTAAAGTACCTGTCAATAGGATTCTGCAGCTGGGCAGGACCAGGCTCGGCAAATGTAGGATCCAGCACATTGTACTTGTGGTCTGTTTGTCTAGATATCGGATGGAAGGGGAAGGATTTACCATCACCATCTGACCACCATGATTACCTTTCATGCTTTATCTGAGACTTGAATCTCTGACAATAATGGCACTGCACTAGAGGCAGTGTGGTTCTGCTTTGGAGAGAGTTCAGAGGAGGTTCACAAGGAGGCTTCCAGGAATTAAACGGTTATCATGCAAGGAACATTTGATCATTCTGAGTCTGTACTCACTTGAACTTAGAAGGCTGAGGGGGGATCTCATTGAAACCTCTTGAATGTTGAAAGGCTTAGGCAGAGATGTGGAAAGGATGTTTCCCATGGTGGGGGAGTCTAGGACAAGAGGGCACGGCATCAGGATAGATGGGCATCCATTTAAAACAGAGATGCTGAGAAATTTCTTTAGCCCGAGGGTGGTGAATTTTGGAATTTATTACCACAGGCCAGGTCTTTGGATGTATTTAAGCCAGAACTTGACAGGTTCTTGATTGAACATGGTATCAAAGGTTATAGGGAGAAGGCTGGGGAGTGGGGCTGAGGAGAGGAGAAAAGGATCAGCCATGATTGAATGGTGGTGCAGACGCAATGGGCCAAATGGCTTAATTCTGCTCCTGTGTCATATGGTCTTAATGTTTTAAGGAAGAATGTCACAAAAAATCTGCTGGATAGAATTTTCTTCTCCTCATCTAACTCTGTCTACAATTTTATGAAGATGGCGTAATCCCCGTCCTGAATCATTTCATTTATTTATCTTTATGATGTTATGACTTAAATATTTCTAGAAGTTTACCTCTATGTAAATTATAGTTGATCTCTATGTCTCTAGAAAATTTCGAAACATGTATCATGGAGAGAATTCTGAGTTGTTATGTCACCACCAGGTAGGGAGGTCCCAACGCATAGGATCAAAAAAAAATGCTGCAGAGGATTGAAGCAACACACATCAAAGTTGCTGGTGAATGCAGCAGGCCAGGCAGCATCTCTAGGAAGAGGTACAGTCGACGTTTCGGGCCGAGACCCTTCGTCTGAAACATCGACTGTACCTCTTCCTAGAGATGCTGCCTGGCCTGCTGCATTCACCAGCAACTTTGATGTGTGTTGCTTGAATTTCCAGCATCTGCAGAATTCCTCGTGCTGCAGAGGATTGTAGACTCAACCAGCTCCATCATGGGCACTAGCATCCTCACTAATGAGGACATCTTCAAAAGGTGAAGCCTCAAAAAAGGCAACATCCATCATTGGGAACCCTCTTCTCATTACCGCCATCAGGGAGGAGGTACAGGAGCCTGAAGATGCCCACTCAATGCTTTAGGAACAACTTCTTCCCCTCCGCCATCAGATTTCTGAACAGTCCATGAGCCCATGAAGACTGCCTCACTTTTTCACTCTATTTTTGCACGATATTTTCTCATGTATTGCCTAGTGCAACCTACAGCATATTTAAATAGCGCACTGTATTGCTAATGCAAAACTACAAATTTCACGTGACAAAAGACCAAGTTATCAGAAGATTGATGCTGATAAGAGAGACAGAGAGAAACATTCCAAATGTTAATGAGAGACGAGAGAGATTAATGAAAAGAGACACAGTTCCGAGTATTGACAGACCTGTTGCTTTGAACCTGAACTGTTTGAAGTTTGATGGACAGGCAATACCCCAGCAGGGGGATAAAAGGAACAGGTTCGCAAAGGCAAGACACACCACGACACCACGAGATAACGAGACCCTGAAAGTGCGGTGTGCACCCCCCCCCCACACAAGTTGGTGGGAGTTTTTGGAGGTTTGGTCGCGGGACCGACCATAGACGCACAGGGTGAGAAGGTATGATTGGCGGGAACCTGGTGTGTGTGTCCACCCTTGCCTGGGTGCCGGGTTCACCGCAGAAGAACGATTGTATCCGGAACGGAGGGGTCACAGTCGGTGACCTCAGAAGACATTACAAAGGGCTCACCCGAAAGCTAACTGCGAGGAATATCAAAGGTCTGTTTGAATCCGATTTGAATATCATCATTCGCGCTCGCTCTCTCTCTCTCTCTCTCTCCAACGGCACCACGGCGATTACTGCGAACTGTATTCAGCTGAACTGAACTCTGTGTCACTTGAGACTGATCATTCACCCCTAGACTGCGATAGAGCTTGATTGATTCCTATTATCCTAGTTCTGTGTACATGCGTGTTTTATCATTGCTAACCTGTTGCATTTATATCCTTACTATTAGAATACTGTGTTACTTATTTCTTTAATAAAAACTTTCTTAGTTCCAGTAATCCAGACTCCAACTAAATGGTCCATTTCTGCTGGTTTGGCAACCCAGTTATGGGGTACGTAACACACAACAGATGCCAATGATAATAAATGATGACAAATAATTATTTTGATTGTCTTCTTTGTAACATTCCTGAATATTTCCATTATTGTATGCATGCAAATGAAAGTACCTTTCCAGAGTGGAGAAATTAACGAAATATTGTGAATCTTACTTTGCCTCTCCTATGAAAGAGAAGAAGATGAGAATGCAGAAGAGGCTGGTCCAAAGTCTTTGGTGGCTTATTTTCTTCATTTTGGTATATATTCCAAAAGGTGTGTTAGTAAATGAAGTCTTAGTTTGATTTTTTTGTGCCCATCAATAATGTAAAAGTCTGTATTTTCCTTCACGTGCTGTTGGAGTGTTATGTCAGTTTTGACTAAAGCCGTCTTCTTGCAGGAAAATGTATTCCAGTGACCAGTGTCTTCATTTGTTTTGTCACTGATTCCTATCAGGCAGCCAGCAGAAGTATGTGTGAGATCATTAGCACACCATTCCATGAAGGTCAGTATACTCTCTTCATACAGATGCGGGTTTCTGTGAAACCTGAAAAGCAGTGAACGTCCAATTACAGAGATTGTCAGGGTTTCCATAGCTGTTGGAAGCAATAACCAAAACATGAGTGGAGTGGAGTTGAAAGCTTTAAATTACAGACCCCTCAATTTCTTTCTTAAAAAAAGCTTTCTTTCAATAAATGTCCATCCATTGTTTGTGGCCATTCATCTTGCACATTACCCAGCTGACATGACATCTTTATCATGCAGCAATCTGCTATTACAACCTTGATGATTCAAAACCATATATCAGGATGGTTGAATGGCAATTAGGGATTTCTGCTGCAGTTGTCTCTTACAGCTGCAGTAAAGCGCTGCAGGCAGAGAAGAACAAGTATAATAAGGCTTATGAAGAAACCACAATTTTAATAGCTCTGTCACGGACATTTTGAAATTCCTGGAAATGGACACAGTATATTTTTACTTGCATTGCTCGGATAAGCTACTCTCATAAGAAATATCTTTCCTGGCAGAAACTGACCTTCATGGAAAGGTGTGTTAACAATCTGACAACTACTTCTCTTGCCTGCCTGAAAACACCCAATTCAAGACAGTGAGGATGGAGACTGATGAATGGAATACTGGGAAGAGGATATGCAGCACTGAAGAAGAGTTGCAAGTGGGTCATGAATCTGCACATGTTGATTCATAGCTGTAACTTGTGGCTAAGTTTTCGCTAAACAAAAAGTAAGAAATCATAGATCAAGCACTTGTTTGTCATATTCAGCTTTGCCCAATTCATGATTGTGAAGACCTGAATGATCTGAAGTACCACAGACTTATGCCTTTAACATATACGTAATTATGCTTTCTTATCATTATGCAAGGCACCAAATTACCAATAAATGAAATTCTACTTAATTCTATAGAATCTATAGAATTAAAACATGCGATTTATTCTACGTGATCAAGTCAAATCATTCTCCTCTTATTTCATTCACGACATTTCACCATACCTACAGATTTCTCAATTTTCTCTTTGTCTCTTGAAGAAAATTTTCCAATTTTAACACTCTTAAGTAGCCACAAAGCCATAAATGTGTTTTTGATGAGTAGTCAGTATTTTATAGCAGGTAAGTTCCACTGCCCGAGCAGAAAAAGGCAACAGTAGATTGCGGCAGCGTAATTGAGCTCTGATCAGCGACCAATCCAGACATCGGAAGATTGAGAGGCAAGGATTTCACTCAGATCCGCTACCTGAGTTGGAAAAGGCCACAGTGGATCACGGCAGCATAATTGAGTTTTGACCAGTGACCAAACCACGTTTGGAAATGCTGAGCAAGAGCAAATGAAAGGAAGGCAAGTGCAAGCACAGTGACCATCATCTGAATGGGCAGAGTTAGAGGGGTGACCTTAAGGCTTTAGCTCTTCAAATCTTCAGTCAGAGAAAACAAAGCTTGAGACAGTTTTTTCCCCTTCTTTATATCTGCTCAGTTAGGACAGTAGAGATGCTAGACAGGATAGTTGAAGGCTCCTCTTGTGAGATGTGGGAAGGCAGGGAGACCTCCAGTGTCTCTGAAGAATACAACTGCAAGAAGAGCATCCAGCTGTAGCTTCGAACAATCCGTGTTAAGGAATTGGAGCTGGAACTGGATGAACTCCAGATCATTCGGGAGGCTGAAGGGGTGATAGATAGGACATACAGAGAGGTAGTTACACCCAAGGTGCAGGACACAGGAAACTGGGTGACAGTCAATTAAGGAGCCAGTGCAGAGCCCCCTGTGCCCATTCCCCTCAACAGCACATATATCAATTTAGATACTGTTGGGGGTGGGGGGGTCGGGGATGCAGGGGAAGGTGGAGGTTTGACCTAACAAAGGAAAGTCATAATGGTTAGGTCTCTGGCACTGAGTCTGGCTCTGTGACTCAGAAGAGAAGGGGAGTGAAGAGGCGTGCTGTGATGATAGGGGATTCATTAGTTAGGGGAATGGACAGTAGGTTCTGTGCATGAGAATGAGATTACCAGATGGTATGTTGTCTCCCAGGTGCCAGGGTCTGGGATATCTTTGATCGAGTCCTCAGTATCCTTAAGTGGGAGGGTGAGCAGCCAGAGGTCATTGTTAATTTGGATACCAATGACATGGCTAGGACAAGTGACGAGGTTCTGCGTAGGCAGTTAATGGGCATAGGTGCTAACTTAAAGGAAAGGATCTCCAAGATTGTGATTTCAGGACTGCTACCCGTACCATGTGCTAGTGAGGCCAGGACTAGGAAGATTATGCAGTTTAACATGTGCCTAAGGAATTGGGGTAAGAAGGAGGGCACAAGATTTTTAGATCAGTGGGCTCTCTTCCAGGGAAGGTGGGACCTATACAGAAGGGATGGTTTACACCCCTGAACTGGAGGGGGACTTATATCCAAGCGGGAAGGTTTGCTAACACTGCATGGTGGGATTTAAACTAGTGTTTCAGGGGGATGGGAACCAGACTGCCAGAACAGTTGTTGTGGAAGCAGATGTTGGTAAGACCTCAGACAAAGTCAGGAATCAAAAGGTTGAGCATGGTGTGACTGGTGTCCTCAGCTGTGTATACTTCAATGCAAAAGTATCTTAGGAAAGGCGGATGAGCTTAGGGCAAGGATCAACAACTGGAACTCCGACATTATCGTCATTGGAGAGACTTGGTTGTAGGAAGGGCAGGACTGGCAGCTCTATTTTCCAGGATTCTATTGTTTTAGACATGACAGAGTGGGAGGGATGAAAGGAGGAGGGGAGGTAATACTAGTATGGGAAAATATCAGGGCAGTACTCTGTCAGGGCAAATTGGAGAACTCAAATAGCAAGGCATTATGGGTGGAACTGAGAAAGAAGAAGGGATGATCACGTTAATGGGGCTATATTATACAGCCCAGCAGTCCTAGGGATTTAGAAGAAAATATCTGTAAAGAGATCGCAGACTGTTGCAAGGAACGTAAGGTTGTTATAGCAGATGATTTTCACTTTCCAGATATTGACTGGGAATCCCATACTGTAATTGGGATAGAATTTGTCAAATATATTCAGGAAAGTTTCCTTCATCAGTGTGCAGAAGTCCCAGTGAAAGGGCATGCAATACTGGATCTGCTATTATGGAATGAGAAATTTGTGTAGGAGCAGTTGACATCCAGTGACCACAATGTCATTAGGCTCAAAATAAATATGCAAAAGATAGGTTTGGTCCACAGGTAGAGATTCTAAGTTGAAGAAAGGCTAATTTTGATGGTATCAGAAATGATCTGGCAGGTGTGGATTAGGACAGGTTGTTTTCTGGTAAAGGTGTATTGGAGAGTGGGAGGCCTTCAAAAATGAAATTTTGAGAGTACAACACTTGTATGTGCCTGTCAGAATAAAAGGTAAAGATAACAAATGTAGGGAAATTGGTTTTCAAGAGATATTGAGGCCCTGGTTAAGAGAGAAAAAGGAGGTGCATAGCAGGGATAGGCAAATAAAAGCAAATGAGGTGCTTATAGAGTACAAAAAATGCAAGAGAACACTTAAGAAAGAAATCAGGAAGGCTAAAAGAAGGTATGAAGTTGCTCTACCAGGCAAGGTGAATCCTAAAGGATTCTACAGATATGTTAAGAACAAAAGGATTGCCACTGCCAAAATTGGTCGTCTGGAAGATCAGAATCATAATCGATGTGTGGACCCAAAACGGATGGGGGAGATCTTAACTTAATTCTTTGCATCTGTATTTACTCGCAAGACGGATATAGAGCCTATAGAAGTCAGGCCAAGACTCATATCGGAAACAAGTGCAGAAATTGCTGGGCCCTAGCAGAGATATTTAAAACTTCCTTAGCGACACAAGAGGTACCAAAAGGATTGGAGAACAGCCAATGTTGTTCTGCTGATTAAAACAGGCTCTAAACATAAACCAGGAAATTATAGGCCAGTGAGCCTGACATCAGTTGTGGATGGTTATTGGAAGCTGTTCTGAAGGATCAGATATATAAGTATTTGGATAGACATGGAGTGATTAACGATAGTCAGCATGGCTTCGAGCATCATGGGTCTGACCAATCTTATAGAGTTGTTTGAGGAAGTTACCAGGAAAGTGAATAAAGGCAAGATGGTGGACGTTGTCCACATGGACTTTAGTGAACAAGTTCCAGCATGGGAGGTTGGGCAAGAAGGTTCAGTCTCTCGGCATTCAGGATGAGGTAGTAAATTGGACTGGATATTGGCTTTGTGGGAGAAGCCAGACAGTGGTAGTAGAGAGTTGCTTCTCTGACTGGACGCCTGTGACTAGTGGTGGCCACAGGGATCGATGCTGGGTCCTTTGTTGTTTGTTGCCTATATTAGTGATCTGGATGAGAATGGGGTTAACTGTATCAACAAATTTATGGATAGCAACAAAAATGGTCGTATAGTAGACGGTGAGGAAGGCGATCATGGCTTGCCGAGGGATCCGCATCAGCTGGAAAAATAGCTGAGAAATGCAGACAATTGTGAAGTTTTGCTCTTCAGCAGGACTAACCTGAATAGGTCTTACATAATGAACGATAGGGCACTGAGGAGTGTGGTGGGATAGAGGGATCTGGGAATACAGGTACATGATTCATTGAAAGTGGCATCGCAGGTAGATAGGGTCGTAAAGAAAACTTTTGGCACATTGAACTTCATAAATCAATGTAGTGAGCTTCATAAATCAAGGTTGAAAGAGTGCAGAGAAAATTTACAAGGATGTTTCCAGGTCTGGAGGACCTGAGTTATAAGGAAAGACTGAATAGGTTAGGACTGTATTCTTTAGAATGAAAACAATGGAGAGGAGATTTGATAGAAATATACCAAATGATGAGGGGTATAGATAGGGGAAATGCAAGCAGGCTTTTTCTACTGAGGTTGGGTGGGACTACAACCAGAGGTCATAGGTTAAGGGTGAAATGAGAGGAGTTTAAGAGGAACATGAAGGGAAACCTCTTCACTCAGAGTGTCGTGAGAGTGTGGAATGAGCTGGCAGCAAGAGTGGTGCATGCAAGCTCGATGTCAACATTTAAGAGAAGTTTGGATTAGTACATGGACATTAGGGATATGGAGGGCTATGTTCCCAGTTCAGGCCGATGGGAGTAGGTAGTTTAAATGGTTTTGGTATGGACTAGATGGGCCGAAGGGATTGCCTCTGTGCTGTACTTCTTTATGACTCTATGATTCTATGACTCTCATATGGCAGCCAATCAACAATCAGCAAGATTGTACAATTGTACAACAAGGTGTTCAATTTTGAACTGTCTATTTCAGTGATACTGGTTGAGGTACTAGTACTGGCAACAACACTAGGGACACCTTGAAAAACTTCCATAATATTCTGTGGCATTAAACTACAAGATTGTTGCACCTACTTGTGAGAGTACACAAAGACTCAATTCCAGCATCTCTTCCTAAGATTACCCCGCCAGCAGTGTATCAGTACTGCACTGGAGTTTCAGCATAGATTTGGCATTCAGTGCTAACTAAGAACTGACTCAGCTGTGAGACTCTGATCCTTTGGGCATCGATGGGAGACTCAGACATTCTCCTGTCGAGGGAAGAGGCTGTACTGCATTGTATGTGTATAGTTTCAAGTACTTCATGAATCTTGTGATTTGATATGTTTGTTTTGTGTTATTTGCCATTGATAAATGGTATTTGGTTTAAAATTGTATCCTTGTTAATGTGATTAACAATTAAAAGAAACTTCAAAGTTGTTTTTAAGTACATGTTGTCTAAGGTACGGGTGAAAATATCTCAAAATTAAATTTGATTTGCTATTTAAATACTGGTTAAAATATTCTGAGAATGACAAGATTCATATTGTCCTTGTCAGAAAGTAGGAAATGTGATTAGCTGGAATGCATAAAGTCTTTTAAAGCAGTACAATTATACATTAATATTGTACAATATTAGTATCGCATATATATTATGATCTTACTTGTTATCTGATGGAGCTTACATTTAAATTGTTGGTTTGGTCCATGAGAAATAAGAAATCATTTGAATTCAGGCTACTTAAATCCCTTTAATCTCAGAAGTGATATTATATCTCCAAAGTAACTCCAAAGAAAAGTGGAACTGATGATTGGAGATCAATAGATGAAAATGAGATCAATAAGATTGCAGTTATGTTTAACTGATAAACTATTCATCGTGTCCTTAAATGTAAAAGCATCTCTATACCTCACCCGCAGGAACAATGGTAAGTCAATTTGTACCACTGCAGGATTATAATTACAGCAATATTTAGGCTCTGTGCTATTTTCAAAGGGAGTGATTTATCCGTTCAAAAACTTGATCATCGTGGAGGAAGTATTGATGAACATAATTGCACAATCTCACTTGGCTAATTATTTTGTGCCCAGCTGTGTACAATTTAGTAAAGTTGTACACAGTTGGACATTAAATCAGAAAAATAAATGCCTGGCAAAATCAGAGCCTCATTACAGATACTATCTGGGAGCAGTATGTATTTAGAATGAGAAATGTCTGACAGATAAAACTCTGTTTTGCTTTTTGGAAAAGACAAAATGAATCTTGTAATTTCCGACATATTTTAACCAGTATTCAAATCGCAATTCAAATTTAACTTTGATATAGTTTCATTTGTCCCTTAGGCAATATATATTAAAAAGATAATTTTGAAATTTATTTTTGAGGTATCAGATGTAGGGCCTGAAAACTGTTTCTGTTAATGGTTCACAGCAATATTCTGCTTCTGATGTAGGGTCTCCTTTAGTGTTTTATTACTTTGGAGGCACAAGAGACTCAGATGCTGGAACCTGAAGCAAAAAGAAAGCAAACTGCTGGAAGAACTCAGCAGGTCAAGCAGCATCAGTAGGGGCAAAAGGATGGTCAATGTTTTAGATCAAGACCCTACATCAGGACTGAGCGCACAGAAGGAAGATAGCTAATATATAGAAGTAAGAGGCAGGGATGAGACAGAGGTGATAAGTGGAATCAAGTAAGGGAGGGAAGATAGAACCAGATGAGGGAAGGGGAGTGTGAGGGAATAAGAAAAGTTAACCAAGGAAGAAGAAACCTGGGTGGATAAGTATGTGTGAGTTAGGCAGATGAAACAGGATGCAGAAGACTGATGAGGGAGATGGTTTACTATTTTTTTTCTATTTCATTCACCCTCTCACTTCATTTTATTTCACGACAAACTGCATGTCAGTGATTGTAATCCTGATTCTGATTCTGAATTCAGTACATCTCTGAAATTAGGCTTGGCCTTTATCCATCTGGGCTTCATTAACCTACATTTTCTTTCTTCCCAAATCCAAGCTCCTTCAAATTGCAAATTTAATGTGTCATTCTTACAGGTGTGGGTAATAATGGATCCTTCACCATCATCATTATGTGCTGTGCCTCGATGAGGAAGTTATGAGTCAAGTGATACTTGATCTCCTTGGAATGTGGTCAGGGAACCTCCCCTATACATCACAGATCTCAATCATGGCAAACCTGAGCCAGCAAATATTTCTCATCACAGAGGTCCATTTGGAATATGATGTCTCATCCTCCCTGATATTCTTCACCCTCCATGTGCGGCTGTCATTAACAACTGCTCCCAGCGATGCAACCACATAATCAGCGTGTCAATAGGTAAATGCTAAAGAGCAAATAGACTGTTACTTTAAACTCATTTTGTAGATGTTAAAAAGTGTTTCTGGAAGCTAAAATTAGCTCTGAAGCTGCCCAGCCAGGTCTCAATAGACGTCATCCCTTGAGGTAATCAGAATCAGAATCAGAATCTAGTTTACTAACACTGGCATTATTGGTTTTCACAAACAAAATGACAGAGGTGTTTATGTTTCAGAAAAGCTGCAGCAACACATATAGTGAACACCAAAAATCTGAACTCAAAGTGTGTTAAAAGCCCTTTACGTAATCATTTCAGACCAGTCTCTTAAGGTGAAACCTCAACTCAATTTTGTCAATGAACATTATGGAGGGTGTACCTTGTGAGAATAGGTTGAGTGAACTCAGCGTTTTTTCCTTGGAGCGACAGAGGATGAGAGGTGGCCTGATAGAGGTGTATAAGATGATGAGGGGCATTGGTCGTGTGGATAGCCAGAGGCTTTTTCCCAGGGCTGAAATGACTAACACAAGGAGCCATAGTTTAAAGGTGCTTGGAAACAGGTACCAAGGGGATGTCAGGAGTAAGTTTTTCACACAGAGTGGTGGGTGCGTGGAATGCACTGCCGATGGTGGTGGTGGAAGTGGGTACAATCAGGTCTTTTAAGAGCTTCTTAGATAGGTACATGGAGCTTAGAAAAATAGATGGTAATGTGCTAGGAAAATTCGAGGCAGCTTCTAGAGTAGGTTACATGGTCGGCACAACATTGTGGGCCGAAGGGCCTGTAATGTGCTGTAGATTTCTGTGATCTATGTTATGTTCTAACGTCATGTTATGTTATGTTCTAATGTTCTAATGTCCTGTGACTAGTGGTGTGCCACAGGGATCAGTGCTGGGTCCATTGTTATTTGTCATCTATATCAATGATCTGGATGATAATGTGGTAAATTGGATCAGCAAGTTTGCTGATGATACAAAGATTGGAGGTGTAGTAGACAGTGAGGAAGGTTTTCAGAGCCTGCAGAGGGACTTGGACCAGCTGGAAAAATGGGCTAAAACATGGCAGATGGAGTTTAATACTGACAAGTGTGAGGTATTGCACGTTGGAAGGACAAACCAACGTAGAACATACAGGGTTAATAGTAAGGCACTGAGGAGTGCAGTGGAACAGAGGGATCTGGGAATACAGATACAAAATTCCCTAAAAGTGAGGTCACAGGTAGATAGGGTTGTAAAGAGAGCTTTTGGTACATTGGCCTTTATTAATCAAAGTATTGAGTATAAGAGCTGGAATGTTATGATGAGGTTGTATAAGGCATTGGTGAGGCTGAATCTGGAGTATTGTGTTCAGTTTTTGTCACCAAATTACAGGAAGGATATAAATAAGGTTGAAAGAGTGCAGAGAAGGTTTACAAGGATGTTGCCAGGACTTGAGAAACTCAGTTACAGAGAAAGGTTGAATAGGTTGGGACTTTATTCCCTGGAGCGTAGAAGAATGAGGGGAAATTTGGTAGAGGTATATAAAATTATGATGGGTATAGATAGAGTGAATGCAAGCAGGCTTTTTCCACTGAGGCAAGGGGAGAAAAAAAACCAGAGGACATGGGTTTAGGGTGAGGAGGGAAAAGTTTAGAAGGAACATTAAGGGGGGCTTCTTCACACAGAGAGTGATGGGAGTATGGAATGAGCTGCCAGACGAGCTGGTAAATGAGGGTTCTTTTTTAACATTTAAGAATAAATTGGACAGATACATGGATGGGAGGTGTATGGAGGGATATGATCCGTGTGCAGGTCAGTGGGACTAGACAGAAAATGGTTCGGCACAGCCAAGAAGGGCCAAAAGGCCTGTTTCTGTGCTGTAGTTTCTATGGTTTCTATGGTCAGTGGTTATGAATTATGTACATTTCCACCAATTAGATTACCCTAAGGTATAACCCCCACCCCCACCCCAGAATTCACTAAAACTGGCATTGTTGGCCTATCCAGAACTCAGACAAGCTGCCTATGTTGCAGAGGGGGAGGAACAGGAGGTGTTTCTGGCTCATCCAGAGGTTCGTTGACACGCTGATGGTCATGTCGTGAGGGCAGGGGCATCCTCTAAATCTTAGTGGGCCGGTTTAAGGCGGTCTACTGAAATATGTTCAGATTTACCCCTCTTATCTATGATAAAAGTCTTTTCTCTCCACTCCAAAATGTGGAACAGGCATAAGGGGGCTTAAGGAAATATGGGTGCAGGTGAAAACCAACAAGGCAGAATGTAGGTCAACAAGAACCCAAGAGAGCTGTACGCCATGATGGGAGGTAGGAATAGATGAAAAGGAATTGAATTTACTGAGGAGGGTGGAACACTGTTGAGAGGACATCTAGGCAGTCATGAGGTCAGTATGGTATCATCTGGCACTCATCATAGCTGTCTGTATACCAACTCAGCCATGGATGACTGCATTGCAGACGATCATGCCAACACTCATTAGTCAGAGGAGCCCTCAGAGTTGCCTTTAAGGAGCGGTGAAACCACTTGCATCGGCCATTAGGCTGCGGGTGATAGGTCGTAGTGTGATGTAGCCTAATGCCGAGAGTCTGGGCCATCACAGCTCAGAGATTTGATATGAATTGGGGACTGCAGTCAGGGGAAATATCAGATGGGATCAAACAGAGCAACCCCGGTATTGGTGAACACCCAAGCCATGTCCGCAGCCATTGTCAGTGCTAGAGGGTACAGTTCACCATAATAAGGAGGTGTGTGAAACCATAGGAGGGGGTAGAGGACCAACAAGGTCCACAATGACATGGTTAAACCATCAGCCAGGGACCTCAAACAAAGCCAATTGTGCCTGAACATGACCACTAATTTTTGCATGCTGACAGTCCAATCATGCACATCCTTAAGAAGGCTGGACTACACAAGCTTAGGTGCAATTAGCTTCTGTGAGGCCTTCCAGCCTGGATGCAAGAGGCCATGTATGGAGTCAAAATCAGTCTGCCTCCAGTTTGTAAGCACAATGAAGCGAGGGCCACTGGTTGAAACATCTCACAGGAGAGAAACGTGAGCTTCCTCGAACTTAATGTCAGCCAACTGCAGGCCGGTGACTACTGTGCAGTAAGCCTGGACCTCTGGGTCAGTAACTTGGCCAGCTGCCATGCTGGCATAATCAACCCCTATGTGTACGGCCTCGGTGGCTGATCATGAGAGGCAATCAGCTACGGCATTATTGTTTCCCCTTCATAATGATGCATATCAGTTGTGAACTCAGATACGTAGACCAGATGGCATGGCTCCAATGAAGACGAAAGCTCCGATATTTTGGCCATCGCGTGCACGAGGGGTTTGTGGTCAATGAATGCTGTGAAATGGCAGCCCACTAAAAGAAAACTAAAATAGCGGACGTCCAGATAGAGACCGAGAAGCTCACTGCCAAACATGTTGCACTTCCTTTTGGAGGGACGGAGCTGGCCGCTGAAGAAGACAGGCTATTGCCACTTGCCCACAACCAACTGTCCATGCTCAGCACCCACAGCATAATCTGAAGCATCAGTAGTAATGATTATGGGTGCATTGGGGAGTGGATGCGCCTGTAGGATCACGTTAGAAAGATCATGGTTGGCATCATCAAATGCCCTGGTCAATTCCACTAACCAGTCCAGCACTTGATTAGGAGTATTGCCTTTAAGTGCACTATACAGGGAAAGCATAAGTTCAACAGCTCGAAGAATGAAGCACTGATAGAAATTCACCATGCCTAAAAATTCCTGTAGTTTTTTAGTAGGGTAGGGCACTGGGAAATTCATGATAGCGGCTACCTGTGATGGGAAGGGTTTCGCACCTTCTGCAGAGATGCGATGGCTGAGAAAGTTAACGGTTGACAATCCAAACTGGCAATTTGTAGGGTATATAATCAACCCGTGTGGGCTTAAGTGCTCGAAAAATGTGTGGAGATTGGATACATGTTCGGATTTGGATGCAGTAGTGACAAATATATCATCGAGGTAAACAAAAAGAAAATCTAAGTCTTTTAATATAGATTCCATCAACCATTAAGCAGTCTGTGCTGCATTTTTCAGCCTAACCAGCATGCACAAAAACTCAAAGAGGCCAAATGAGGTTATCACTGCTGTTTCAGGAACGTCCTCCAAGCACTTGGCACCTGATGTTAGGCCCTAATTAAATCAACTTTGGAAAAAGTAAACACTCCAGCTAAACATGCTGAGAAGTCTTGGATACATGGGACTGGGTAGCCATCAGAGATGGTGGCCTTGTTAAGACCACATGGGCAGCAACCACCATCAGACTTAGGGACCATACGGAGGGGTGAAGCCCAGGGGTTATTTGATCGGCATACAATTCTGAGTATTTCCATGTTGGCAAACTCTGCCTTTGCAGTTGCCAGCTTTTCTGGATCCAGTCTGCGCGGATGGGCACGAATAGGCTGACCAGTTGTGGAAGTGTGGCTCTTGACCCCATGTTTTGTGACTATTGCGGAAAATGTTGGCTTGGTGAGGTTTGAAAATTTGCCCAGCAATCAAGAAAACTCACATGTGGTGGTGCATGTGCTTGACAGAGTCATCGTGGGGAACTTACTGGGGGAGCAAGGTAATGACCCAAAGTCCTTGACATCCTCAAGCCGGCATTTCTTAAGATCAACTAACAGTCCTTGGGCCCACAGGAAATCTGCACTGAGCGGAGGTCTTGCCACTTTAGCCAGGATGAAGTCTCATATGTAACATTGCCTACTGCAGCAGAGTGTCATCTGTCGTGACCTGTAAGTTTGGATCCTGGCATGCACCAGCGAGGTTTCTTCACTCGTTGCCTTCTCATCAATAGGCAATGCCGGCAGCACGCTCACTTGAGCACCTGTGTCACACAGGAAGCGTTGCGCTGAAAGGGTGTCCATAATGAACAGTAGATGTCCCTGGCAGCTGGGTCCCACAGTGTTCACTGACCTCTGATGTCCCGATGTGCTGGCACTGTCAAAGTTGCAAGGCGCTCGGCCCTTCCTAGCATTCGTACCAAAGCGAGCATGGTAAAAACACAGGACTGAATTTATCTGTTTAACAGGCACAGGTGTACTGTGTTTGAGCCTTGTTGTCCAGGCTTATTGAGGAAGAGAATAGAGGAGGAATGATGCATCACTGCCCGGCTGAGTGTAGCCATTTTAGCAAGTTCCTATAGTCCATCGTGGGTGCATTGGCAAGGGCAATGCAAACTTGTTCAGACATTTGCTGCATGAAAGGTTCTTTAAAAATAAAACAAGGTTGGTGATTTCCCAGGCAAGGCAGAATGTGGTCCATCAGCTCTGAAGACTTACCATTGCCGAGACTGCATAAGGAGAGCGACTGTTTGACGCGCTCAGATCCTGATAGTCCAAAAGGCTGTAAAAGATGAGTTTTCAGCAATCTGTATTTATCATATTCAGGCGGGTGCTCTAGTAGGCTCACCACTCTTGCAGCCATGGGGTTACTCACTGATGCTACTACATAGAAATATTTGGTGGTGTCGCCAGAGATTGCTTGAAGTACGAATTGAGCCTCCGCTTCTATGAACCAAGCATTAGCATCTTGCTCCCAAAGCTCCTGCAGTTTCAATGTGACTGTGTTGGCTGACATGTTCAATAACTCTGAAATGATCCTAGAGCATCAGGGCCACCAACGTAGGTTTTTGCAAATAAAATGGTGGAGGAGTTTTATATTTCTGAAAAGCCGTCACAACTCATTTATTGAATACCAAAAAACAGAACTCAAACACTCTAAAAAACCCTTTACATAATTATGTCATCATGTCAGTCCAGCCTCTGGACCTTAACTTAATGCATAAAAGGCACACGTTCATCCACATAAGTCTTGGTGAATTTGGTGACTGTGGCATATTTATTCAGACTCAAAGACGAATCCCTGAGTATTGTGCAGTCCAGGAATTCAAAGCACTCCTGTAACCACTCCTGCACCTTCCTTGACCATAACTTTGTGGTCTTCACCATTGGTGTTGTCAGTCCTCAGAATCTGCCTCATCTCCAGAGGTAGAAGTATGATCAGTTGATTGGACTTTTTGAAGTGTGAGCTTAGGTTAGCATGGTAAGCATTTTTGATAGTGTAGCAATGATCAAGTGGGTTGACTCCTTTGATTCCACAGCTGATATGTTGGTGGTAGTTGGTCAGAGACTTCTTTAAGCTGGCCTGGTTGAAATCCTCTACAATGATAGGAAAGGCATCAGGATGTGCTGTTTCCTGACTGCTGATCACAGTGCTCAGCTTCCCTACTGCCTGCCTGATGTTGACTAGGGTTGGAATGTGCATTGTTACCAGGATGACAGTGGTAAACTCCCTCAACAGGTAAAATGGATGACACTTGACCACTAAATGTTCCATGTTGGTTGAGCAGGACAGAAATAGACCTGCCACGTCTATGCACCATGACGAATTAATCATGGAACACACACCAACTCCTCTACCGTTAAGAGACTACACTGTCCTGCTTTTCTAGAGGATGGTGAAGACCTTGAGCTGTAGCTCTGCATCTGAAATGGTGGGGGTGAGCCATGTTTCCGTGAAGTAAAGTATACTATAGTCCCTGATATCCCTCAGGTACTGCAATCTTGCTCAGAGGTCTTCAGTTTTATTTTCCAGAGATGCTTTGAGGTCTTCAATTTTATTTTCCAGAGATAACAAGAGTAGCAATAAAATAGCATCTAAAATCTCAGAATTCCACTTGTACTCAGAGTGATCTACAGAGGCCATAATGCACCAATTAATGTTGATAAGGTCAGGGGAGGGGGACAGGAACTAGCCATTGTGCAACTGGTAAAGTAATATAATGCAGGGTTTGCCATGATTTATAGCACCTGCTTCTTAATTCACTGCACTGTTGCATGATATGATCAAAGATGAAAAAGGCACACTGGCTCTGGTTTACAAACAGAGGCAGTGTGTAGTGCTAGCAAGGAGAGGCTGATGATAGGGCAAAATTGAAGTCAACAGGATGAGTTGCATTGTAAAAGGTGGACAAATCGAAAGGTGTGAATACAGGACCGAAGCTGTATATTTGATTATACGCAGTATACGGAATAAGGTTGCTGAACATGCAGCACAGTTACAGATTGGCACGTCTGTTGTTGTGGGCATCACAGAATCATGATTGAATGAAGATTATATCTGGGAGCTTAATGTTCAAGGATACACATTGTAGAAAAAGGATGGCAGGTAGACAGAGGGAATGGCATGGCTCTGTTGGTAAAAAAAAATCCCAAAGAGGAAAAATGACACACTATGGTTAACAAGAGAAGTCAAAGCCAAAGAGAGGGCATATAACAGAGCAAATGAGAATCAGCTGATGTTGTGTACTTGGATTTTCAGAAGGCCTTTGACAAGGTGCTACACACAAGGCTGCTTAACCAGCTATGAGCCCATGGCATAACAGGAAAGATTCTAGCATGGATAAAGCAGTGGCTGATTGGCAGGAGGCAGAGTGGGAAATAAAGGGAGTCTTTTCTGGTTGGCTGCCAGTGACTAGTGGTGTTCCATCGCAGTCTGTGCTGGGAATGCTTTGTTTTATGTTATATGTCAATGACTTGTACGGTGGAATTGATGGCTTAGTTGCAAATTTTGTGGGTGATATGAAGATAGGTGAAGGGGCAGGTGATTTTGATGAAGTAGGGAGTCTACAGGAGGACATAGGAGAATGGGCAAAGAAGTGGCAGATGGAATACAGTGTCCGGAAGTATATGGTCATGTACTTTAGAGGAAGAAATAAAATGGTAGACTATTTTCTAAGTGGAGAGAAATTCAAAAATCTGAGTTGCAAAGGGACTTGGGAGTCCTTGTGCAGGATCCCTGAAAGGTTAATTTGCAGGTTCCGAAGAGTGGTGAGGAAGGCAAATGCAGTGTTGGCACTCATTTCAAGAGGACTAGAATACATAAGCAAGAATATAATGTTGAGAGTTTATCAGCAACTGAGGCTTCACTGGCATATTGTGAGCAGTTTTGGGCCCCTTATCTTAGAAAGGATGTGCTGAAACTGCAGAGGATTCAAAGGAAGTTTACGAAAATTATTCCAGGATTGAAAGGCTTGTCATATGAAAAGTGTCTGGGCCTGTACTCTCTGAAAATCAGAAGAATAAGAGGTGACCTATTGAATGTTGAAAAACCACAATAGAGTGGATGTGGAGAGGATGTTTCCTATGGTGGGAGAATCTAAGACCAGAGGACACAGCCTCAGAATAGAGGGGCATCCTTTTAGAACAGAGATGATGAGGAATTTCTTTAACCAGAGAGAGGCAAATCTGTGGAATTCATTGCCACAGGCAGCTGTGGAGGCACAGACTTTAGACATATGTAAGACAAAGTTTGATAGATTCTTGATTAGTCCAGGCATGAGGGATACAGGAAGAAGGCAGGGGATTGGGACTGAGGGGAAAAATAGATTAGCCATGATGAAATGGTGGAGCAGACTCGATGGGCAAATGGCCTAATTTTGCTCCTATATTTTATGGTCTTATGGTCTTACGATCTCTGTAGTGTGACCACCCATGACTCACAATAGTTTGGATCGTCTCACTGCATCAGACTTGAGCCATGTTGACTATCATTTCAATTGATGCTGCCTGACCTGCTGAGTTCCTCCTGCATTTTGAGTGCATTGCTTTGGATTTCCAGCATCTTCAGGATTTCTCATGTTTATAATTTTCTGCAGCTGCTCTGTGGCTGCGGGAGGGAGCTGTACAAGACTCCAGCGCTCTGCACATATTTAATCGTGGCAATGACACAGCAGGTGATTTCTCTGCAGGCAGCCAAAGTCACGGAGAGCAGTGAGAAAGTGTTTATGCTTGAAGCAGGTGGAAACCACCCTTAACAGTTTTTAAACTCAACCTTTTGCCAATTTCCTGATTTTAGTTTGCTTCACAACTAATTAAACGCACCAATTTCCAGGTAACTGTCCTTCATTATGGAAATGTAATGTTAGCAAAGCTAGATTATTATCAGATCCTCATTTCAAGAGGGCAGCTGAAGGAACATCTGAATTGTGCGACTTTTTTCCTCCCCAACCCTTTTGTCAATATGATCCAACTCTGTAAAGCTTCAGTCTGATTAGTTAGCAAAGAAGAAGTCTAATCATCGAATCTTGTGCCTCCTATAGTTTAGTCACTTACAAAGCCAAGCAGATGTTCCTTCTGCCCTTTCTATGGGATAATTCTGTTGTATTTTCATTAAATTCTCCATTTTAGCTTTTCCCAACAGAACATTTACTGCCTTGTTGACTCATTAAAAGATAAACATCACAACAATTAGAATGTTGAACAAATATTCAAAAACCCCGGCTGCCACTTTTTCATTAAGCTTCTTTAGAAAGAGAACTACATTTATATGACTTGTAAGTATGGATTTATGACTTTGATTAAGGCTGCTTCAGCTCTGTGGCAGGGACAAAGCTCCAAATGAAGAGATTCATAAACAGAAGAGGAAAAACTGACAAGAATTAGGAGACAATATGTTAGTGTGGAAAAGGAGATTAGAGATGAGTTTATAAGTATAGAGGGCAAAGTTTGGGTTCTTTGAGAGGTACTGCTTGCAATTCAGTCGATTTCAACCAATCACATCTGGATTTTATTTTGACATGGGAATTAACAAATAGCTTTAACAACCATTGTGGAGCAGCATTGCATAAGAAGAATTCCACATTTGTCCCAAAAGCAATCAGTGCAAAGCATTGGAAAGACAGGGATAAATACTGCCCAGAATCAATTATGTTAAGTGGCATTCTTAATTATATTGATTGCCAAATTAAGATATCCTGCAGATAGTGTTCTGACTCAAAAATCTGAATTCCTCATTCTGAAGGTTTCAATCAAGACCTGGCAAAATTAATGTTCCAGTTTAATAAGACTCCATTTAACCAAAACTGAAATCGATAGTGTTAACACTCTGGTGATCTTATCCTCTTAAGCCATGATCAAGATAATATAAACACTAATAGCTCAATACAGGAGTGGTTCATTCCCATCGCAATTACTCAGATCAATGTACACATTACTTTGGAGTCAATGTTATAGTAAAAGTTCTGGATCCTTGTACTTTTCTTGAACAGAAATGGTTAAATTTGATATTGCAACATTCTACAAGCAGTGATGATCTGCTACTTTTACTCCTGCATACTTGTGGTAACCTTTCTGCTAACCTTTAAACATAACAATTTAAATTTCACTACCATTGTTCTGTCACCATAAGGTGATGCTCTGACACTTTCTTAATTGATTGACTTATCATTCTTTGGCTCTGGAAAGAAAGCAGTGGATGAATGCAAAGACACACTGTCAAGATGATCTGCTTGATAGAGAAAATCAATTTCTGGTTCTCAAGTAATTTTCAGATGAAACATATATGAGAGAAGTTATGACAGCTCTCATTCAGCTGATAACATTCTCACCTATAAATCAACAGCTTATGTATTCAATTCTTCCTCCCTGAATGGAAAAAGATAGGATGACACTCTAAAGGAGTGTTTAAGTTCAAGTTCAAGTGTAATTGTCATTCAACCATACTTGAATACTCATGAATACAGACAAACAAAACAGCGTTACTCCGGGGCCAAGGTGTAAAACACAGTACCAACAGTCATACACGGCATAAGGTACATATAGCACATATAAGATAGCAAACACATAAAATAAATGAGTGAAATACAATCACACAAAAAATATAAACACGAGGAAATCTGCAGATGCTGGAATTTGAAGCAACACACTTAAAAGTTGCTGGTGAACGCAGCTGGCCAGGCAGCATCTCCAGGAAGAGGTACAGTCGACGTTTCAGTCTCGGCCCGAAACGTCGACTGTACCTCTTCCTGGAGATGCTGCCCGGCCTGCTGCGTTCACCAACAACTTTGATGTGTGTTACACAAAAAAATATATATAGTCCAGGATGATAAATCCATGAACGTTGCAGCAGTCTGCAGTTTAACACAATACAGCTTGTCTTCTGCTGAGTGAGCACCAATTCCAGCCTGGACACCATGCCATACTGCCCCCAGCATTCAGGTGGAGCACACCAATCCCAGTCCTCTCTCCAGGTCAGCTGTAAACAGGTGACACTGCAGCATAGGTCCCAATCCTCCCTATAACGAAGGCCGTGCAGCTCCCCTGCCATCTGCCAATATATCAGTGAATCAGACTTGCAGCATTAACAATGTCCAACAGCGCCTTGTGATCACAAAAAAAAAGCTGCTAAGGGGATCACTCGCTGTGAGACTGCACACTGTCCTTGCGCGCCAATTCCTCCAATATCTATTGTCATAGGAGGCAACACGATCCGCACCATCCATATCCTTCAGTTTCTAGCCAACAGGCAACTCGCTGATGGGGTAGTCCTACAATACTTAAAGTTCTTAATGTCCAGTGGGGTCTTGCAATCACAAAAAAATGTTTACAAAAGGTAATAACACCACTGATTGGCTCTGTAAAAGCTGTTGCATCTGAGTGCGCCACCATCTTATTCCACCAGTTGCACTATTTTGTCGATGAAATGCAAAACTGTTGTTAGATTTAATCTCTCAGGTTAGATGTCTCCTAATATATCTATTAAATATCCCTGGTGACATGTAAAGTATTTACCTGACTCTATGTCTAATTAAGGCAACCTTTCTGATTTACCATCATATTGTTGCTCTTTATGAATGACTATTATGCATAAGTTAACTTCCTGCTTTCATTGACAATATGAAAATTTCTATATAAATGAAATCTTTTTCTTTCTGCTGATATCACCTCCTAACATGCCTGGTCAGTTACATCTTGCCAAATGAATGCTGTATCAGACATCCAAATAACGTTTCTAGATAGAAGGGGAAATCATATATCATCATTTGATTCACAGATTGGTAATGTTCTGAGAATGATCAATAAATTCCAAATTAAAAGCTGTCCCACCATCTCTTCTAGATGATTCTCTTCAGAAGGTGATGCTCTATTTGTATCTAATGCTGTTCCACCAACAAAGCTCATTAGTTTTCACTTGCATTTCATTAAGTTTTTGACATACATCAAATATCAAGTCTTCTCAAACAATTAGATTATTCAGTGGAAATTATTTTTCAACATTGCAGTTAAGCAATAACCTTGCTGAGCAGATGAATATATTAGTTCCATTTGCAGCTCACATGCTGCTTGAGGGAAAGTTCACTGAACCGAGAAATAATCAAGAAGAGACTTAAGATGCATAAATGTTATTAAATGTTTGTGAACAAATTGTCTCTTCGGGCTCTTGATGCCTGGCATACACTGTCATATTTTTCAGAATGCCACGACAGTAATTTAAGTCTTTAAATGTGCTCCCAATGCAAGTTAGTTGTTCTAATGACAGAACATTCATGTCTCACCTTCTTCTCTATAAATATGTTTGCTTTATAACCTTAGAGTCAGAAGAGATGAGCATTACTTGACTTGTTTATTTTGCACATGTTGTACTATTCTAGTTTCCTAAGACCATAAGATATAGGAGCATATTTAGGCCATTTGGCCCATCGAATCTGCTCCACCATTTCATCATGGCTGATCCATTTTCCTTCTCAGCCCCAATCTCATGCCTTCTCCCCATATCCCTTCATGCCCTGGCCAATCAAGAATCTACCAACCTCAAACATTTCAATGTACCTCATTCCAAAATGCCTGTATAATCCTCTGCCATAAGATACAAGATGCCACCTACAACTTGAGGGTTAAGTGATGTATTTATTGAAGTTTATAAGTAACAAACACATTTTATGGCATAAAGAATCATTTCTGACATTTTTAATTGCCTTTTTTAAAGTTCTTTGTTCAACATATGTTATAGCAGCAGAAAAATTAGATGATTTTGATTTGTACTCTGTAAAAATGTATAAAATAACTCTTAAATGCAAAAATAATTCTTAAATGCAGAATGTGCATTTGTTGCTGCTTGCATTCACCTTTAGAAGTTCAGGTCAATGGAAACAAATGTTAGAGGCTGGTAGAAATGAAAGTTGATAATTTAAGAAGTGCTTAGCCGCCTACTAATTTGTACACTATATTACTAGTTCTTTCTTCAACAATCCTTTCGATGTCAGACAAAAAAGTTAATACAGAATCAACTTCAATTAAAAAGAGAAAAAGAGGAGATGCTGTAAATCTAAAACAAAAGCAGGGAATGCTGGAAATGTTCAGTGGTCAGACAGCACCTGTGGATGGAAAAACAGAATCATTCTTATGACTTTTCTTCAGCGTGATTCATGAATTCTAATCAAACGCCAGCAACCTGCAATGTAGCCACATTTTTCTCTCCACAGACTTTCCGTGACCAGCAATGAATTTCAAGCACTTCCTTTTTTATCCATCTGACTTTCTTTACCCCAGTATTGTCTTTAGCTTCTATCGAAGTAACACCAGCTACTCACAATTGTGATCATTTTCACTTCAGCTAAGGGAAATTGCCAAAGTAGAGTAATTAGGATCAAATAATGGGTACTTTATACTATGGGTTGAAATTCATCTGATTTAGGATCTTTACAGCCAAGAAAAGAGAAGTTACTTTATATTATCATAAACTGCATTACTACCAAATTGCTGCACGTTGATCTTCTCCTTTGACAGTTTGTTAGGGCTGAAGATGACTTGAAGATTTTAGTGCAAAATGGAACTAACAATTATTTGTTATTTGCAATCTCCTATTTTCTGAAAGTTAAGCAATATTATATTCTTTAAATCAACTGGAGCTACTCAGCTGAAAGCTTATCATCTTGTCTGTTAAGTGTGCACCCTGCAGGGTTAAGTGCCTGCTGTAATTGTCAGGCATGACTCAGAGGTGACAGGAGCCAGGAGGCTGAGTCAGACAACTAATGTGCATGTCCTGCCAAATAAAGGCAGCAGATTGTGGATGTGGAACAGGAGCAGTCGTTTTATTTAAAGTTATTTAATTTTAATTGCGGCCTCAGTGAGAGCATGGCCCACCTCTGTGTCCCACAAGGAAGTCCACGTCTGCAATGCTCTGGGTTATCACCATCCCTCAGCTCCTCCTCTGTCCTCACTCACCACAACATTTTGGCAGGAAGTATTTCCTCAGTGTACTTCTTGCCATCTGTAATTATTTCCCTCGTCCTTGTCAATGTATATTTATGAAAACTTAAGGTAGAAGTCGATAGATTCTTGACTGGTCAGAGCATGAAGGGATGCAGGGAGAAGGCAGGAGATTGGGGCTGAGAGGAAATTTGGATCAGCCATGATGAAATGGCAGAGCAGACTCAATGGGCCAAATAGCCTAATTCTGCTCCTATATCTTATGGTCTTACGGTCCATGGCAAGCAGTAGGTGCTGTGTTCAGAATCATCCTGACCTTGTGATACTTTAGTCAGTGGGATATGACACTGACCCAAGTCTAACTCCCATCTAAGATAGTGGATTCCAACCTCTTCTTATGCCATGCCCCCTTACTCCAGGTTGGACCCCAGATTGGGGGTCTCTGATCTAAAACAATGAAATGACGGAAAAAAGAAGAAAAGTATTCCATAGCCTTGAACCTAGGAATGAAGCATTTAGGAGAAGTAAAGGATAAATATTAAAACTCATAACTTTATCACCATGACAAAGAGTTCAAGCTTAGAGAGAACAAGGGGAAAGCCAAAGAAAAACATTATATAAAAATATAAAGAGAAACAAGATAACATTCTGGTTATTCAAGGTTGTTTATTTATAAAATGCTTCCATTAATTCTACTTCAAAAATAGTATTGTAAAGCTATTTAGGCTCTGCTTTTCCAGATATTACATAGTAGATAAAAATAAATGCAGAATGTATGTCTTAAGAACAGTGAAATCAGTAGTTAAAGGGCTCAGTCAAATATAGATAATACAATCTACATCAGCAGGTTAAAATCATCCAGATTTAGAAATGTACAGAGAACACATTTTTCCTTTTATCTATTGCATTTAGTTTGTTAACATTCATTTATAATTTCCCCTAAATATTGATGGTATAACTGAAGTATATGTGCTAGTAAGGTTTTGGGGTTTGTGGATGAATCTTTTTTTTTCTGTAATAAGTAGATCATTTCAGCCAGTAAACATTTAAGCTGCTATAATAACACCATCATTAATGCACCAGGTAATGAATTTTACTGAGGGTTCCTTCTGATAACTAGCACTAAATAGCAAGGCACCTTCCCTAATGAATTGAAGCCATTATCTCTGATCCCTCCACAAACTATACACCCTGGATATGGACTCCTCCCTCTCCCTTTCTACTGTCTAATGCTGATAAATATGGCACTATATTTTGTCCTAAGATGATAATTTTATCATATATCCATATTATCTCCACTTCCAGCTTGTAGCACCACTTGATTCCAGCTCTGCCATGACTCATTCACTTCTGAAACCCTCATTCTTGCTTTTGTTGTCTCTGAACAATTACAGTGCATTCTACTATTCCTTAAATTTAAAGATTCAAGGCTCTGCTATCTATCATCTAACTTGTACAAAAAAAACAGTGAAAAGTTATGGAAACACTCAGCAGATCCTCCACAACTGTGGAAAGAGAAACAGAGTTTACATTTCAGATTAAAACCTCTTGAACCAAATCATGTTTGACTGTGACCTACACTAGCTTCAGGGCCACTAACATTTAACCTTTCAAATTCACATCCTTTTTTTTACAAATCCTTTCATTTGTTTGCATAATGTTCTGTATCCCCACAAACCTGAAAATCTCTACAATTTTGGGAAGACTGTGATATTAGATTATGAAGACATGCAGTCCTCTTTTATTGTCATTTAGTAATGCATGCATTAAGAAATGATACAATATTTCCTCCGGTGTGATATCACAAAACACAGGACAGACCAAGACTGAAAAAACTAACAAAACCACATAATTATAACGTATAGTTACAACAGTGCAACAATACCATAACTTGATGAAGAAGTTCATGAGCACAGTAAAAAGTTCAAAGTCTCTCAAATGTCCCACATCTCACGCAGACGGGAGAAGGAAGAAAAACTCTCCCTACCATGCCGACCACAGTCTGACTCTGGGTCATTCGAAAACTTCGAGCCTCCGATCAGCTCTCCGACACCGAGTACTGAGCACCATCTCTGTCTGAATGATTCGACCTCAATCTCGGTCGCCAACAGCAGGCAAAGCTGGGGATTTTGAGGCCTTCCCTCTGGATGATTCCCGACTGCGCAGTAACAACAGCAGCGAACTGGCATTTCAGAAATTTCTCCAGATGTTCCTCTGTGCTTTCACGTCCGTCTCCATCAAATCAGAATTGTCCACGGCCCTTATTGAACGGATACGATATCATTTTTCACCGGAGGGCTGCGCACACGCGGTGCGCTGCTCTCTCTCCTCCCACTTTAGTGTGTATCTACATTAATGAGAACTGGTGAGTGAAGGCTATGGTAGTGACAACCCACTGTTCACCTGTGGTACAGTTTTTAATGGTGAAGTGACGGCCCTTCTATTTATCAAAGGGAGTTCATTGCCATTGTGATTGTGGCTGTATACATTTCCCCCTGTCTCCCCCACAACCGGTGTTACTGTTGAGGAAGCGATGTGTGAGCTCTATGGCACCATCAGTGACTTGCAAGCCACATGGTTTCTTTATCATTGCTCGTGACTTCAACCACGATAACTTGAAGAGATAAATTCTATCAGCATGTTGACTTTGCTAGCAAAAGTCAGAGCGCAGCACTCCTGGTGTGTATCAATGTCTGTGCTGCTTTTGAAAACAGACTGGAACATATTCAGGGTAGCGGCTACCTACAGCCATCTCATTAACATTGCTGAATATGTGGGATCTGTGACTGGCTATATAGAGAGGTGCACTGAGGATTCACCGTTATAAAGCACATCTCTTTGAGGGAAGATCAGAAGCCATGGTTGACAGAAGAGGTCCAGGCACTGCTGAGAATCGGGATGCTGCCTTCAGATCAGGGGATAAGACGACTCTCAGGTCAACAAGAGATGACCTTTCCTGCACCATCAGGAAGGCAAAATGAGATTATTCACAGAGAATATGCAGCCATTTCTGTGACACCAGAGACACAAGACGCATGTGCCAGGGCATTCAGACCATAACAGACTACAAGTTCACCTCGCGCATCAATAATAGTGACACCAATCTTCTTGATCGTCTGAATGTCTTTTGCACACAGTATGATGCATGGAACGATGTACCAGCATGGAAGCCCTAACCCCTGAGGAGTAGGCACTTTGCCTGGCCACACCTGATGTGAGGACGATCCTAGCCAGGGAAAACCCATGCAAAGCTGTGGGTCCTCATAACACTCCTGGTGGGATGCTGAGAGTCTATGCAGCCCAGTTAACAGAGGTTCTAACAAATATCTTCAACATCTTTCTGGAACAGTCCACTGTCCCCGTGGGCTTCAAAGCAGCCACCATCATCCCAGTGCCCAAGAGGACAACAGTAACTTGCCTTAATGACTATCATCCAGTGACACTGACCTCAACAATATTGAAGCGCTTTGAGCGGCTGGTTATGGAACAGATTAAATCCCATTTTCCCTCTACATTGCACCCTTTGTGGTTCACTTTTCACTCAAATTGGTCCACTGATTATGTAATAGCTTCTGCCCTCCACTCTGTCCTGTTCCACCTGGAAAATGGTGTCTTATACAGGATGCTGTATATGACTTTTGCCTGGGATTTAGTATGATCATCTCTCATAAGCTTGTGGGTAAACTGTCCTCATTGGGTGCCAATACTTCTCTCTGAAATTCGATCTTGGACTTCTTGATAGGAAGAGCACAGTGTGTCCATGGTGGTAGCAACATCTCCAGCTCCATCATACTGAGCACCCTCCAGGGCTGCGAGCTCAGCCCGCTACTGTTCACACTGCTGACGCATGAGTGTACGGCTAGATCTGTTTCCAACCAAACCATCAAGTTTGCAGATGACACACAGTGGTTGGCCTCCTCAACAATAGCAATAAGACGGCAGACGAGGAGGAGCTGGGAAAGTAGCTGGTTCAATGATATGAGCACAACTTGAGTCTCAACGTAGACAAGACTTGAGAGGCCATTGTGGACCATAGGAAAGTGAAAACTGACCACTCCTCACCACACATAAACAGCCCCCATCTGGAG
The DNA here is from genome assembly GCF_030028105.1 of Mobula birostris. Classification (NCBI taxonomy): domain Eukaryota; kingdom Metazoa; phylum Chordata; class Chondrichthyes; order Myliobatiformes; family Myliobatidae; genus Mobula; species Mobula birostris. The sequence continues at coordinate 117,239,426 of NC_092379.1, forward strand.
AGAGTTAGGAGCACCAAGTTTCTGGAAGAGCACATAATGGACAATCTCACCTGGTCCCTCAACGCTGTCACTTTAGTCAAGAAAGCACAACAGCATCTCCACTTCCCGAAGAGATTGAGGTGAGCAAGACTCCCCCTTACCCCTCATTCTAACCAATTTTTACAGAAGCACCATTGAGAATGTTCTGTCTGGTATGGGAATTTCGAGGCACCTGACTGCAGGATTGTGAGGACCACTAAGACGATCATCAGGATCTCTCTTCCAGCTATCCAAGATAGCTGAGGACCATAACATTGTCAATGATCCCTCCCATCCATTCAACAATCTCTTTGAGCCGCAACCATCAGCCAGGAGGTACTGTAGCATTAGGACAAGGGATATTAGGATGGGAAACAGCTTCTTCTCTCAAGCTGTGTGACTACTAAACTCCCTGCTACCACATATGAAGTGCAAGTAGCGTTATACTGTTTACTTTTTAACTTGGTGTGCAAATGCACCTTATTATTTGTTAGCAACCCCGCGCATACAGTATCTTCAAGTACACCAAAAACATAACAACTATCCCAATTGGTTAATAGCACTCTCTTATCACCCTCTAAACCACAATAAGCTGCTAGCACAAACTTTTTCAGCGTTTAACACAACAAAGCCGCATTCCCCACATTAACATGACAAAGACGCCATTTTAATTTGCAGTAACATAAAAGTCAAAACCCCCTTACAACTGGGTAACAAGTTATGCATTTAAATGAAATAAAAAACCAGAACAAAACCAATGCGATTGGCGGTTGTCCGTTATATCAAACAATGACAGGAAACGAGGTCCAGTGATATGAGTAGGCATCACATCTGGTGTCTTCCCTGGTTGGAGTGGATGACCTTGACTACTTCTGTTCCTTGTCATTTCTTTCGCTCTCCATGGACCACTACAGAAGCGCCTTCTGGCTGTTGGATCTCGCAGTAGCTTTCACCTGCCTGGTCCACTGGAGCTGACTTGACATGCCAGGACCAGTATATCCCTATCTCATCAGGGTATGAGACACACTGGCTAACCTCATCTGGTTTATCCCGCTGTAAGTGTGGTGTACCACCAATTATCAGACATAAAGCTCCCTGCTTTTTGAACACAAACACGCACTATTTAAAAACGGTTCACTCTAAGCACGATGAAGCGTCAAACGACCATGCAAGTCTGACTTACGCAAGTTAGAACATGTTCGGCAAGTTTGCTGCCCTAATTAAAAAACATAGTGTTCCAAATAAATCCCAGCAATTTTCTCAATTTGTTTTAATTCTTTAAGAATTGTCCCAAATAAGCAGTTGCCCGGATTATCCAATGGCCCAACTAAGCAGAATTCATTGTATTACTTTATGTGTTGGGTGTGAGTTAATGGTACAGTGTGTGCACATTGTTTCATTTGGCAGTATATATGTATATGATTGAAATGACGATAAATTTGAACTTAGCTTCATCAGTATTCCAGACTTTAATTTCCAAATTAAATTCAATTTCTTCCCTTAAATTCCCCAAAATTCTCTGTCTTTCTCAGCTCTTTTAAGGCTCCTCAAAATCTCCTTCTCTGACCAAACTTAGCATATCAGTTTTTGTGTAGGTCAGTGATTGGCTGAAAGATTCCCCACAGTACAAGTTAATGCTTTTAAATAATAGCCACAGAGATGAACTACTACTATGAAAGCTGTGCTGCACATTAATTAACATAGTCAGAAAAAAACAGAAGGGAAAAATACATAATTGTTTGATTTTGTATGAATTTATTTTGAAGCTGATGATATAGAGCAATCCTTCTTTGCCCACCCCTCTTCTTTTTATAACTTGTCCTTGAAGAACACTGGAAGTGGATTCATACATGTTCTACTGCAGGGTTACGAAATTGTATGAAACAGTTCAGCAGTGTATTCATACTGAAAGGGAGAAGTGTGGAAAATTGTAAGAAGCATTTGGTGAGTGTGCAGGTGTAAGCAGGAGGATTGTAGGGAAGGAAAATATTGCAGTTTGAAAGAAACCTGATCTTGTAATGCTTGAGCTAATGCATTGTGGTAAATCAACCAACACACATCAAAGTTGCTGGTGAACGCAGCAGGCCAGGCAGCATCTGTAGGAGGAGGTACAGTCGACGTTTCAGGCCGGGACCCTTCGTCAGGACTAACTGAAGGAAGAGTGAGTAAGGGATTTGAAAGTTGGAGGGGGAGGGGGAGATCCAAAATGATAGGAGAAGACAGGAGGGGGAGGGATGGAGCCAAGAGCTGGACAGGTGATAGGCAAAAGGGATATGAGAGGATCATGGGACAGGAGGTCCAGGAAGAAAGACAAGGGGGGGGGGGAACCAGAGGATGGGCAAGAGGTATATTCAGAGGGACAGAGGGAGAAAAAGGAGAGTGAGAGAAAGAATGTGTGCATAAAAATGAGTAACAGATGGGATACGAGGGGAAGGTGGGGCCTTAGCGGAAGTTAGAGAAGTCGATGTTCATGTCATCAGGTTGGAGGCTACCCAGACGGAATATAAGGTGTTGTTCCTCCAACCTGAGTGTGGCTTCATCTTTACAGTAGAGGAGGCCGTGGATGGACATGTCAGAATGGGAATGGGATGTGGAATTAAAATGTGTGGCCAGTGGGAGATCCTGCTTTCTCTGGCGGACAGAGCGTAGATGTTCAGCAAAGCGGTCTCCCAGTCTGCGTCGGGTCTCGCCAATATGTAAAAGGCCACATCGGGAGCACCGGACGTACTTCCCACTTCCTCCAAACTAAAGGTGTAGCTATGGGCACCCGCATGGGTCCTAGCTATGCCTGCCTTTTTGTTGAGTTTGTGGAACAATCTATGTTCCGTGCCTATTCTGGTATCTGTCCCCCACTTTTCCTTCGCTACATCGATGACTGCATTGGTGCTGCTTCCTGCACGCATGCAGAACTCGTTGACTTTATTAACTTTGCCTCCAACTTTCACCCTGCCCTCAAGTTTACCTAGTCCATTTCCGACACCTCCCTCCCCTTTCTAGATCTCTCTGTCTCTGTCTCTGGAGACAGCTTATCCACTGATGTCTACTATAAGCCTACTGACTCTCACAGCTATCTGGACTATTCCTCTTCTCACCCTGTCTCTTGCAAAAACGCCATCCCTTTCTCACAATTCCTCTGTCTCCGCCGCATCTGCTCTCAGGATGAGGCTTTTCATTCTAGGACGAGGGAGATGTCTTCCTTTTTTAAAGAAAGGGGATTCCCTTCCTCCACTATCAACTCTGCTCGTAAACGCATCTCCCCCATTTCACGTACATCTGCTCTCACTCCATCCTCTCGCCACCTCACTAGGAATAGGGTTCCCCTGGTCCTCACCTACCACCCCACCAGCCTCTGGGTCCAACATATTATTCTCCATAACTTCCGCCACCTCCAATGGGATCCCACCACTAAGCACATCTTTCCCTCCCCCCCCTCTGCATTCTGCAGGGATCGCTCCCTACACGGCTCCCTTGTCCATTCGTCCGCCCCATCCCTCCCCACTGATCTCCCTCCTGGCACTTATCCGTGTAAGCAGAACAAGTGCTACACATGCCCTTACACTTCCTCCCTTACCACCATTCAGGGCCCCAAACAGTCCTTCCAGGTGAGGCAACACTTCACCTGTGAGTCGACTGGGGTGATATACTGCGTCCGGTGCTCCCGATGTGGCCTTTTATATATTTGCGAGACCCGACGCAGACTGGGAGACCGCTTTGCTGAACATCTACGCTCTGTCCGCCAGAGAAAGCAGGATCTCCCACTGGCCACACATTTTAATTCCACATCCCATTCCCATTCTGACATGTCCATCCACGGCCTCCTCTACTGTAAAGATGAAGCCACACTCAGGTTGGAGGAACAACACCTTATATTCCGTCTGGGTAGCCTCCAACCTGATGGCATGAACGTCGACTTCTCTAACTTCCACTAAGGCCCCACCTTCCCCTCGTATCCCATCTGTTACTCATTTTTATGCACACATTCTTTCTCTCACTCTCCTTTTTCTCCCTCTGTCCCTCTGAATATACCTCTTGCCCATCCTCTGGTTCCCCCCCCTTGTCTTTCTTCCCGGACCTCCTGTCCCATGATCCTCTCGTATCCCCTTTTGCCAATCACCTGTCCAGCTCTTGGCTCCATCCCTCCCCCTCCTGTCTTCTCCTATCATTTTGGATCTCCCCCTCCCCCTCCAACTTTCAAATCCCTTACTCACTCTTCCTTCAGTTAGTCCTGACAAAGGGTCTCGGCCTGAAACGTCGACTGCACCTCTTCCTAGAGATGCTGCCTGGCCTGCTGCGTTCACCAGCAACTTTGATGTGTTTGCTTGAATTTCCAGCATCTGCAGAATTCCTGTTGTTTGCATTGTGGTAAATGGCTGTTTACAGACGTATGTATGGGAAGGAGCTGTGACTGAGTTGATACATGCCTTCGAAAGAGAAGGTTGTAAATGGTGCCATCTCAGAGAACAGAGCTCCGATATTCCATACTGTACAGGAGTGAGATGTTAAACCAAGTCTTTACCTACTTTCTCAAGGGGTCATAAAAGACCCAGCGTGGAATGCTCCTGCTTTGCTAGCCCATTTACGGACATTTACACCACACGCTGCACCTGCAAAGCTAACAGTACCTCACACACCCCTCACACAAACTCTTCTCCCTCCTGCCATCTGCCAAAAGGTACCGAAGCATTCAGGCTCTCACAACTAAACCGTGCAACAGTCCTTCCCCCAAGCCATCAGACTCCTCAATACTTAGAGTCTAGACTGACATCTACATCATTTATTATTATATTGTAATTTGTCCTTTACTGTGCCTGTTGTCTTGTTTATTATTTATTGTACTGCCTTGCACTGTTTTGTGCACTTTATGTAGTCCTGTGCAGGTCTGTAGTCTAGTGCAGTTTTTATGTTGTTTTACGTAGTCTGGTGTAGCCTTGCACTGTCTCACGTAGTCTAGTGTAGTTTTGTGTTGTTTCACGTAGCACCAGGGACCTGGAGGAACATTGTTTCGTTTTTACTGTGTACCGTACCAGCAGCTTATGGTCGAAATGACAATAAACCTGACTTGACCTGATCATACTTATCTCTCAACCTACAGCAAATTCTGCAAGCTTCTTAGTGCAATAAAGTGAAAGTGCTGAATAATTCTGACAATTTACTGTTTTTTTATGGTTGGGGTATATTACAAGCCCCGAGAACAAAGGCTCCTTCAAATGTTGCCAGCAGCCACATCTCTATAAATGATCAAAAGGCTCCTCTTCATTTGTTTGCTCTGGCTGCTCTCATGAACTGAAGGTTTGCAGTTAACTTGCAGCAGGTTTTGTCACAGAAGAATGATGAAACCTAATGATGTTCAAGAAGGAACTGAATGGTTTTCTGCCAAGAAATAGTATTCTGGAGCTAATCCCAGTGCATGCTCTGAGTATTACACATTGGGGATCTAACAGCCTTTCTAAAATTTTGAAACAAATCAAAGTAGTAGTAGATGCAGACTCAATGGATCAACAGCTTAGTCCTAGCTGACATTGCTGGACTGATTGAGAATGTCTATGTGCAGTTATCCTGGCAGCAGGATCACTAACATTATTAATCTTCTGTATTTGTTAATATAATCTACACTTATGTACTCACTGTCCTTTTATGAGCAACTAGTTGCTTTAAGTAATGGAGTCTACTTGGGTGCATTGCTGCAAAATTCACTTTCCGCATTCTCGTCCCAAGATGGCTGTAAAAACTGTGGCTAAGTGTATTTATATTGGAGGTTCTTAAATATCTACTTGTTGTAGGAGTCAAGTGGTGCTGAGGTAAAGGTTACCCATAGAGTCAAGTCGTACAGCAAGTAAACAAGCTCTTCAGCTCAACTGGCCCACAATGATCACGATTCCAATCTAAGCTGGACCCATTTAGCTTTAAACCTTTCCTATTCATGAGTCAGTCCAACTACCTTTTAAACGGTAATGAACCTGCCACAACCACTTCCTCTGCACCACCATGTTCTTGTGGAATGACAGAGAAGACAGAAGGAGACAACCCGACCTGTTTCTATTTTATATGTTCTTAAGTAGTGATGTGCAATTTAGACAGTATCAACAAGTCCCATTCTGCTCTGAAATTCATTCAGTTGGTATTTTCAAAGGAGAAGCAATGCAATAGCATTGCCACTTTCTATTGAGCATGCATTCAATCTTCTCAGACTCTTGGCAATGATTGACCCATGACTGGTCAAAGTGAAGATGGATTATTCATGAGATTTGGAGAACCACTGTTTCATGATTCAGGTGCACAGAAAAACTATCTGTAAGTGGCAGAAGGATTGCACAGTTTCATAAACTCCAATCACCCATTCTGTCAGGCTCAATTGAGGAAGATTATCAACCACCTCACAATTTAGGACAGGACTTTTGAGAATTGAGACAGAATAGGGAGGAAGTAATCAACAGACACCAGTATTCCAATATAAATTTCTAGTTAGTCCCTTGTTTATCAAACCAGGCACAGCACTGCCAGCTCTGCATAAATATTACAATAAAAAGATGAAATTGTTCATGGCTTTGGCCAGTGTCAGTGGCTGGAGCTGGTGGAGAGTCTGTATTATGTCTCTTCACAACATGAAACTCGTCTTATGCATCCTCAGCAGTAAGAGGTTAATAAAATCATATTGATAAGTAATACAGTAGACAAAAGTTTGTCAAACGGCACCTCCTTGTGGCCACAAAATATTATTGTCTTAAAATTTACAACGGAATTAAAATAATATTTCAGCAAGAGGTCAAAGGAAATACAGTACCAAACTAAAAGCTTTAGCTCCTGACACTGACAAGTAAACATACGTTGCAGACAATCCTTCAGGAGAAAGTCTATTCAGTTTAAATATTAAACATATTTGGCAGGAGGTAAGGTATTTTTTGGAGTAAAACTACCAAGTTTTGGTGCGGGCACTAATTGATTGAGAAAATGAAAATGATTAGGATGCTTACTTATAATTAAATTTCATCCTTAGTAAACCTGTGCTGCATAATGGTCAATTGATCACCTGTCAAATATCATAAATCTAGCCAGAATACATTAAAAACAGCATTATAAACTGTACACCTTTCAGAAGGATATCAGCTCTTAAAGGCACACAGCAGTGATCACACATATTATTGCTGCAATGAAGAAGAGAGTTGCAAAAGAGCTCATAAATTTAGTGAAAACCACTGGTGAAGCAAATGCTAGGACAGCAGACCTATACTGTATGCCAATGGTATAATGGGATCAACTATACCCAGGGAAAGAGCATGGCATAAAGTGGCTCCACCTGGCTAGTCCCAGTCACTCAAGGAATCTCATATCCTCACAAAATATGTCCCAGAAAACTGATCACAATGAAAATATTGTAGCAAAACACTGTGGTAAATGGTTCAGGAGTTAATTCATTGACATGTCAAGAACAGTGCAATTAGTCCTGCAGGGAGTGATGGTGGGGTATTACTGCTATCACTCAGAGTTACTGGTGAACTATTGGTGCCAAGAATTGTATTGTACAGAGCACAGACAACTATATTTTTATTATTATTTATATTTGAAGATAGAGCATGACACGACAGCCCAATGAGCCCGTGACAACCAATTACACCCATGTGACTAATTAACCTACTAACCTGAAGACCTTTGGAATGGGGGAGGAAACCAGTGCTCCCAGAGGAAACCTATAGAGTCACAGCAGGAATAGACAAACTCCTTACAGGCAGAGGTGGGAATTGAACCCAGGTCAGGGGCACTATACAACATTATGCTATCCACTATTCTAACATTCCGCCCCAAGTGCTGGAGGAACTCAGCAGATCAAGCAGCGTCTGTGGAGAGTAATAAACGGTCGACATGAAGGATCTCAGCCTTACTCTGGATTATCAGCTTCTGAAGGATCTCTTTGTTTATTTATTGTACAGAAGTCACGATCTGAATTAACTTCTTTTCAACAGGGACTTTCTATAGACTTTGCAGTTAATGCCTTTCTCCTCCACTCTGCTAAGGGGTGAATTTTGATCAGATGAGAGATACAGATGAGAGATATAGATTTGTCTTACACTATTCCACACCGCCCCCATCCTCACTCACTCTTATTTAATCTTCTCAAGACTGACCAATTGCAATTAATAGACCTTTCATATTAGGATGGCGTGGTAACGTAGTGGTTAGCACAATGCTTTACTGTACCAGTGACCTTGGTTCAGTTCCTGCTACTGCATGTAAGAAGTTTGTCTGTTCTCCCCGACACCGCGTGGGTTTTATTCGGGTTCTCTGGTTTCCTTCCACAGTCCAAAGACGTACCGGTTGGTAGGTTAATCGCTCATTGTAAGTTGTCCCATCATTAGGCTAGGATTAAATTGGGGGACTGCTGGGTGGCGTGGCTCAAAGGGCTATAAAGGCCCACTCTGCATTGTATCTCAAATAAAAATACTCTCCCACAACCATATCGTTACCTCTTGTGTCATTCAGTTTCTCTTGGTCTTCATCCTACCATTTCTTACCTCTACCCTTCCACTTCTCTGCAATTTAAAATACCTTTGCGTTCCAACTTTTCCTAGCTGTGATTTGAGGTCACTGACCTAACATGTTAGCTCTGTTCTCTCTCTGTAAAATTTAATCATACACTGAGGTCATTGACTAATAAGGATACAGTATTATTAGAAAGTACATGATTGAGCCTGCTCTGGTCAATTAATAACATCCTGACTGATCTCCAACCAGTAGTTAATTTTGCCTAATATCTGTAAATTAGTCATGATTATGGAACAGCGAGAACAAGTCAACATTTCACCTTGAGCATACCGTGGCATGATATTGTGTAAGATGATCACATTAGAGATTGCCTGGAGCATTGGAGGGTAGAAAATGGTGTAAGTAATGCCCTTCATGCCTATTTTCTCAGTGTTGCCAGCTAAGGCTGAACTCGGAGAATCGGTGTGAGAGCAACTGACTTCACGTTGTCAGCTGATCCTGAGACCCACATCAACTTACTAGGACAAGGGCCAGGCATTTCATTGTTCCTTCTTAAGTGCAGACTGGAAACGATAATTTAGACTGATTAATTGTTAGATTCTAAGAGTGGCTATTTAAACGCTGAACAGAGATGGAACTGGGAATGTGTGAACCACAGCAATTTTGATGACTCAGGAGCAGCGCAATCACGCTGCTATAGTGAAGGGCTCTGCAGGAGGGAGAGCAGCGGTAGAGAAATCTAAATAGGGCCTTTCAGTTTCTTTGTTCTAAGGATTTTAAAAGCAAAGGCATCTTTGCTGGAGAGGATGCAGAGTCAAAACAATGAACCATATCAGTGTGGAGAGCAGAGTCAAGGAAAGGCACAGGGCAGGAGGGAGGTGGGGGCCTCAAGCGAAAGTGTTCACTAAAGCAACACCAGACCTGATCCAAAGTGGTACAACTGCTTGTTCAACACTTGCTCCGTTCAGCTTTACTTCTTGTATGCATTCACTTTTGATTTGTCAACAATGGTCACCGGAACATTCTTGGTGACAGTATCCATCCCATTCGATCTTCCCCCCACAACCAGATGGAGGGTCTCGGCCTGAAACATCAACTGTTTGTTCCTCTCCATAGGGTCCACCAGACCTGCTGAGTTTCTTCTGCATTTTGCATGTGATATTCTGGATTTCCAGCATCTGCAGAATCTCTTGTGTTTACAACAGTATCAAAGTTTGCTTTCTCATAGGAATACAGTGTCTCTGCAGTGTGCTCATTAGGTTGAATAGAAGTACAAAGTAATTTTTTGTACTACTTAAGTACATTTTCTTCCAGCAAACATAGCTCTATTTTCAAAATCCAGGGGCCAACTAAATTAGAGTAAAAGGTCTAAAAGGTCCTATTTAGGTTTATCCACAACTATGACACAACTTTCTCTATACTGCATCGACATGATCCACTGGTGCAGATGACCAATCGGGGAGACTTTAAAAGTCTCAATGAGTAAAAGGTTGAATGTGCATCTGACAGCATCGAAGATCTTCAGCAAGCACTTCCTGTGCTGAGCATTCTCTCGGAGGAAGGTGGCATCACCAGGGAAGAAAGAACATGCATTTATAAGCACATTCATGATCGCAGGGCTTCCTAAAAATAAAACATAATTATACGTTCAAAACGGAATTAAATTCAGATTCTCAGATCTGTTCTACCATTCAATTAGATCATAGCTGATGTGCATCTCAATTAAATCAAACTTCCTCAGTTCTAAATGCCCTAGTTCAATACAAATCAATCAACTTCAATTTTGGAATAATTAAACATTCCAAACTCACCTATTGTTTGAAGGCAAGAGTTTCAGATTTGTTCAACTCTTTCTCTGTTTAGCTCATAATGCAAAAACTGTTTACTTCAAGGCCATGTTCTCCTGTTCTTGCCACAGTGTGATGAGGATTTCACTTAAAACTATTTTCTTTTGTCTGTTCCAACGTACTGAGGAAATTCAGTTTTTCTTAATGTAGGTAAGGACTACAGCTGGCAAAAAAAAAATCTTGAATTTGTTCTGCCATTTAACAAAATCATGGTTGATCTAATTATTGATCTTAGCCTGATCACCATAATCTCCAAAAGACCATAAAACAGAAATATAATTGATCTCACAGTCAAAAGAAAGATTAATAATGATGTTTCAAATAAAGACCACAGGGCTACTTCAAGTCTCTAGCAATGTTGGTCTTGCTCAGGCCACTATTACCATATTGGATGTAAACTGTATTCGTAAAGTAAGGAATGTGTTAAGTTTACATTCGACTCTCATACAGAGAATAAACCTAAGTTAGGTGAGCTGAGGAAGGGTCCAGAGTTTAAAGAGACAGAGAAGATTAAGTTCACCCCTCAATCCTGGCCTCGCCTGAATACAGTGACAATGTAGTAATGCCATAGCCTGCACAGAGTGATGATTGAGAAGTGAAAAGCCATTGCAAACAAAAAACAGAAGATATTGGAAATGCTCTGCGGGTCTGGCATCATCATTGGAAGGAAAAACCATCAATATTTTGGGCCCAGGACCCTTTGCCAGAGCTGTATTCTGTTCCTGCATGCACCCAAATTGATTACCGCGAGCCCTTGTTGACAGTCCAGGTGCGTTTTTCTGCATTTTCTGATCAGGATTCTGTCTGAATTACTGATAGTTTGAAAGGTAATGTGTGCAAAATCAGAACTAAGAAAGTTCCAAAGTTTGAGTTTGCTCCCATATGCTTTAACAATGCTATACTGTATATTAGCGATATGTTTAGTATTTACCGGTCCTTCAAAGGTAGTGACATTTAATGTGACTTTATTCATTGTTCTATTATCATTATGCAAGTTAACCATAACTGCCCATATGTAGTCAGGGTGGAGTTTAGTCATGATGGTGCTAAATGAGGACTCCTTTGCTTACATCTTTGGAAACGGCCCTATTTCCATCTTTAATATCTCTATTTTTCCCTCTCAGGGTTCTTTTGAAGACCCTGAGCTGGAGTTCGGTTTGTTGCAGGAATGGGACCCGCTCTCAGGGTTTCACGACTGGCTGTTATTTGACATGCCAAGGACCAGCCTAAGAGCTTAGCTCACCTTCAGAGGTCCGAGATCTCATGGCCCTGGAGGCGGGCAGATTGAAAGTCGGTGTCCTGGCAGGAGATTGGGGTGTCGTGGGAGTCAGAAGGACTGTGGCTGTGTGCCCAGAGACCTGAAATCTTTGGGCACAGAGCCCGGAAAAAGCGACGCAACGGTCTTTTAACATCGTAAACCAGTGAGTTGTTTGTTATGTCTCCCCTCTCGCTGTGAAATGGAGACACCTCTTTCTCCCTTATTAGAGAGAGAGAGAGAGAGAGAGTCTGTGGTATGTCGAATGCCGGGTGAACAATGTAGTCTTTGGAGTACTGCAAGTCTGTGTCTTTACTGTTGCCTTGCTGAACGCTTCAGTGCTCAGTGGCGGGTGCCGATGCTTTTTTTTTTGCTGGTGGGGGGAGGGGGGGATTGTTGCTTGCTGCCGCTTACGGGTGGGAGGGAGAGGAGCTGGGGGGGACTCCAGGGTTCTAACATTTAACTGTCGTTCATTTTTTGGGGCACTCCTCTGTTTTCGTGGATGGTTGCGAAGAAAAAGCATTTCAGGATGTATATTGTATACATTTCTCTGACATTAAATGTACCTTTGAAATCTTTGATATGCAATAAATATTTCCACCTTTTGAAGTAAAATGTTTAAATGTCCCATCTGGAAAGATGCTGATGGAATCATAGGGTCTCAATCTACAGTGTAAGAAAACAGAATGTTCCACTCTATATCATTTTCTGGTAGGTGAAGAGTTGGAAGGAGGGGATGAGGCATTTCCAAGAAATTGTATTTGTCTGCTATTACAGCAAAAACAAACTGCTGGTTGAGGTCATAGAGACAAGCAGCATCTGTGGAGGCAAAGTGATAGCCAATGATTTAAGTCAAGTCCCTGCATTAGAACTAAGAGGGAAGAGGGAAGAAAGCCAGGATTAAGAGGTGAGAGGGAAGGGAAGCAGGTGCTGGTATGTGATAGGTGGAATCTCTAAATGTGTAACACTCTACTCACTCTTCACTCCTGAGTGCATTCCACTCCACCCTGAACATGCAGAACTTCACCAACCACACTCCAAATATATAGTGCTCCACTCAGTGGCATTGGACCCACTCCCTTTCCCCCATCTGTCCTCTTACCCTGTCTTGAACTTTTTATTTCCAGTCCCTGACACGACAATGGTTGCCTTGACTATCCCACTCACTTCATCCCTCTCCAAATATGCAGCTCCATTTTGCAACTTGATCTGCGACAGTCCCAACTTCATCACTTTACAGATGCTGTCAGACTTGCTCAGTTCCTCCAGCAGTTTATGTTTTTCTTCGTATTCCAGCATCTGCTATCTCTTTTGTCAATCTTTGTTATCGTTTCCAGATTACTAAAAAAAAAGGTAGTTGTGTGTTTGGCCAGGACTTTTAAAAAATCACTGTACTCTGCATTTTGCATTCAAATGCCGTATACTACAATTTGGAGTTGAGGCACAGTATGGCAATTACTCTCATATTGTTTCAAAATAGATATCACAAGCAAACCAAAAGCTGCAGTGTATAGATATTATAAAACACTGAATGACTGAAATTAGCTATAGATGAAAAAATTTATTCTCATGCCTTTTTAGAAAACAGAAAATAGAAATTTTAAGATTCATTTACAACAGGTAGAAAGAAGTAGCAGATGATTTTTGTGATAACCTGTAACTCCACTGATGGCATTGACATAGTCATAACTCAGTTTGATGGCCACAGAGGAGGAGTATAATTGATGGGCTGAAAACAAGATCGAATAATTTTGAAAGAGAAAAGCAATCCCAATTTGAAAGCAGTTGAGATGACCTGTGGAATACATGTGGAGCAGATGAGTATCCTTGAAAAGGAAAATATTGTGCTGAAGTATCAGCTACTATTCTCGTTCTAGATTTACTTCCTAATTTTAGGATCTCCAGTATGGCCCATTGCCTGTTTTACCAGTAATAAAGGCATATTTCTCTTTATAAGATAATAGAAGAAAGTTAAGTCCTCTCAGCTTCCACCAGTTTCTACTGGAGTTTAACATGTAACCTGCAGGGTGCAAGTGAAGCTTACACCCAATATATGTAACCAAAGTACTGTTATTTTAAATCAGAAATAAGAATAAGAAATAAAAGAAAAAGTTGCTCAGAGTAAAGTTGCACATTTTATAAAGTCTCCTTTGTATCCTCAAGGTATGTAACACTAAATCACAACTAATTAACAACGTTTGAGGTGTAATCACTGATTAAATGAGAAAATATCAAAAGATACATGATGAATTCCCACAGGCAACAATGGGATGAATAAGCAGATTAATAAGTAGTTTAGTTGTGTGGGCTAGGGGAAGAATGCTGCCTATGATGTAAGGGGAACTAATGCTGAGATACATCCTAGGATGCTGTGATAGTCCTGATGGCTCTTCTCCTTACAGCCCCTGTAATGCCAAGGAGAGAGTAGCTTCTGCAGAGCAGCCAGCAACACCTTCACACCCCATCTCTATAGGCTCACATCGTGCCCTCCACCCCTGTCTCTGTTACTGCTCTACCAGCTCCTGGTAGTTGGCTTTCTTATCAAATGTCTCCTCAGCCTGGTCTTCCCAAGATACTGTCCGTTCTACTATGACCATCTGCTTCGAAGTTTCTGATAGATTGACTTTGTCAGGCTTCAGTCATAATGATGCGATTAGTCAGGGGAATTTAATTGCTAGCCAAGGTCGACTTTCAGTTGCCAGTCATGGTGCCAGCAGTAGCAGCCTTCTCCCAGAGCTTTGGGCAGCTGCTAAGGACGTGTTCCAGGAACCCTTTGCCAGGGCAGAGAGGACATGATGGTGGCTCACTTTTCCCCCAAGCAAAAAGCTTTGCTAGACTAGGCAAGATGTTGTACACAGCCTGGATGTTGAACTTGATTCACTGGGGTTCTGCTTGCCGGATGTTGGACCAGGTTCCACTTCCAGCAGATGTGACTTCTATTTTGTGTTTTATCAATTCAGTGCACTATCAGAAAAGCATTTAAGTGTTTGCCAAATTGTGATGGATTACAAACCTATTACATTCTGATTGATTGATGCATGCACTCTTAGTATCTCAAGAAATACCAACAGCATCATAATGTTTTTTTTCTGTGAAGGCTAAAATAAGGCTAGTATTTCTTTTTGAATAAGTCTGGATTTGTATGTAGCTTAGACAGGTTTCTGTGATGATACTTTCAACATATGAGCTTACAGTAAAAAGTTATTGATCTAATGCCTCCTAGCCTGGTGAAGAATGGTAGAATATGGAACATAAACCAGAACAAAATAGGAACAGGCCCTTCAACATCAAAGTTATGCCAAGCTAATTAAATTAGTAATCAAATGCTCAACTAAACCAAACTAAACTCTACCTACACAATGATCGTATCCTTACGTTTCCTGCACATTCAACGCCTATCTAAGAGACCCTTGAATAACTCTTTATATTTGTCTCTACCACCACCTCAGACAGCTCATTCCAGACACCTACCACTCTCCTTGCAACTTACGCCTTCACACTTTAAATGCATGTTCTCTTTTTGTTTCAGATTTTCAGTATCTGCCATATTATATCATCAAAGAATCAACTTGCTTTACTTTGGAAAATACATTTCTCTAAAATAAGATGTTTAAGCTTTCAGATGACTTATTGTAGAATGTGCTCCTCTGTATGGAATTTAGCTATAATGATTAAGATAATCTTTATTTTAATGTTAGAAGATTTTAGCTGAGTAATAAAATTGGTATTAGAAATCCGCTGGGCTAGTAAAGAAAACAAACAGCTTGGGTGGAAAATGAAACATGTGTTTAATTTGCCAATATAAGGAACAAGTTACCTACAATATTTGGTGATTGAGTAATATACACTCCCTTAGTGCTTATGGTGAGGTTTTAGAGAATAACAAGTAATTACAGTTAACGTCTTACCCTGTAACATCAGCAGACTAATCTGGAGACTGATATGATGAAAGTAGAATTATATTTGATAATTTCCCTTTCCACTCAAGATATACTATCTGATATATTTCACCTCATAAAATAGAACATGAACAGTTTATAATATATTTTTCTTCTTAATCAATTTTTCAGGATTGAAGATAATCAGATGGCTCTCTGGTTTTATGGATTTTGAGGTGATCAGTGACTCAATGTGGGATCTGCAGCCTCTTACACAATTGGGGCAAGCAGTAATGATGGGCAGGCAGGGTGAGTTGTGAAGAGGTGGACGACTTCTGCTGTTTATACAGTGCTTCTGTGTGCTCCTGAGGCATAAATTTAAGATTTTCAACATTGTCTTCAACATTCTATCTCTACTTTAAGCAGTTGTGGACCATTGACTGCCAAATATTAGTGGGGTTCTTGCATTTTTTGAAGGATGTTTTGAGCACATCTGGGTATTGATATTTGTATTGGATTGTTATAGTCACATGCACCAAGATACAGTGAAAAGCTTGTACTGCATACTGCTTATACAGATCAGATCATCACACAGTGCATTGAGCTAGAATAAAGTACAACAATCACAGAATAAAATGTAAAGGTGACCCAAAAATTGCAGAAGTGAACAATAAAGTGAAAGATCATAAGACAGTAGATTGTGAGGCCAAGAGTCCATATGATCATACAAGAATTCCATTCAAGAGTTTGATAACAGTGTGGTAGAAGCTGTCCTTAAGCCTGCTGGTACATGCTTTCAGGCTTTGGTTTCCTCTGCCCAATGGAAAACAGGAGAAGAGAGAATTTCTGGGGTGTGGGGTCTTTGATTATGCTGGCTGCTTTACTGCAGCAGTGAGAAGTATAGTCAGAATCCATAGAGAGGAACCTGGTTTGCGTGATATGCTGAGCTGTGTCCACAAATCTCTGCAGTTTCTTGCAGTCACGTGTACAGCAATTACCCAGACCAAGCCACTATGCATCCAGACAGATCCTTGGATCTTTTCATTTGTCCACGTAGCAAGCTCATGATAGATCTCTGAACTGACTGTCTGTATTGGGAGTCTGGTGCTGGACAGGTGATCAACAAAACTAGCTGAGTGGAGTTAATACTTGGCCCTGGGAGAGAACAATGTATTGGTTACTTTATCCACCTGGCCGTAACCTGCTGGTAATTCTACTCCTGATATCTAGACTACAATTACAATAAAAATAAATAACTGGAATCATCTCTTTCTTTACTTATTTCTGCTTTGTATGCAGTCAGTTTCTCTCTGTGTGCGTCAACGTGAGTTGAAGATCAATGACAAGAAGTGGAATTTGCCATTTGATGCACAGCGGCAGGACACTAAAGCATATGCTACATTCCTATGTATGCTTAAAAACCAACTCTGTGTGCCACCTCCATCTGAACTACATTTTTGTTACTCAGTGATTTAAGAGCTAAGCACAAATTGAATCCCCTATCTTTGATATGTTCACAAATAACAATGCTGATGAAATACAGAGGACAATATTGCAGTTAAAAGTGTGAGTGATGTAACAAGATGCTAATTCATTTTACAAACTCACACAGAGTCAAAAATCTATTCCAAGCAAAGTTAGTGGGTCCAATTTGCTTTGCAAACCATACTCAGAATTACCGAGAAACACATTCATTTAAAACATTTGTCCTATTCAAATACAGGCAGGAATTTATTTTAACATCAGCTTTAAAGTAATGCAACAAGAATTGATATAAATCTGTTAATGTGTTTGCTAAAATAGTGCTGAAATAAAACTGGACCCATACATGTGTGAAAATTTACTCAGCATCTGTTCATCTGTGAAAATATTGTACTCATAATTCAAAATGTCTTCATCCAAGTTCCATCAGCCCTGGTGTTTGTTTTACTTCCTTCATTAATTTTCCAATATGTCTCTTGACATTAAGAATTAGATATAAAAGTAAAAAGATTTTTCACAGCTGAAGTACTGCATTCAGTTCTGGTCACCCCAATACTGGAAGAATGTGATTGCACTGGATAAGGGGCAAAGAAGATTCAACAATATGTTCCCAGGGATGGAACATTTCCTTTTTTGAGGATAGACTGGCTAGGCAAAGCTTAGAAGGTTTAGAGAGAATCTGAGGGTTTTTTTTTAACCGAGAGGATGGTTGAAATCCAGAATGCCCTCTCTGAATTGGGTGTGGGAGGCAGAGACTCTCACAGCACATAAGTTTCTAGATGTACACTTGATCTACCAAGTTTGATCAGCTCCCATGGTCCCTACCTTTCACTCTACAGCCTCCATATCCACCATATCATCCTTTGTCATTTTTGCCAGTAGCAACAGAATCCCTCTTTCAATCACATCTTCCACTCAATGCCCCTTTCAGTTTTCTTTCCTCCACTGGTTCTATCTGCCCATCATCTCTCCTCCTCATCTTAAATTAAAGTTAAGAAAAGTTAAGAAAGACAACAGAATCAACGGAGCAGAAAGCTCAAGAAGGGATCGTACAGTATGGCCAAGTGAAACAGGAATTGATATGAAAGGTGAGAGGAGTAATGAATTAAAAGTATTGTATATGGATGCACGAAGTATAAGAAATAAAGTGGATGAGCTTGAGGCACAGTTGGAAATTGGTAAGTATGATGTTGTGGGAATAACAGAGACATGGCTTCAAGTGGACAGGGCCTGGGAAATGAATATTCAAGGGTATACGTCCTATCGAAAGGACAGACTGATGGGCAGAGGGGGTGGGGTGGCTCTGTTGGTGAGGAATGACATTCAGTCCCTTGCAAGGGGGGACTTAGAATCAGGAGACGTAGAGTCAGTATGGATAGAACTGAAAAATTCTAAGGGTAGAAAGACCCTAATGGGAGTTATCTGCAGGCCTCCAAACAGTAGTCTGGATGTAGGGTGTAAGTTGAATCAAGAGTTAAAATTGGCATGTCGCAAAGGTAATGCTACAGTTGTTATGAAGGATTTCAACCTGCAGGTAGACTGGAAGAATCAGGTTGGTACCGGACCCCAAGAAAGGGAGTTTGTGGAGTCCCTCCGAGATGGATTCTTAGAACAGCTTGTACTGGAGCCTACCAGAGAGAAGCAAATTTTAGATTTAGTGTTGTGCAATAAACCAAATTTGATCAGGGACCTCGAGGTAAAGGAGCCATTAGGAGGTAGTGACCATAATATGATAAGTTTTAATCTACAAATTGAGAGGGAGAAGGGAAATCGGAAGTGTCAGTATTACAGTTGAACAAAGGAAACTATGGAGCTATGAGGGAGGAGCTGGCCAAAGTTCAATGGAACAATACCCTAGCAGGGATGACAGTAGAACAACAATGGCAGGTATTTCTGGGAATAATGCAGAAGGTGCAGGATCAGTTCATTCCAAAGAGCAAGGAAGATCCTAAGGGGAGTAAGGGGAGGCGGTGGCTGACAAGGGAAGTAAAGGACAGTATAAAAATAAAAGAGAAGTATAACATAGCAAAGATGAGTGGGAAGCCAGAGGATTGGGAAACTTTTAGAGAGCAACAGAAGATAACTAAAAAGGCAATACACGGAGAAAATATGAGGTACGAAGGTAAACTAGCCAAGAATATAAAGGAGGATAGTAAGAGCTTCTTTAGGTATGTGAAAAGGAAAAAAATAGTTAAGACCAAAATTGGGCCCTTGAAGACAGAAACGGGTGAATCTATTATGGGGAACAAGGAAATGGCAGACGAGTTGAACAGGTACTTTGGATCTGTCTTCACAAAGGAAGACACAAACAATTTCCCAGATATAATAGTGGCCAAAGGACCTAGGGTAATGGATGAACTGAAGGAAATGGCGTTGGATAGACTGTTGGGTCTGAAGGCTAATTATCCCCTGGACCTGATGGTCTACATCCCAGGGTACTTAAGGAGGTGGCTTTAGAAATCGTGGACGCATTGGTAATCATTTTCCAATGGTCTATAGATTCAGGATCAGTTCCTGTGGATTGGAGGGTGGTTAATGTTGTCCCTCTTTTCAAGAAAGGAGGGAGAGAGAAAACAGGGAATTACAGATAGGTTAGCCTGAAGTCAGAGGTGGGAAAGATGCTGGAGTCAATTACAAAAGATGAAATTACGACACATTTGGATAGCAGTAACAGGATAGGTCTGAGTCAGCATGGATTTACGAAGGGGAAGTCATGCTTGACTAATCTTCTGGAATTTTTTGAGGATGTAGCTATGAAAATGGACAAGGGAGAGCCAGTGGATGTAGTGTACCTGGACTTTCAGAAAGCCTTTGATAAAGTCCCACATAGGAGATTAGTGGGCAAAATTAGGGCACATGGTATTGGGGGCAGAGTACTGACATGGATTGAAAATTGGCTGGCTGACAGGAAAAAAAGAGTAGCGATTAACGGGTCCCTTTTGGAATGGCAGGCGGTTACCAGTGCGGTGCCACAGGGTTCAGTGCTGGGACCGGAGCTGTTTACAATACAGTGACATGCAAAAGTTTGGGCACTCCTGGTCAAAATTTCTGTTACTGTAAATAGTTAAGTGAGTAGAAGATGAACTGATCTACAAGAGTCATAAAGTTAAAGATGAAACATTCTTTTCAACATTTTAAGCAAGATTAGTGTATTATTTTTGTTTTGTACAATTTTTGAGTGAAAAAAGGAAAGGAGCACCAAACAAAAGTTTGGGCACCCGAAGGGATTTGAGCTCTCAGATAACTTTTACCAAGGTTTCACACCTTAATTAGCTTGTTAGGGCTATGGCTTGTTCACAGTCATTGTTAGGAAAGGCCAGGTGATGCAAATTTCAAAGCTTTATAAATACTATGACTCCTCAAACCTTGTCCCAACAATCAGCAGCCATGGGCTCCTCTAAGCAGCTGCCTAGCACTCTGAAAATTAAAATAAATGATGCCCACAAAGCAGAAGAAGGCTATAAGAAGATAGCAAAGTGTTTTCAAGTAGCCGTTTCCTCAGTTCATAATGTAATTAAGAAATGGCAGTTAACAGGAACGGTGGAGGTCAAGTTGAGGTCTGAAAGAACAAGAAAACTTTCTGAGAGAACTGCTCATAGGTTTGCTAGAAAGGCAAATCAAAACCCCCATTTGACTGCAAAAGACCTTCAGGAAGATTTAGCAGACTCTGGAGTGGTGGTGCACTGTTCTACTGTGCAGCGACACCTCCACAAATATGACCTTCATGGAAGAGTCATCAGAAGAAAACCTTTCCTGCGTCCTCACCACAAAATTCAGTGTCAGAAGCTTGCAAAGGAACATCGAAGCAAGCCTGATGCATTTTGGAAACAAGTCCTGTGGACTGATGAAGTTAAAATAGAACCTTTTGGCCGCAATAAGCAAAGGTATGTTTGGAGAAAAAAGGGTGTAGAACTTCATGGAAAGAACACCTCTCCAACTGTTAAGCATGGGGGTGGATCGATCATGCCTTGGGCTTGTGTTGCAGCCGGTGGCATGAGGAACGTTTCACTGGTAGAGGGAAGAATGAATTCAATTAAGTACCAGCAAATTCTGGAAGCAAACATCACACTGTCTGTAAAAAAACAGAAGATGAAAAGAGGATGGCTTCTACAGCAGGATAATGATCCTAAACACACCTCAAAATCCACAATGGACTATCTCAAGAGGTGCAAGCTGAAGGTTTTGCCATGGCCCTCACAGTCCCCTGACCTAAACATCATCGAGAATCTGTGGATAGGCCTCAAAAGAGCAGTGCATGCAAGACGGCCCAAGAATCTTACAGAACTAGAAGCCTTTTGTAAGGAAAAATGGGTGAAAATCCCCTAAACAAGAATTGAAAGACTCTTAGCTGGCTACAGAAAGCGTTTACAAGCTGTGATACTTGCCAAAGGAGGTGTTACTAAGTACTGCCATGTAGGGCGCCCAAACTTTTGCTTCGGGCCCTTTTCCTTTTTTGTTATTTTGAAACTGTAAAAGATGGAAATAAAAAAGTAATCTTGCTTAAGATATTAAAGAAATGTGTCATCTTTAACTTTATGCCTTTTGGAAATCAGTTCATCTTTTACTTGTTTAGCTATTCATAGTAACAGGAATTTTGACCAAGGGCCCCCAAACTTTTGCATACCACTGTATACATTAATGATTTAGATGAAGGGATTAAAAGTAACATTAGCAAGTTGGGTGGCGCAAATTGGGTGGCAGTGTGAAATGTGAGGAGGATGTTATGAGAATGCAGGGTGACTTGGACAGGCTGGGTGAGTGGGTGGATGCACGGCAGATGCAGTTTAATGTGGATAAATGTGAGGTTATACACTTTGCTAGTAAGAACAGGAAGGCAGATTATTATCTAAATGGAGTCAAGTTAGGAAAAGGGGAAGTATAATGAGATCTAGGTGTTCTTGTACATCGGTTACTGAAAGCAAACATGCAGGTACAGCAGGCAGTGAAGAAAGCTAATAGCATGCTGGCCTTCATAACAAAGGGAATTGAGTAGTCATAGTCATAGTCATACTTTATTAATCCCAAGGGAAATTGGTTTTCATTACAGTTGCTCCATAAATAATAAATAGTCATTGAACCATAAATAGTTAATTAGTAATATGTAAATTATGCCAGGAAATTATGAAATAAGTCCAAGACCAGCCTATTGGCTCAGGATGTCTGACCCTTCAAGGGAGGAGTTGTAAAGTTTGATGGCCACAGGCAGGAATGACTTCCTATGGTGCTCAGTGCTGTATCTCGGTGGAATGAGTCTGGCTGAATGTACTCCTGTGCCCACCCAGTACATTATGTAGTGGATGGGAGACATTGACTAAGATGGCCTGCAACTTAGACAGCATCCTCTTTTCAGACACCACCGTGAGAGAGTCCAGTTCCATCCCCACAACATCACTGGCCTTACGAATGAGTTTGTTGATTCTGTTGGTGTCTGCCACCCTCAGCCTGCTGTCCCAGCACACAACAGCAAACATGATAGCACTGGCCACCACAGACTCGTAGAACATCCTCAGCATCGTCCGGCAGATGTTAAAGGACCTCAGTCTCCTCAGGAAATAGAGACGGCTCTGGCCCTTCTTGTAGACAGCCTCAGTGTTCATTGACCAGTCCAGTTTATTGTCAATTCGTATCCCCAGGTATTTGTAATCCTCCACCATGTCCACACTGACTCCCTGGATGGAAACAGGGGTCACCGGTACCTTAGTTCTCCTCAGGTCTACCACCAGCTCCTTAGTCTTTTTCACATTAAGCTGCAGATAATTCTGCTCACACCTTGTGACAAAGTTTTCTACCGTAGCCCTGTACTCAACCTCATCTCCCTTGCTGATGCATCCGAAAACTTCTGAAGAAGACAAGACTCTGTGCAGTAATTGAAGTCCGAGGTGTAAATGGTGAAGAGCATCATTGTACTGCTACCACAAAAACAACAAATTTCATGCTTCTGCTTTCAATTGTGAATGTGTGAGAGAACAACCACTTGCAAATTGAAGCTAACTCTGATAGCAATAGTAATGGTGAAGAGTATAGGAGCAAAGAGGTCCTTCTGCAGCTGTACAGGGCCCTGGTGAGACCACACCTGGAGTATTGTGTGCAGTTTTGGTCTCCAGATTTGTGGAAGGACATTCTTGCTATTGAGGGAGTGCAGTGTAGGTTCACAAGGTTAATTCCCGGAATGGCGGGACTGTCATACGTTGAAAGATTGGAGCGAATGGGCTTGTATACACTGGAATTTAGAAGGCTGAGAGGGGATCTGATTGAAACATGTAAGATTATTCGGGGATTGGACACGCTGAAGGCAGGAAACATGTTCCCGCTGATGGGTGAGTCCAGAACCAGAGGCCACAGTTTAAGAATAAGGGATAGGCCATTTAGAACAGATTTGAGGAAAAACTTTTTCACCCAGAGAGTGGTGGATATGTGGAATGCCCTGCCCCAGAAGGCTGTGGAGGCCAAGTCTCTGGATGCTTTCAAGAAAGAGATGGATAGAGCTCTTAAAGATAGCAGAATCAAAGGTTATTGGATAAGGCAGGAACTGCATACTGGCTGTGGATGATCAGCCATGATCACAGTGAATGGCGGTGCTGGCTCGAAGGACCGAATGGCCTACTCGTGCACCTATTGTCTATTGTCTATCTGATTTTCCACCAATCACCCTCTCCCTTATCCTTCCCTCTGCACTCTCAGTCCTCAGACAGGGTTTCAACCTGAAAATTTGAAAATACTTTTCACAGTTTTACTGGTATCTCCCAGTCCATTTTTCCAAAAAAGTTCATTAGAAGTGCATTTTGTCATAATGGGAAGAGATGTCTGTAATCCAGCGTTAATCGACGTTATGATGTCAAGGCCAATATGGCATGCAGCTGCTACTCTCACAGGATCCTTTCTTAATGTCTGCTACCACAAAAACAACAAATTTCATACTTCTGCTTCAATTGTGAATGTGTGAGAGAACAACCACTTGCAAATTGAAGCTAACTCTGATAGCAATAGTAAAGTAAAATTTAGTTCAAAATATAGTCTAGATATAAAATTCTTATGGAAATGTGCAAAGATAAGTAATTCCACTAGCATCACCTAACTCCACTGATTACCTGCTCTCTCTCATCCAATCTGGCTAGGTGAAAGTTGGAAGAATGAGCTATCAGAAGGAGATAACCCTTTACCAACCCTAATAATATCACTTGTAAATATCAATGTAGTTGTGGAGAGAGAAACAGAGCAAACGTTTCAGTTTGATAACCTGCCTCAGGACAGGGAAACATGCTGGGAAATAGACAAAGTCTGATGAAAGACAATAATCCTAAAGCATTAACTCCGCTCATCTCGCTACAGATGCTACCTGACCGCAGACTATTTCCAGCACAAAGAAACCAGCTTCTCGGTACAATCTGCAAAGCTGACAGAGGAGGAGATCTGTGCAGAAGCCCATGGCCATGATTACCAGCCATATTCCAACTACATCTCCTCAATGGAAACTGCAAATAAATTCACCAACACTTTTCCTTGTCTATGATAATAACTGCTCATCAAAAAACATTTCCACGACTGACAAGCACTTTGAAATAACCTCTAACCATGAAAAGGTCCTTGTCTTGCCAGATCTAACATATAAAGAGGCTTTGAGGGCCAGATCTAACATATAAAAAGGCTTTGAGGAAAGAGAAGCAGAATAAAGGATGTAAAGGTAGTAAGGTAGAAGGGCTAAAGTGCATGTACTTCAATGGAAGAAACATCAGGAAAAAAAGGTGATGAACTCAGAGCTTGGATACATACATGGAATTATGATATAGTGGCCATTACAGAGACTTGGCTGGCACCAGGGCAGGAATGGATTCTCAATATTCCTGGATTTCAGTGCTTTAAAAGGGAAAGGGAGGGGGGGGGAGGAGGGATCTCATTACTGGTCAGGGATACTATTACAGCTACAGAAAGGGTGGGTAATGTAGCAAGATCCTCTTTTGAATCAGTATGGCTGGAAGTCGGGAACAGGAAGGGAGCAGTTACTTCATTGGGAGTATTCTATAGGCCCCCTGGTAGCAGCAGAGAAACCGAGGAGCAGATTGGGAGGCAGATTTTGGAAAGGTGCAAAAATAATAGGGTTGTTATCATGGGTAACTTTAACTTCTCTAATATTGATTGGCACCTGATTAGTTCCAAGGGTTTAGATGGGGCAGGGTTTGTTAAGTGTGTCCAGGACAGATTCCTGTCACAGTATGTGGACTGGCCGACCAGGGGGAATGCCATACTAAATCTAGTACTAGGTAATGAACCAGGTCAGGTCACAGATCTCTCAGTGGGCGAGCATCTGGGAGACAGTGACCACCGCTCCCTGGCCTTTAACATTATCATGGAAAAGGAGAGAATCAGAGAGGACAGGAAAATTTTTAATTGGGGAAGGGCAAATTATGAGGCTATAAGGCTAGAACTTGCAGGTGTGAATTGGGATGATTTTTTTGCAGGGAAATGTACTGTGGACATATGGTTGTGGAAGTGAGCGAGGTCCTCAATGAATACTTCTCTTCGGTATTCACCAATGAGAGGGAACTTGATGATGGTGAGGACAATATCAGTGAGGTTGATGTTCTGGAGCATGTTGATATTAAGGGAGAGGAGGTGTTGGAGTTGTTAAAATACATTAGGACGGATAAGTCCTCGGGGCCTGATGGAATATTCCCCAGGCTGCTCCACAAGGTGAAGGAAAAGATTGCTGAGCCTCTGGCTAGTATCTTTATGTCCTCATTGTCCACAAGAATGGTACTGGAGGATTGGAGGGAGGTGAATGTTGTCCCCTTGTTCAAAAAAGGTAGAAGGGATAATCCATGTAATTATAGACCAGTGAGCCTTATGTCTCTGGTGGGAAAGCTGTTGGAAAAGATTCTTAGAGATAGGATCTATGGGCATTCAGAGAATCATGGTCTGATCAGGGACAGTCAGCATGGCTTTGTGAAGGGCAGATCGTGTCTAACAAGCCTGAGAGAGTTCTTTGAGGAGGCGACCAGGCATATAGATGAGGGTAGTGCAGTGCATGTGATTTACATGGATTTTAGTAAGGCATTTGACAAGGTTCCACACAGTAGGCTTATTCAGAAAGTCAGAAGGCATGGGATCCAGGGAAGTTTGGCCAGGTGGATTCAGAATTGGTTTGCCTGCAGAAAGCAGAGGGTCGTGATGGAGGGATACATTCGGATTGGAGGGTTGTGACTAGTGGTGTCCCACAAGGATCAGTTCTGGGACCTCTACTTTTCGTGATTTTTATCAACGACCTGGATGTGGGGGTAGAAGGGTGGGTTAGCAAGTTTGCAGATGACACAAAGGTTGGTGGTGTTGTGGATAGTGTAGAGGATTGTTGAAGATTGCAGAGAGACATTGATAGGGTGCAGAAGTGGGCTGAGAAGTGGCAGATGGAGTTCAACCTGGAGAAGTGTGAGGTGGTATACTTTGGAAGGACAAACTCCAAGGCAGAGTACGAAGTAAATAGTAGGGTACTTGGTAGTGTGGAGGAGCAGAGGGTTCTGGGGGTACACGTCCACAGATCCCTGAAAGTTGCCTCACAGGTAGATAGGGTAGTTGAGAAAGCTTATGGGGTGTTAGCTTTCATACATCGAAGAATAGAGTTTAAGAGTCACGATGTAATGATGCAGCTCTATAAAACTCTGGTTAGGCCACACTTCGAGTACTGTGTCCAGTTCTGGTCGCCTCACTATAGGAAGGATGTGGAAGCGTTGGAAAGGGTACAGAAGAGATTTACCAGGATGCTGCCTGGTTTAGAGGGTACAGTATGCATTATGATCAGAGATTACGGGAGCTAGGGCTTTACTCTCTGGAGAGAAGGAGGATGAGAGGAGACATGATAGACGTATACAATATATTAAGAGGAATAGATAGAGTGGATAGCCAGCGCCTCTTCCCCAGGGCACCACTGCTCAATACAAGAGGACATGGCTTTAAGGTAAGGGGTGGGAAATTCAAGGGGGATATTAGAGGAAGGTTTTTTACTCAGAGAGTGGTTGGTGCATGGAATGCACTGCCTGAGTCAGTGGTGGAGGCAGATACACTAGTAAAATTTTAGAGACTACTAGACAGGTATATGGAGGAATTTAAGGTGGGGTATTATATGGGAGGCAGGGTTTAAGGGTTGGCACAACATTGTGGGCCGAAGGGCCTGTACTGTGCTGTACTATTCTATGTTCTATATTCTATGGTCTGTGTTCTATTTATTCCTGGAATTTAATAGAATTTAATAAGTTTTGGTTCCTTTAATATATAAGCATCTTTAGATGTCAACACAGTATTCTATCCTTTTCCTGTGCATTGTTCAAAGTTGCAAGAGGGAAATGATGTTTGCATTTGTGTTTCATGTGTGCTGTAGTGTCATTCCTTAGCAACAAATGACAATCTGGTAACTGGACATTGCCAATTGATTTACTATTGTCACATGTGCCGAGCTACAGTGAAAAGCTTTTGTTTGCATACTATCCAGACTGGTCAAGAAGATCAAAAAGAAAGTAAACTAGAATGTAGAAGGCTAGACACACAAAATGCTGGAGGAACTCAGCAGGTCAGGCAGCATTTATGGAAATGAATAAACGGTCGACATTTTGGGTCAAAACCCTTCTTCAGAATATCATCTTGCAGCTTCAGAGCAGGTGCTGTCAGTTAGCAGAAATAAGGGACAAGGGCCAAGGGCCTTGATGAGCCTTTGAATTGAGATTTAAAAGAGTAGAACTATTACAATCAACGTAATAAGTGTATCTGCTGAAGTAATCTCACAAAGACCCACCATGCGCTTGTGCCATCTTGTGTTATTCATTCAGAGTAATGGCTAGTTCAGAAGTTCCAGAGAGCAACATTCAACAGGCTAGATCTGATCTGCGGCCTTTGCATTATGTTCACATCCCACATAATTCCAGCTGATATACCAACTGTGTAGAAAACAGTGTTATGAATTCTGACTGTGCAAGGAATGAAAATCTGCACTTATACCCAAACCGGGTGGGATTTTTGACCCACTAAGGAAACTAAGCTAAGTATTCCCTATGAAGATTAACCAGAGTTCTCACTGTATAAAAGTAGGCAAGTATTTTGAAAACCTAATAAGATAAGCATAATTAATAACAACCAGAAACAACATTGGAACCTCTTCTTCAGCCTGTCTCTCCTCTCATATGGAGTGACACAGTAAAGATTTTAGATGTTCCTTAGGGCAGACATCTTTGAGGGAGTGAGGAACTGCTTTATCTTCTGCCACTTCTCTGCCCAACTGTGCATTCTAGCTATATCCAGTTGTAATCTAAAACATCCTTCTACACTATCCACAACACCTCCAACCTATGCATCATCTACAGACTTACTAACCGATCCCTCCACTTCCTCAGCCAAGTCACTTACAAAGATCACAAAGAGCAGGGGCCCTGGAACACCTCCAGTCATTGACTTCCATGCAGTGTACAATCCACCTACTAATACTTTCTGCTTTTGTGGGTGGTTTCCTTGGCTGTGTAGGTCTAGAGAAGACACACTCCAGTCCCACCAAACTCCAGTTTGTGTGGATGTTGTGTAATTTGCTACCCTGTTACAAATTAATACCACAAAATAACAGAAAGCACACTGCATACAATAGATGGAATTATGTTTATGAATCTTAACTGAACTGAAGGATTAGTAAAGAAAAAACAAAAAAAGGGCCCATTTTAATTAAATAGTCAAATGTGCACAAGTTGGACCTCAACGTTTCACCGATCCTTAGTCGATCTCAGCACCTGGCTCCATCGAATCCCAGTCACCCACCAGCTCGAATCCTATGAATGGTTCTCTCCAGCATCTTTTCTCTTCACCCCCTGCCAAACAAAAAAAGCCCCAAAACCAACCTTAGTGTTCCTCACAAAAGCTCTCCCCTACTGTTCTCTTGAACCTTCTCCCTGTTCCATCATCCTAATTGAATGACACACGTTCCTCATCATCCCTTATCTTCAACAATAACCCAAACAGGCTGAAAGCAGAGCAGACTGCTCTTACAAACTGTTAAATGAAATACCTACAGCATAGCAGTAAAAATGTGAACTAGGCGTTACATGGGCAAGGCAAGTCCAAGCAAGTCAAGGAGGAGGAGGAGAATATGGCGGCGCAATGCAGCGCACGCAGCCTCTCCGGTGAATGATATCTGTAATCTGTCAAGTAGGGGACCGTGCACAATTCTGATTTGATGGAGAGAGATGTGAGACTACGGAGGAACATCTGGAGAATCTTCTGAAATGCCCGCTTCACTGCCGCTGCTACTGTGTGGTAACCAGAATCTCCCGAATCCTTGCTTCTTCTCAGCGGCCGGGGCTAAGTCGATGGCGCTCGGCAGAGGATGGTGCTCGAGAGGCTGTATCAGAGGGGCTGGTTGGAGGCTCGAAGCTTTCAGACGGACGGACTCAGTGTCGGTTGCTTCCAAGGCATCGGCAGTTGTCGGTGCCTTGGAGGTTTATGGCAGGGAGTTTTGCCCTTTTGCCGCCTGTTATCGGGGACTCGGGATTCGATTGGGACTTGAGACTTTTTGTTTTACTGGGCCCATGTTCTGTTCTTTATCAAATTACGGTATTGTCTTGCACTGCTGTAACTATATGTTATAATTATGTGGTTCTGTCAGTGTTAGTCTTTGGTTTGTCCTGTTTTCTGTGATATCAGAAAAAGGAGGAACATTGTATCATTTCTTAATGCATGTATGCATTTCTAAGTAACAATAAAAGAGGACTGAGTGTTCTCATAATCTAAAAAAAATCTCCTCAGCCAAGTCCCCTTGGATCCCATGCCCTATGACTTCCTGGATAAGCCTTTCATGGGGAAGTTTGCCAATCATTCTTGCTAAAATAAATATACATTGCATCCACCACTCTACCCTCACCAAGTTGATTGTCACCTCCGCAAAAAATTCAAACCTTTCATTTAATATAATCGTTGCCCTGTTAAAAATATTAAGTCAGTTAAGGGAATGCTCCTCATATCACTATTGATCAACAGGTGACTGTGGCAAGAGGAACTGAAGACTGTGTGAAATGAACGTCGCTCTAATCAAAATCTATGATCATTTATATTCATTGAACTATTTTTATTAAAATACATAATGCTAGTGGGTCATGTAAGATTGAAAACAAAAACAATTATTTCATGTTTTGTAGTGAAATTATTCAAAACTGAGTTTCATCAATCCTTTTCTCGAACAATCTATTCATTTTTAAATTTCTCTGATGTTTCAATATTACAAAATGAAACCAGGGGAAATTTTTTGGAGCTCTCATTAGAAAGCTTACCACTAATCTGATTGCTCGCTCATTAGAAAGAGATTTATGACTTCAATTCACAAAGGAAGTCACAGAATCAATGATGTGCACTGTAATTAGACAGAACAGGGAAAATTCCAAGTTCTTCATGTGCATGGAGAACAAATGGCAAAGAAGATATGCTGCTTATTTTATTTCTAAATATCAAAATAGCCATGAAGTATAAACATCAAGTACAACAGGGAGAGGACATATTAACATGGATAGCAAAGGTTACTTCTAAGTATGGGCAATAATGTATTTATATCCATAAGATGTCCTGCCCAATTTTCCATTTCATTGGTGAGTGATATTCTTCAAATATAGGCATAAAGGTGGTGTCTGAGGTCCAATCCTCCAAGAGGACTACAACCTTGCCATAGGGTTTGGAGGCTTACTTGACTCAATAATCCAGAGAGCTATGTTGGCTGGAGTCAGAGGCTTGTGCTTTGATTCTTGGTAGGGTCACCCATACCAAACAGGTCATGATCAAAGACCATGATCGCCCATGTCATATGACACGGCACATAACGAAGGAGGGAAAGATTGTAAGAGGGCAATTGCAGATCATCTATTGAATCTGGGGGGATAAAAAGCTTAATGGAACTTAATTATCGACTTTCATCTTCCCCTATAGACTTTCCTGTTTATTCATTGCCAAGCTGATATTCAGATCATGATAAATAAAAAGACAAATGGAAATAAATGAATACACAGATATTTAAAATAAAACAAAGAATGTTGCAAATACTCTGTAACTTTCAGGCAGCATCAGTGGGAAAGAAAAACAGTTAATATTTCAGCTCACAATCAGAAAACATGTTCAGTTTGTACAGCATCAACAATTTTATATTTCTTACTCAGCCATTAACACTGAAAGTTCCATTTCACTGTTTTTGTGCTAGTGGTTATAATACATTAATCATCAAAAATTCACAAACAACCGTCTGAAAGAGAATAATCTTGCACAAATACCAAATGCAATGAAAGATAAAATGGGTTGCAAATAAAAACCTGAAAACTTAGAATTTAATGTAGTGGGAAGGAATTTACCATGGAAACACAAGAGATTCTTCAGATGCTGGAAATCAGGAACAACACATACAAAATACTAGAGTAACTCTACAGGTCAGGCAACATCTGCGGAGAGAAACACAGAAGAGTAGGTGTTTCCGGTGGAGAGCTTTCATCAGGACAGGAAAGAAAGAGGGCTGAAACCAGAATAAAAGACTGGGGAAAAGGACCAAAATGAGCTGATGGGTGATAGGTGAATCCAGGTGAGAGGGGGAAGAGGTGTCAGTGGGGAGGGTGCGAGTGGGAATGAAATGAGAAGCTTGGTGGAAGAGGCAAGGGGCTGAACATGATGGAATCTGATAGGAGAGGACAGTAGATAATGGAATAAAGAGGAGAGGTGGAGAACAAGAGGGACAAGAGTGGGGGAAAGAGCAGGGGCAGGGAGGCCAGAGGAATAGGGGAGGGTGGGCTGAGAAAAGAAGTCAGACAAATCAATGTTGATACCATCAGGTTGGAAGCTACCAAGAGAGAATTTATGGTGTTCTTCCTCTAACCTGCACTTAGCCTCAAGTTGGCTGCAGAGGAAGCTATGTGCAGAATTTACCGTAGTTGAGCTAATAGGTGTTTGGTTACAAAATAAATAGGTGCAATATTCAAAGATTCAAAGTACATTTATTATCAAAGTATGTATGCAGCATGTAACCCTGAGATTCATCTTCCTCACAGATAGTCACGAAACAACGAAAACAATGGAACCAACTCATTCAAAGAAAAACATCAAAACTCCACCCCCATGTGCAAACAGCAACAAAAAAAGTGAAAACACGGAATATAAAACAAAGAAATTAAAAGGCATATTTCAGCAGAGTTTAGCTCAATGTTCATTGTCTGTAGGCAACCCCAATTCAAAATTCTCCCAAAAGTAGTAACAATAAAAAGCGATCAGAACTAGAACTAGAAACTAGGACACATCCTAAACCAAATCTACAATTTGCATCAATTAAACCTGGCTCCGGCACCATGCACTGACAGCATGGAGGGAGGGAGAGATCACTTTGAACACGAGAACCTCCCCTCGGGAGCTGCAAGTGCAAGAGAGCGAGAAACCGCAGGTACCTTCCTCCGGCAGCAGTGACCGAAAAGCTGGTAGGCGATGCCAAATACTCGCTCGCCTTCCACACTCGCTTCGATGATTTCAATCTTCCCCGGTGCTTTAATCGGCGAGATTGGCGAGAGGTTCAGTCGATCAAGGGCCCGCGCCCCATTTCCAGGCTTCCTAGTCGCCATGGCGCAGGCTTTGGTGTCAGTCTCATGGAACTCTCAGAGACAGCAAAGCACCAGATCGCCCAAAATCACACTGCCAGAATGTAGATTGCAGGTTCTAACAGTAATAGAAGCATGTCTGAAACAGAAAGAAGCTGTAAAAGAAGTGAAAGGAATGGCTTGGTGACCCATCTTGAGGACGTTACCTTAGGGAGCATTGTTTGCCAGCACCATTTTCTTTGTATAAAACAACTGGTGTCGGATGGTCTTTGCGACTAGTTGAACGCAATCTCAAGCAGGTAAGTATATTGCCACAACCTAAAGAAAAATAAGCTCAATGGAATGCCAAGACACATAAGATCAACTTGCACAGTAACCAATGGAGGAA
Organism: Mobula birostris; assembly: GCF_030028105.1. NCBI lineage: Eukaryota > Metazoa > Chordata > Chondrichthyes > Myliobatiformes > Myliobatidae > Mobula > Mobula birostris. The sequence continues at coordinate 117,272,347 of NC_092379.1, forward strand.
GTGAGCATCTGAGGGAGTTTTCTGTGTTTAAAAGCAAGATTGAACGGTTGTTCCACCTTAATGGGAAATAAGGATGCTGGAGGGACAGGTAAATAATAATAAGTGCATTTGTGTAGAAAAGGAAGTTAAAATCTGGCCATTGGATTCTTTACGGTAGAATCAAACCCTTCATTCTTTATTTCACAGAACAACATCAGTAAAAGGCAAAGTCAATTTTTGAGAATATTCAATTTCCTCACTTTTTTTTAATGCCCTCTTATCATGAAAGCAATGATTCTTTAACACAAAATTTAGCAGCCCTCCAGTACCTGGCCAATTGGCATTCTTAAAACATTATCAAAAATACTAAGCCTTGGATATTAGACATATAAAACATTAGAGCAAGCCTGATTTTTTATTGACCCAATGTCCACATTAACACAAACATTTATCTTTGCTGCAGTTAGGAAGTTAGAAATGAGAAAACCCCAATGGGGAGATGCATACCAGATCAGTTAGCACAAAGATTTTGAGTTAATTAATTTAATCTGCCACCAAAGATAACTAGGGGCTTACTGCCACAAAATCTTGCTTTTAAACACAGAAATCCCCTCAGCTGTTCACTTCCTCTTTTGGTTATTGTGGAAGTTAATCTTATGTGTCTTGGCATTCTTTGATTGAGGAGGAATTTAATAGGTCATCATGGAACTTGGGTGGGAGCCTCATTACAAATATAAATTTTGAGGAGTCATAGTCATAGTCATAGTCATACTTTATTGATCCCAGGGGTAATTGGTTTTCGTTACAGTTGCACCATAAATAATTAAATAGTAATAAAAACATAAATAGTCCAATAGTAATATGTAAATTATGCCAGGAAATAAGTCCAGGACCAGCCTATTGGCTCAGGGTGTCTGACCCTCCAAGGGACGAGTTGTAAAGTTTGATGGCCACAGGCAGGAATGGCTTCCTATGACACTCTGTATTGCACTTCAGTGGAATGAGTCTCTGGCTGAATGTACTCCTGTGCCCAACCAGTACATTATGTAGTGGATGGGAGACATTGTTCAAGGTGGCATGCAACTTGGACAGCATCCTCTTTTCAGACACCACCGTGAGAGAGTCCAGTTCCATCCCCACAACATCACTAGCCTTACGAATGAGTTTGTTGATTCTGTTGGTGTCTGCTACCCTCAGCCTGCTGCCCCAGCACACAACAGCAAACATGATAGCACTAGCCACCACAGACTCGTAGAACATCCTCTGCATCATCCAGCAGATGTTAAAGGACCTCAGTCTCCTCAGGAAATAGAGACGGCTCTGACCCTTCTTGTAGACAGCCTCAGTGTTCTTTGACCAGTCCAGTTTATTGTCAATTCGTATCCCCAGGTATTTGTAATCCTCCACCATGTCCGCACTGACCCCCTGGATAGAAACAGGGGTCACCGGTACCTTAGCTCTCCTCAGGTCTACCACCAGTTCCTTAGTCTTTTCCACATTAAGCTGCAGATAACTCTGCTCACACCATGTGACAAAGTTTCCTACCATAGTCCTGTACTCAGCCTCATCTCCCTTGCTGACCAATTGCATGGTCCAAGTGTGGTATAATTTTCTGCAGAATTGTACTGAAAAAGAAATAAGAACAATCCTAACATACCAACCAACTTTTTTTTGAGGCAAGTGGGAGTTTGAGGTTAATCTTTGATCATCAGAAACCATTGATTCCCATATCTCCTTCTTAGGTCATTCTACGTGCTGGTCTGCCTCTTTGATCTACAGGAAGTGGGCTGATCTTCCAGTGCAAAAACCTCTCATCGACCAAATGTTGTAGACTGACACATCCTAAGGACTGCGTGCTTGGTGCAGCCACTGGGAAAAAAATGGGGGAAGGTCACAGCCATTGAACTGTGAGATGATGCAAAACAACTCTTATGTTACACTGATGTGCTATGAATTCCGTATTCAAGTTCTGTAAAAAAAAATTAAAGATATTGAACACTTTCATGTCCTTCCTATGAATGATAATGTACTACTGTAAACATTTGAATTATTTATGAATAGACTATATACAATTCGTGGCCACTTTATTATGCGCAGGAGTGCAACCCAGTGTGGTCTTTTGTTGCTGTAGCCTATCCACTTCAAGGTTCGATATAGTGTATTGTCCATCCTCTTCTGCACACCACCGTTGAATGTATGCTTATTTGAGTTACTGTCACTTTCCTGTCAACTTGAACCACTCTGGCCATTCTCCTCTTACCTCTCTCATTAACAAGGCATTTTCACCCACAGAACTGGCAGATTTTGGATGTTGTTTTGTTTTTCCCATTATTCTCTGTAAATCCTAGCGATTGCTGTGCATGAAAATCCCAAGAGATCAGCAGTTCCTGAGATACCCAACCAAGCACCAACAATCATTATACAGTCAAAATCATTTAGAACGCATTTCTTCCCTATTCTGATGTCTGGTCTGAACAACAACTGAGCCTCTTGGCAAAGTCTGCATGTTTTTGTACATTGAGATGCTGCCACATGATTAGCTAATTAGATCTTTGCATGGATAAGCAGGCATACAGGTATACCTAATAAAGTAGTCACTGAGTGTATATTTGAAAATTTGAGTGTATATGTGATAAATGAATGAATCTCAATCTAATTCTAGCTCAGGCTAATCTCCTGTTAATAACCTTTGATTAAACTTTGCCCTGACTGTCCAGATGAGAGTAAATCAAATGTATTTTTCAAGAACTGACTATGATTAAGTTGTTTTTAATTTCTCTCAGTTTCTCTCTTTCTCTTTGCTGGGAATTGCAGTCTAATTGTGTGAACTGTTGCCTATATAATTAATCTATGTCATTATCTCTTATCTCAGTGGAGCAGATTCAAGTAGCCCATCAGTAGGAAATGAGGAGATATCCTCTCACAGTAATGCTTTCTCTGCATGCATGTATATTAGTTACAGAATTTTCCCTACTCTTTGCTTTACCTATAATTACGCATGACTAAAGTATGGGCGGAAATATCTAAGTGTTGATTTTTGTTGAACAGTTCAGTGTAATTATGTCATTTATTTTCCAAGTGTCTGATTTATGCTGGTGTTAAGCCCAAACTACATTAGGCACACATTATCTTGACTGCTTGCATCATTCCAAAATAAAGTTCCTGATCCATTCTGCCACTAACTTTCAAAACACCATTTCCTAAACAAATGATCACCAGCTTGGGTGAGTCTGCTAGATTTAAACAAATAACATGCTAAAAGAGACCATTGCCAAAAAATTAAGTACTTAATAGGAATGAATCAATTGATGTCAACATAGAGAAGTAATTATCTCTGTGAGATTTTTTTTAAACCTACATTTGCACTATACTCTAAAGTTCACACAGAATATGCTGGAAATGTAGGCAATATCTAAAATAAAAGAAAGCTGGAAGACACATTGCCAAGTTGTACAGGTTAAGCCATGTTTACTTTATGCTCAGCTAAAGTTTGTACTTCAGAGAAATTGAAAATTAATAGACTGGGGAAGTCAGAAATAAATGTAGTTCTGCATTGAAGAGAAAGGAGGAGAGGTAAGAGAGGGAAATAGAAGGGTTGTGACAGATGGGAGACCAGTTGAGAATGAATGACACAAGTTGTGATGGTGTCAGCTGAAAGAGGATGGTAAAATTAATGGATAACAAAAGATGTGTCTAAGGGACATGTAAATAGGAGAAGGTGAATGAAATCTGAAATTACCAGCCTAACAGTTTCAGGTGAGCAGTTATATCTTATATCTCATATTTTTAGTGTTAGTCCAAAGTTTAAATTTTTGCTTTGAACTTTGAACTAACACAAAAAATATGAGATATAAGACAGGAATAACTGTTCACATGAAATTCAATTCAATTCAGTTCAAAACTGTTGGATTTAATATCATGGTCAAATCATTGTCGTGTGCTTAATCAGAAGATGTGTACTTACATCGCATTTTGCACAAACAGTGTCAGAGGCCAAAACGGGAGAGATTAGAGTGAAAGTAGGAAAGGTAATTAAAGCCAAAGGCAGTTGGTAGCTCAGGATCATTGAGGACTGAACAGAAGCGTTCAGTGGTCACCCAAACGATCCTTGGTTTCTCCAAAGCAGGGGAATCACTTCATGAATATGTAAACAATCCACAAAAATGGAAGAGTGAGCCACCAAACCAAAAATTGCTGCTTTGACTAGAAGAATAAATTGTGTCTTTGGATGATAATCAGTGAGGACTCTGAAAGGGCAGATGTTGTCAATCATACAGTTGAAGTAGAGCAGTTCAAAGAGAACTATCCCTCCAGCAAGCTGATAGAAGAAGAACAAGGTATCACTTCAATCAAAGTGCTGCCAGTTCCAAACTTACAATTTTAAAGCCTCACCACATCCAGTCAATGTGCTCAAGAGGTCTACCCAGTTAAAATGGCTTTCCCAGCGGCTACAAAAATTGAAAGGAAAAAAATCAACGTGTTTGAAATTCAGATTGAGACAGAAGTCATCATCCTGAATATAGAAACTCATACTCTTAGACTCTGTTACCATCAGATTTCAGAATGGTGCATGTATCACTGAACCCTACCTCATTATTTGCATTTTTTACTTCTTTTTGTAAATGATGGTAATTTTTACATCTGGCACTGTACTGCTGTTGCATATTTCACGATGTATATCAGTGATAATAAACCTGATTCTGAATTGCACTTGATTCAAATTCAGAACAGAATCTGAATCAAGAACAGAATGAGTTTTTATTCCATATCTGATCTTGGTATACCCAGCCTTCCATGTGCGTGCAAATCTACACCAGTAACAGGAAACAAATTGTGAGGCTTCGGTTCTGCACTGATTGCAATAGTCTGCAGAACAGGTGCTGGGATTTGGGCCAGTAGCACAGCTGGTTGGAGTAAGTTACTCCTGGACAGATTTCAACTGCTAGAGTTTAAGTGTTTAACCATAAAGAAACATACAGTACTTTCTAGTTTTAGCTATAAATTTTTGAATCTGTAGTTCTATGAAGGGACAACATTTAATGACCTGTCACCATGAAGGATCCTATGAATATATTACAAAGCAGGATTTCTTAACCAAGTGATTCCACATCACTTTAGCAACCCTAGCCTCATGCCCGGAGAGATGCTTTGTTTGTCCTATATACCTTTTCCCTATTGGTGCAGCTTAAAACAAATGTTTTCCCATTCTCTCAGCTCTGATGAAAGGTTTGTGACCTGAATCATTAAAACTGTTCCTCCTACACACCTACTGGACACTTCTATTTCTATCATCTGTCTTTATTTTTACTTTGGATTTCCAGCTTCTGCAGTTTTTAAAGTTTTAATAAGGATTGTTGATTAGACACAGGGCTTTGGGGGTTTTCTGCCAGTTACTACAATCTGAATATTCCAAGGAAGGACAATAGCAAAGAACTTTGTCTGACTGAGTCCAGTTCATGGACCGTCACGTTTGAAGTATTGACACTACATCAGAAGTTTTTATTTAATATTTTTGACCCAGAGTTAAGGGGAAGTTAAAATCAGGAGAAAGCTAAAAGTATCCTTCTCTTTTTTTCATTTTTACATTTATACATTAATAATTAGATTAGCTTTATTTGTCACCTGTACATTGAAACATTGAAACATACAGTGAAATGTGTCATTTGCATCGATTATCAGCAGTCTGAGGATGTGCTGAGGGAGCCCACAAGTGTCACCATGCTCCCAGGACCAACATAACATGCCCACAACCTACTAACCCTAACCTGTTTGCCATTGGACCGTGGAAATGTGACGGGTAGTACTTGGTAAAAACAATACTTGCACATGCACACACACAAACATTGCCTTGTCATTCTGCTGTCATACCTCTGAGTGTGCGTACTTCAAAGTCTTCCCCAGTATATTCGCATAATGGGTCCTAAACTAAGCTAATGCACTAATGTTGGCTTTATGGTGTCTTTCCCACCACACACTGTGGAATATTCCATTTATTTAGTAATGATGTATAAATTTGTATATGTTGTTTGTTTGTTTATTAGTGTACTGCAGTGAACTTAGATACTTCTGTTTATTTCATAAGATTGCAATTACATGGGGTGCATCATATTGTAATTCAGGTTAACTTTGTTGGTAATTAAAGATGGTATGTCCAGCTGCCGAATAAAAAGGAGCTCATCACCTTCAGTGAGAGAGAGATAGGGGCTGTCTCTTGTTCACACTGGGCAGGAGACCATAAGACCATAAGACATAGGAGCAGAATTAGACCATCTGTCCCATCGAGTCTACTCCGCCATTCAATCATGGCTGATCCTTTTTTTTCCCTATCTCCTCCTGAATCCCAGTTCCCGGCCTTCTCCCCGTAACCTTTGATGCCATGTCCAATCAAGAACCTATCAATCTCTTCCTTAAATACACCCCACGACCTGGCCTCCACAGCTGCATGTGACAACAAATTCCACAAATTTACCACCCTTTGGCTAAAGAAATTTCTCTGCATCTCTGTTTTGAAAGGGTACCTCTCTATCCTCAGACTATGCCTTCTTGTCCTCGACTCTCCCACCATGGGAAACATCCATTCCACATCCAATCTGTCTAGGCCTTTCAACATTTGAAAGGTTTCAAAGGATCCTCCCTCATTCTTCTGAATTCCAGCCAATACAGACCCAGAGCCATCAAACGCTACTCATATAACACTTTCACTTCCAACTTGCACCTTGTAAGGCATGAGAATGCCCAACACAGGCCTCTCATGGTCTGAGTCGACGTTCCCTCCCCTTCATTCCTGGAATCACCGTTGTGAACCTCCTCTGGACCCTTTCCAATACCAGCACATCTTTTCTAAGCTGAAGGGCCTAAAACTGTTCACAATACTCAAGGTGAGGCCTCACCAGTGCCTTATAAAGCCTCAGCATCACATCCTTGCTCTTGTATTCTAGACCTCTTGAAATGAATGCTAACATGACATTTGCCTTTCTCACCATTGACTCAACCTGCAAGTTAACCTTCAGGGTGCTCTGCACAAGGACTTCCAAGTCTCTCTGCACCTCAGATTCCTAGATTTTCTCCCCATTTAGAAAAAGTCCACACATTTACTTCTACTACTAAAGTGCATGACTATGCATTTTCCAACATTGTATTTCATTTGCCACTTTCTTGCCCATTCTCCTAATTTGTCTAAGTCCTCCTGCATCCTACCTGTTTCCTCAACACTACCATCCCCTCCACCAATCTTCATATGATCTGCAAACTTGGCAACATAGCCATTTATTCCATCATCTAAATCATTTACATACAGCATAAAAAGAAGTGGTCCCAACACTGACCCCTGCAGAACACTACTAGTCACTGGCAGCCAACCAGAAAAGAATATAAAGATGGAGCTATTATTGTGCTTTCTGGCAGATATCTTGTTTGTAAATATTGGCAATTTTCTTTTCACTATTTTCTCTAATTGTTGATGCGCCTAATAGTCACCCTAGCACTAAAGTGCTAACCGACTCCAGCTATTTTTGTTTCCTTTGTCATAACCCACGTATCTAACAGGGAAGAAACTGGAGCATCTGGAAAAAACCCAAGCAGAACCTACAAACTTCTTACAGACTGTGGTGGGAATTGAACCCCGAGCTTCCGACCACTAACGCTGTGAAGTGCTACCACTACGTTACCATGCCAGTCTATTAGCATAGAGACAGCTGGTGCACACTCGCCTGGAATTTGGGGTGAGTAGTGAGACAGTGATGGTCACCATTTTAAAGTATGACCAGCCTCTGGTTCTTTACCTCTAATGAAGTCTTTGCAGAATGTAAAATGAATATGAGGTGTGAAATGATGTTTATTCTGGGCTGTTTGTAGTCTGATACATTGGAGCTTCCTTCAAAAATAGTTGCAGCTCTGGGACCAGTTAGTCAAATGATCTTAACCTTAAAGGGTGACAACCATAAAATGCGATTATTGTTCACATCAATGTTGCATATACTACCACAACTGATATTAAAGAAAACTACCCCTAAAGAACATGTGATTTCTGTGGTACAGACACCCACTTTTCTGACATCAGTTGTTATTTGAATGGATTCCCAAACATCCAGCTACAATAATTACATCAAATAACCTAAGCAGCCAATCATATTGAAGAATACCTGCTGATGGCAAACAGGAAGGAAGTTGCCCATTTTAAGTAGTAATTTAAACATATTGCTAATATGATGTAAAGATTGGAAGTATAATTGGCTTAGAAACTAAATTATAATTAATAAATATTAAATATTCATTAGATTTGCAAATATTTTGCTAAGGCTATTACAGACCACGTATATGATTTATTTCATGGTCACAAATGTAAGGTGTCAACTATTGACTAATACATCATTGAAAATTCATTTATAAATCACCAAGGTAAAACACTCATTTGACTGCATTATACATTTTTCATGATTTTAGAGCTTTTCACATATTATCCCCTCAGTGAAGTAAGTCATACAATCTTAATCTCCACTGTCCCCCCACCATTCCCCTCCTCAACCCCTACCTTTCGCATGTACACAAACACAGACACATTTGCAATGACCATAGGATTGACTTCAATGGCACAAAACAATTGTGTCGCACCAATGACTTTTGGGACCGCATGGTGAAGGACGCCATTGAAATAAAACTAGAGAAAAATAATCTTAACTAAGATGAAGGTTTCGCTCTAAGTAAGAACTGGTATTCGAGTGTAAACAAGGTGGGACAGCGGAAAGCTGATTGGTTGAGGACTAACCAATCAGGAGGGATGGACGATGGGGGCATATATACCATTGGACTAGACATGCCTAGGTATCATCCCTGAAGAAGATGGCACAGTATGTCATCGAGACATCGGTTAAAATTGATAACTGTACCTGGCTGGAAGCCCGAGAAAAGTTTATTCCACTCACACACACACACACACACACACACACACACACAGATGCACACAGACTTTAACCAGTTACATCCATTTTTGACACCTCCTGCCACTCACGTTAGCTTCTCCTTAACTATAATAGTCCCGTTGGCTTCATCTACCCCTTAGCCTCACTCTCAATGACATGACATTGTGTAAAATGAGCCCTATCGAGCAATGTTCACTCATTGATTTTACATGAGAAACAATCAACTGTAGAAATCCTCTGCAGGATCACACAGTATGTGCTTGAAGGCTTGAAGGCTGATGCATATGCAAACAAAATGTTTGGTACAGGAGCCTACTAAAGGGTGACAAATTAAAGCTAACTTTTAGTTTTATAGGTTATCTTGCTTCCGAGCTGAGGATCAGGAATATTCTATCTAATTTCCACTAAATCTGCAAGCCAAACATTAAGAAATTCTTGCCAATTTCTAGTAAAACTATTGACATTTTGAACATTTCCATACATTCTTTCAGCCAGTAGATTTTCATAGACTTAATGATGTCTCATGAATAGAGGTGTACAGCAGTACATCAGTGAGGTAGTCCTTTCAGTGCATAATTGGTCAGGAATATGTACAGACAACTGTGTGAAGAAATATAATACGAGATGTTCTGTTAAGTCGATAGAAAGAGATAAGTTTAATATTTAACATAATGTTAACAAAATATTCTCATCTGCTAAATATCTAACTCTTTCCATTGTAAACAACCACTTATATACAAGTGTCTTATACAAAATGAGTTTTCTCTATCCAACAATGAGTATTTTTCTTAAAACGCAATGGCAGAAATCACTTTTAAACTCTTGGTGTGAATGTTCCCTTTACTGGAATCTCATAACATTAAGCCAACATAATTTTGTATATATTATCCCAACTGTACATATTTAAATACTACTACAGTGAGTAAATGTGAATGGATTAATGAGACACATTGTGAATTGGGGGACTGCTCCATCTGCCAAAAGCAGACCTTCCCAGTGGCCAAACATTTTAATTCCCATTCCCAATCCCATTCTGACATGTCAGTCCATGGCCTCCTCTTATGCCAAGATGAGGCCACCTTCAGGGTGGACAAGCAACACCTTATATTCTGTCTGAGGAATCTCCAACCTGATTGCACGAATATTGGTTTCTTCTTCCAGTAATTTTGTTTTTCCTACCTTCCTCTCTTCTTCTATTCCCTACTCTGGCCTTTTACCTCTTCTTGCCTGCTTTTAACTTCCCCCTGGGTCCTCTCCTTCTCTTTCTCCCCTCATCCTTCCCTTTCTCCTATGGTCCACTTTCCTCTGCTATCAGATTCCATCTTCTTCAGCCATTTACCTTTCCCACCCACTTGGCTTCACCTATTATCTTGTAGCTAGCCCTCTTCCCTTCCCCTAACCTTTTGGGTCTCAGCCAGAGTTATCGGCTATTTATTCATTTCCGTGGATGCTGCCTAGGAAGGTTTGCTAGCAAGGGGGATGGGACTCAAAGTGATAGAGCAGTGAAAGAAGTGCATGAAGTAAAGCCAGATCTAACATATAGAGAGGCTTTGAGGAAAGAGAAGCAGAATAAAGGGTGTAAAGACAATAAGGTAGAAGGGCTAAAATGCATGTATTTCAATGCACAAAGCATCAGATGATGAATTGAGAGCTTGGATACATGCATGGAATTATGATGTAGTGGTCATTACAGAGACTTGGCTGGCACCAGGGCAGGAATGGATTCTCAATATTCCTGGATTTCAGTGCTTTAAAAGGGATAGAGAGGGGGGAGAAAGGGGAGGAGGGGTGGCATTACTGGTCAGGGATACTACTACAGCTACAGAAAGGGTAGGTAATGTAGCAGGATCCTCTTTTGAGTCAGTATGGGTGGAAGTCAGGAACAGGAAGGGAGCAGTTGCTCTATTGGGAGTATTCTCTAGACCCCTAGTAGCAGCAGAGATACCGAGGAGCAGATTGGGAGGCAGATTTTGGAAAGGTGCAAAAATAACAGGTTTCTTACCATGGGTGACTTTAACTTCCCTAATATTGATTGGCACCTGATTAGTTCCAATGGTTTAGATGGGACAGAGTTTGTTAAGTGTGTCCAGGACAGATTCCTGTCACAGTACGTTGACAGGCCGACTAGCGGGACTGCCATACTAGATCTAGTATTAGGTAACGAACGAGGTCAGGTCACAGATCTCTCAATGGGCAAGCATCTGGGGGACAGTGACCACCGCTCCCTGGCCTTTAGCATTATCATGGAAAAGGAGAGAATCAGAGAGGATAGGAAAATTTTTAATTGGGGAAGGGCAAATTATGAGGCTCTAAGGCTAGAACTTGCAGGTGTGAATTGGGATGATGTTTTTGCAAGGAAATGCACTATGGGCATGTGGTCAACGTTTAGGGATCTCTTGCAGGATGTTAGGGATAAATTTGTCCCAATGAGGAAGATAAAGAATGGTAGGGTGAAGGAACCATGGGTGACAAGTGAGGTGGAAAATCTAGACAGGTGGAAGAAGGCAGCATACATGAGGTTTAGGAAGCAAGGATCAGATGGGTCTATTGAGGAATATAGGGAAGCAAGAAAGGAGCTTAAGAAGGGGCTGAGAAGAGCAAGAAGGGGGCATGAGAAGGCCTTGGCGAGTAGGGTAAAGGAAAACCCCAAGGCATTCTTCAATTATGTGAAGAACAAAAGGATGACAGGAGTGAAGGTAGGACCGATCAGAGATAAAGGTGGGAAGACGTGCCTGGAGGCTGTGGAAGTGAGCGAGGTCCTCAATGAATACTTCTCTTCAGTATTCACCAATGAGAGGGAACTTGATGATGGTGAGGACAATATGAGTGAGGTTGATGTTCTGGAGCATGTTGATATTAAGGGAGAGGAGGTGTTGGAGGTGTTGAAATACATTAGGACGGATAAGTCCCCGGGGCCTGATGGAATATTCCCCAGGTTGCTCCACGAGGTGAGGGAAGAGATTGCTGAGCCTCCGGCGAGGATCTTTATGTCCGCGTTGTCCACAGGAATGGTACCAGAGAATTGGAGGGAGGCGAATGTTGTCCCCTTGTTAAAAAAAGATAGTAGGGATAGTCGGGGTAATTATAGACCAGTGAGCATTACGTCTGTGGTGGAAAGCTGTTGGAAAAGATTCTTAGGGATACAACATATGGGCATTTAGAGAATCATGGTCTGATCAGGGACAGTCAGCATGGCTTTGTGAAGGGCAGATCGTGTCTAACAAGCCTGATAGAGTTCTTTGAGGAGGTGACCAGGCATATAGATGATGGTAGTGCAGTGGATGTGATCTACATGGATTTTAGTAAGGCATTTGACAATGTTCCACGTGGTAGGTTTATTCAGAAAGTCAAAAGACATGGGATCCAGGGAAGTTTGGCCAGGTGGATTCAGAATTGGCTTGCCTGTAGAAGGCAGAGGTTCGTGGTGGGGGGAGTACATTCGGACTGGAGTGTTGTGACTAGTGGTATCCCACAAGGATCTGTTCTGGGACTCCTACTTTTTGTGATTTTTATTAACGACCTGGATGTGAGGGTAGAAGGGTGGGTTGGCAAGTTTGCAGACGACACAAAGGTTGGTGGTGTTGTGGATAGTGTAGAGAATTGTCGAAGATTGCAGAGAGACATTGATAGGATGCAGAAGTGGGCTGAGAAGTGGCAGATGGAGTTCAACCCGGAGAAGTGTGAGGTGGTACACTTTGGAAGGACAAACTCCAAGGCAGAGTACAAAGTAAATGGCAGGATACTTGGTAGTGTGGAGGAGCAGAGGGATCTTGGGGTACATGTCCACAGATCCCTGAAAGTTGCCTCACAGGTAGATAGGTAGTTAAAAAAGCTTATGTGATCTTAGCGTTCATAAGTCGAGGGATAGAGTTTAAGAGTTGCGAGGTAATGATACAGCTCTTTAAAACTCTGGTTAGGCCACACTTGGAGTACTGTGTCCAGTTCTGGTCGCCTCACTATAGGAAGGATGTGGAAGCATTGGAAAGGGTACAGAGGAGATTTAACAGGATGCTGCCTGGTTCAGAGATTAAGGGAGCTTGGGCTTTACTCTTTGGAGAGAAGGAGGATGAGAGGAGACATGATAGAGGTGTACAAGATAATAAGAGGAATAGATAGAGTGGATAGCCAGCACCTCTTCCCCAGGACACCACTGCCCAATTCAAGAGGACATGGCTTTAAGGTAAGGGGTGGGAAGTTCAAGGGGGATATTAGAGGAAGGTTTTTTACTCAGAGAGTGGTTGGTGCGTGGAATGCACTGCCTGAGTCAGTGGTGGAGGCAGACACACTTGTGAACTTTAAGAGACTACTAGACAGGTATATGGAGGAATTTAAGGTGGGGGGTTATATGGGAGGCAGGGTTTGAGGGTCAGCACAACATTGTGGGCCGAAGGGCCTGTACTGTGCTGTACTATTCTATGTTCTATGTTATGCCTGACCTGCTGAGTTCCTCCGGCATTTTTTGTGTGCTGCTTTGGATTTGATATTTGATGGTTTTGACACACTTCATAACTGAACTTCATAGGAATTGAGAACAAGTTATCTGTTCCTTTGAGTCTACGTGTCATTCTTTACGATCATGCTTGATCTTTCATCTCAACATTATTTTCCTGTAAAGTCCTCATTTCCCTTGGTTTCCTTAAAGTTCAGAAATGTATTGATTTCAGTTTCCGAAAGAACTCTACTACTGAGTTTCCAGAACACTCTGAGTAAGAGATTTCCAAACATTTGCTATCCTCAAATTACATAAGTTCTCCTCCTCTCAGACCTAAATGATGTAAATGTCATTCCGAGAACGTAATCTCTGAGTCTCGAATCTTTAATGTTAAAAGTTAAAATTTAATTATTATCAAAGTATGCATATGTCACTACATGATATCTTGAGACAAATTATTTTGCAAGCATTAGGTCGTAAGACCAAAAGATTTTTTTGCCCATTCTTCAAATTTGTCTAAATCCTGTTACAATTGTATTTATTACGAATGCCTCCACAATCTCTTCAGCCACCTCTTTCAGGACCATCTGATCCAGGTGACTTACATACCTGAAGGCTTTTCAGCTTCTCAAGCACCTTCTCCTTAGTAATAGCAATTACACCCACTTCTGTCCCCGACACTCTCAAATGTCTGCAATTTTTCTTGTGTCTTACACAGTGAAGACGGATGCAAAATATTCATTTAGTTCATCTGCCATTTTCTTCTCCCCCATTACTATCTTCCCAGTATCTTTTCCTTTCTTATGTTTTATTTAGTTACCCTCTGTTCATTTTTTTAAATCACAATCTGCTAACTTCCCACTAATTTTTGCTCCATTATAAGTCTTCTCTTTTGCTTTTATGTTGGCTTTGACTTCCGTTGTCAGCCACAGTTGCATCATCCAGCATTTTGAATCCTTCCTCTTCTTTGGCATTTATCTATCCTGCACCTTCCAAATTTCTTTCAGAAACTCCAGCTATTCCTGATCTGCCATCACGCCTGCTATAATCCTCTTCCAATCAACATTGGCCAACTCCTCTCTCATGCCTTTATAATTCCCTTTATTCCACAGTAATACTGATACATTTGACTTCATCTTCTCCCACTCACATTGCCGGGTAAATTCTATCATATTATGATCACTGCCTCCTCTGGGTTCATTTATCATAAGCTCACTAATTAAATCTACTTTATTACACAATGCCAAATCCAGAATATCTGATCCCCTAGTGTGCTCAACCACAAGCTCTAAAAGGCCATCACAAAGGCATTCTACAAGTTCTCTCTCTTGGGATCCTGTAGCAACCTGATTCTCCCAATCTACTTGCATGTTGAAATCCCCCATGACTATTGTAACATTGCCCTTTTGGCATGCATTTTCTATCTCACATTGTAATTTGTAGCCCACATTCTGGCTACTGTTTGGAGGCCTGTATATAATTCCAATCAGCATCTTTTTACCCTTGCAATTCCTTAACTCTATCCATAATGATTCTACATCTTCCAATCCTGTCTCCTCTTTCTAAGAATTTGATATCATTTTTTACTAAAAGAACCACTCCACCCTCCCTGCCTCCCTGCCTGTCCTTTGTGTGTCCTTGGATGTTAAGCTTCGAACTATGATCTTTCAACAACTCATTGATGCCCACAATGTCATACCTACCAATCTGTAACTGCACTACAAGATCATCTACATTATTCAGTAAGCTGCCTGCCTTCAAATATAACATCTGTCCTGTGCTCGTCACCCTTTTTGATTTGATCTCGTGTTACATTGCAACTCATCCCTGACTGCAAATTTGCCCTATAATCTGCCTGTCCTTCTTGACAGTCTCACTGCAACTAGTTGTTTATCAACTGCCCATCTTCAGCCCAAACACTCTGGTTCAGATTCCCCTGCAAATGAATTTAAACCTCCCCAACAGCTCTAGCAAACCTGCCCACAAGGATATTTAGAAACATAGAAACATAGAAAACCTACAGCACAATACAGGCCCATTGGCCCACAAAGCTGTGCCGAACACGTCCCTACCTTAGAAATTACTAGGATTACCTATAGCCCTCTATTTTTTTAAGCTCCATGTACCTATCCAAAAGTCTCTTAAGAGACCCTATCACATCCGACTTCACCACCGTTGCTGGCAGCCCATTCCACGCACTCACCACTCTCTGCATAAAAAACTTACCCCTGATATCTTCTCTGTACCTTGTCCCCCTTTGGATCAGATGTAATGCATCCCTTTTGTATAGGCCGTGCCTTCCACAGAAGAGATCCTCATGATCCAGAAATCTGAAGCCCCGCCTCCTGCAGTAGATCTTCAGCCACACATTTACCTGCCAACTCATCCTATTCTTATCCTTACTGGTGCATGACACAGGCAGCACTTCAGAGATTACTACCCTCAAAGTCCTGCTTTTCAGCTTTCTACCTAATTCCCTAAATTCCCTCTTCAAGACCTCATCCCTTTTTCTACCTATGTCATTGGTGCCAATGTGTACCAAGATTTGACTCTCCTCCTTCAGGACGCCGTGGACCCAATCCGAGATGCCCCTGCCCCTAGCATCTGAGAGGCAATATATCATCCAGGTGATTCTTTCATGTCACAGAATCTCATGTCTACTCCTCTGACTATGGAATCTCCTATAGTTACTGCAGTCTGCTTCTCTCTCCTTCCCTTCAAAGCCATAGTGCCAGACAGTGCCAGAGACCCAGTCACTACAGCTCCCCCCAGTAGGGAGTATCCAGAGTGGAATACTTATTATTGAGGGGAACGGCTGCAGGGATACTCTGTGCTGGTCTCCCATTTCTTTACCCTCTCTTGATAGTCCATAAGACCAAAAGACATAGGAGCAGAATTAGGCCATTCAGCCCATCGAGTCTGCTCCGCCATTCCATCATGGCTGATACTGGATCCCACTCAAACCCATACACCTGCCTTCTCGCCATATCCTTTGATGGCCTGACCAATCAGGAAATGATCAGCTTCCGCCTTAAATATACCCACGGACTTGGGCTCCACCACAGTCTGTGGCAGGGCATTCCACAGATTTACTACTCTCTGGCTAAAAAAAATTCCTTCTTACTTCTATTCTAAAGGGTGGTCCCTCAATTTGGAGGCTGTGCCCTCTAGTTCTGGATACCCCCACCATAAGCAACATCCTCTTCCCATCTACCCTATCTAGTCCTTTCAACATTCAGTAGGATTCAATGAGATCCCCCTGTATTCTTCTAAATTCCAGTGAGTACAGGCCCAAAGCTGCCAAACGCTCCTCATATGTTAACCCCTTCCTTCCCAGAATCATCCTTGTGAACCTCCTCTGGCCTCTCTCCAATGACAATACATCCTTTCTGAGACATGGGATCCAAAACTGTTGACAATATTCCAAATGCGGCCTGACTAGTGTCTTATAAAAGCTCAGCATTATCTCTTTGCTTTTATGTTCTACTCCCATTGAAATAAATGCTAACATTTCTTTTGCCTTCTTTACCATAGACTCAACCTGTAAATTAAACTTCTGCGAAACTTACACAAGGACTCCTAGGTCCCTCTGCACCTCTGATGTTTGAATTTTCTCCCCATTTAGATAATAGTCTGCACTATTGTTCCTTTTATCAAAATACATTATCATACATTTCCCAACAATGTATTCCAAAAGTGATTTTGATGGTCAGTCCCGATGAAGAAGATGTGCACTGCTGATGTTATCAGTTGTGTCAATGTTACTGCTTCTTGGTGTGATCGCCTTTGCAGATGGAGGAAACATTCAAGAACATTTTCCTAATTTTTTTTATGTGCTTGTTATACTTTTTAAGAAAGGTAAAGTAACATCACATCAATATGATAAACACACTGTGGCCCCTTTATGTGGTACTTCCTGCACCTAATAAAGTGACCACTGAGTGTACGCTCATGGTATTCTGCTACTGTAGACCATCCACTTCAAGGTTCAACATTTTGAGCACTCAGAGATGCTTTTCTGCACACCACTGTAACAACACGTGGATATTTGAGTTACTGCCCCCTTCCTGTCAGCTTGAACCAGTCTTGCCATTTTCTTCGGACCTCTCTCATTAGCAAGGCATTTTCCACAGAACTGCTGCTCACTGGATGTTTCTTGTTTTTTGCAATATTCTCTGTAAATTCTAGAGACTGTTGTGCATGAATATCTCAGAAGATTAGCAGTTTGTGACGTACTCTAGCCACCTTGTCTGGCACCAACAATTATTCCATAGTCAATGTCACTTAGATCACATTTTTCCCCTGTTCTGATGTTTGGTCTGAACAACAACTGCACCTCTTGACCATGTCTGCATGTTTTTATACATTGAGTTGCTGTCACACAATTGGCTGATTAGATACTTGCATTAACAAACAGGTGTACAGGTTCACCTGATAAAGTGGTCACTTAAGGTATGTTCAAAGTTCAAAGATTGAAATATTCATTTTTTTTATCAAAGTATGTATGCAGTATACAACTCTGAGATTTGGCTTCTCCAGATAGTCACGAAACAAAGAAAAGCATGGTAGTCGCCAAATATAAACATCAACCCCATCCACCTAGCACCAAAAAAAACAAATCTCACAGACAGCAAAACAATCAACAACCCCCCCCCCACCCCACGTGAAAAAGGTTGCACAGACTACAAGAAGAACGTCATCCCCCCAAGTAGAAAAACAAATTGTGCAAAAGGTAAGAACATCAAACCCAAAACCCCAACCTCCCCGTACAAAAAAAACTAACAAATCATGCCATACGGCAACAAGCTACAATTGCAAAGAATATCCACAGTCTTTTATTTGATTTTTGTTAATAACCAGGACTGCCAAGACATCTGTGTAATGACAACCATTGCTCTACATGTCTCAGATTCAGCAGGCGAATTGCAGTAGTCAGTTGTTCTTGAATTAAAGTACTGACTACACTTCAAAGATTTCATAGGCTGTAAAATAGCTTCGCAATTACTACGGCTGTGAAAAATGCTGTATAAATACAAATCCTTTCTATGTTATTGCAGAAAGGAGATCTTGCAGTTGCAGCTTTCCACATCAGCTCTATCAGAAAGCAGCCAGATTGTAATACAGCAGTTATTTCTCTTTATTAGGAAGTGTCAAATTGCATGTTATCAATTATTGAGCACGTTTAGGACAGATTATTGATTACTACCCAAATCCGATCTAACAGCTTTTTCATTATCTTTGGAAGGTTTGCTTTAAAGACAAGGTTCAGTGCACAGAATAGCTAGTTACGTTTGAAGCAGTAAATATAGATGTGTGTGGGATTGTTGCTAACTGCTGTACAATATCAAATCATTACAACTAGTAATATTACAAAGTCTAAAGTGGGCAGAGCCCTTGAATTGTTTCACCCTCCCCCATTATTTCCTTTTATTGTCTGGAAACGTGATATTTAACTGCTGATGGAGCTTGGGACCACCCCCTGTCTCCTTCAATTATCGGTTTTGTTTTCACTGCTTATCAGCTTTACTGGCTCAGTTCCTCATTTATTTATCTCTACTACACTCAGGAACATATTGCAATTTGCTTAAGTGTCTCTGATTGTTTCTCAGCAATCTTTTGTGTTCATGTGGTTTCACTTCACTTACTTTCATGCATTGTTTCTACTTTTCCTGTGTAACACATGGTTCTGTTATTGTACTCCCATGTTTTCCTGTTCAGACTTTATTTTCTGTCTTCCCTTATTTTTGTTGCGTCTCCGTGCTTCCACTTATTCTTGAGACACCGTTTCTTTCCTTGGCCAAACTTATTTGCTCCTTTCTCTCCTGTTCACCCTTTGTGATGTCCAATCCAACACACTTCTTTATTTTCATATTAAGGCCACTAAGTTCAAAGCCTAAAATCTTGAAATTGTGGATTTAAAGAACATAGCAGAAAAGAGCATATAATTCAATATGCATGTGCCACTTCTTTAGTGGACACCTCCGTTCCTTTTCCCTTTCATAATTTTGTTTTTCGTAAATTAAAAATTCAAATTATCTTTGAATGTTAATGTTGAGTCTGTACCTCACCATTTTTGCAGGCACTGAATTCTAGATTATAAGTCATGGTACATAAATTTCCCCATTTTTCCTCATACACCTTGGACAATGCAAGCACTTTCAATCATTTTTATACCTTCACAAATCCATGCTAACTTTCTTTGATTTTGTCACTGACGTAAGAAAAATCAAATGCCTGAAATCCGAAATAAATGCCTGGATCACTCATAACATGACTTCTAGATACTGAGACAAAGGAATTGTCCTTACCCTTTTAGAAATCTCATTACTAAAATGGGAAAATGGGACATGACAAGTTTTCAAATGAGGTTATTCTAATTTCATAGGGGTGGCATGGTAGCATAGTGGCTAGCACTTTACAGTTCTAGCGACCCGGGTTCAATTCTCACCGCTGTCTGTAAGGAGTTTGTATATTCTCCCCATGACCGCATGGGTTTCCTCCAGGTTCTCTGGTTTCCTCCCACAGTCCAAAGACGTACTGATTGGTAGGTAAATTGGTCATTGCAAATTGTCCCATGATTAGGCTAGGATTAAATCGAAGGGTTGCTAGGCAGCATGGCTTAAGGGCTGGAAGGGCCTATTCCACACTGTAGCTCAATAAATAAATAAAATTAATAATTGGAATAGTCACAGGAACACCTCTTACTCTGTTACTCTGCCTTGTTAGAATTTAAAGGAAGATTATCTGCATTAAACCATAACAATTTTCTCCTAGACAGCTCCTGAAATGCATTTGGTAAAAGTGCGTACTAAAAATGTCATTGTTCTATTTATGTAAAATGTTCATGTTAACCTACTATTTCACCCACCACAAGATGGCAATGGCCCTCCAGGCCAACATGTTCATTCACATCCCTCAACACATCTACATCACAGTGTTGGGTAAAATATAGTTCATGCTCATTGGGTTGAATCAGCATGTGAAGTGCCTGGTTGATAATCTAATGTGAGTCACAAGGTCACACGATCAACCCCTCTTTCATGACTTGAACATATAACTGACAGTTCACCTCAATGCTAAACTGATGATACAATGCAGCAAGTACCCCTTTACGGATGAGGCAGTGAAGGTGATTTATTATCCCTGTCCAGATATAATATATATATTTGGAAAGAATATAAATTTAGAGAACATTTTAGAATGTGTAAATTAACTGGCTGCATGCATACGAACACTGATTATCCTTGATGATTAATTAGCTGAGAAGCACTGGAGACAATACAAAGACATGGAAGGCAACATACTGAATAATTGCACATTCTTTATTATACTTTTATACCCATATTGACTTTGGAAAATAAAGGAGTAGAAATTCTTCACCACCACAAAAGTCATTTCAAACTACCTTATGGTAGTAGGCAAGTCATGACTTGGAAAAGGCCCCTTCAGCCCAAAATTGTACTTCACACAAGGCCCAAGGAAGTTTGGACAATAAAACTGGGCTTAAGCATTCACCATATGTGGAGGTTGAAGGTGGCAGAAGGAAAGGAGTACAAGCTAACACCTTCCCCCTCACCTGGCTTTACCTATCAACTGCTGACTTGTACTCCTATCCCTCCACTTACCTTCCTATTCCGGGCTTCTTCCCCTTTCCTTTCCAGCCCTCATGAAGGGTCTTGGCCCAAGCCATCGACCGTTTATTCCCCTTCATAGATACTGCCTGACCTGCTGATCTCCTCCAGCATTTTGTGAGTTGCTCTGGATTTCTAGCACCTGCAGAACTTTTTATGCTTAAACATTCAACACTCTCCAAGGCCTTCACTCACTCACTCTGTAACAGAGTAATCAGAAAGAAAAATGAGTAGGCCAAGGGTCAGATTGTAGGTCACAGCCGTCATGGTGATGTCGTGGGGAAAGATCTGGGGTATGTAAAAAGAGCAAGTTTGGGACCTCTCAAATTGCGTCAAGGTATTAGTGGAAGATTCCCAGTCTGGTTTGTGATCCAGAATGGTGAAAGATCTGAGGGGGAAGACATTTATTGTGAGGTGGTTCTCCTACACTGACTGTGGAAACAACATCTGAGAATTCAATGGATGGACACACACACACACACACACCACTGCTTAGACTTCATTATCCCATCAGATCTACAGAAGATTTAGAACAATAATTTCAATCTTTAAGATACATAGTTCAAATACAACCTGATTAGTTTTCTGGTGAATATTCTATCATTTACCACACAAGCTTTCTGTTCCATGACTGAAATTGGAGGACAAAACAGGACCTTAACCTAGAAAAACAGAACTTAACAAAATTTTGAATTATGAATAGTTGTCATGTTATCTTCAAATCCTAATCAAATGGTGAATCATGCCATACTGCTAGCAAATAAAGAAACATAAATAAAAAGTGTTTGATCATTCAAGATTTCTCCGAGAATGGGCTTCTTCATTATGTGGGAAAGGAAGAACTAACAGGATGCTGACTGCAGCTATCATTCCTGTCTTAACAATCTACAACTAATAAAAAAACACACATCTTCACAATGTATAACTAATTCATCAATCTATAATGCTTTTTGTAGTTTTGTTTTTACACTTCACCCAGAGTTCACTGGCCAGGGTGAAAAACCCAGGCAGATAGAAATTCATTGATTGCTCCACAGGTCGAGGCCCAACAAGTCTGAATGCCCAGAACCAAATCACATGTGGCACTCTAGTTTACCTTCCGCCTCTAAACAGAGCAAATGGCATTCAGCAAAAACATGGTATTGCCAGCATCAAGATACTGTCAGTTAGAAGCCAATGGAGTACACATGACTTAGGTATGTAATGACATGGGAGATCCAGAGAGTGCCGTGATTTCTGCAGAGAGACTGATGCCAGCAGCAAGAGCCGATTTGTCTTGGACCACAAGGAAAGAAAACAATAAATGGGATGCCTTTTCTGGGTCCAGATCATTCAGAATAATGCACTTTTATCTAGTCAAAAGTCTTGGATCAATTTGCGGACTTCAGGTTTAAAATCAAGTCTTAACTCCTGTACATCCTCTCATCTCCACTTGATCTTCTACTAACAATGGTTAGCAAATTTATAGATAGTATTTGAGCTATGCCTAGCCACACAGTCATGGGTATATAGAGAGTAGAGCAGTGGGCTAAGCACACACCCCTGAGGTGCGCCAGTGTTGATCGGCAGCGAGGAGGAGATGTTATCACCAATCCCCACAGATTGCGGTCTTCCAATTAGGAAGTTGGGGATCCAACTGCAGAGGGAGGTACAGAGGCCCAGGTTCTGTAATTTCTCAATCAGGATTGTGGGAATGATGGTGTTAAATGCTGAGCCATAGTTGATGAACTGCATCCTGATATAGGTACTTGTGTTGTCCAGATGGTCTAAGGCTGTGTTAAGAGCCATTGAGATTGCGTCTGCTGTTGATCTATTGTGGCGATAGGCAAATGGCAATGTGTCCAGGTTGTTGCTGAGGCAGGAGTTCAGTCTAATCATGACCAACTTCTCAAATCATTTTGTCACTGTAGATGTGAATGCTACCGGGCAATAGTCATTAAGGCAGCTCACATTATTCTTCTTAGGCACTGGTATAATTGTTGCCTTTTTGAAGCAAGTGGGAACATTCACCCTTAGCGATGAGAGGTTGAAGATGTCTTTGCATACTCACGCCAGTTGGTTGGCACAAGTTTTCAGAGCCTTACCAGATACTCCATCTGGACCTTCCGCCTTGCGAGGGTTCACTTTCTTTAAAGACAGCCTAGCATCGGCCTCTGAGACAGAGATCACAGGGTCACTGGGTGCAGCAAGGATCTTCACAGCTGTAGTTATATTCTCCCTTTCAAAGCGGAGGTATAAGGCATATGTCAACTAGTGGAGTGGTGTCGCAGCAACAATCTGGTAGTCAACGTCAGTAAAACAAAAGAGATGATTGTGGAATTCAAGAAAGAGAAGACAAAGGAACACATACCAATCCTCATAGAGGGATCAGAAGTGGAGAGAGTGAAAAGTTTCAACTTCCTGGGTGTCAAGATCTCTGAGGACTTAACCTGGTTCCAACATATTGATGCAGTTATGAAGAGGACAAGGCAGCGACTATACTTCAATAGGAGTTTGAAAAGATTTGGTGTATCAACAAATACACTCAAAAACTTCTATAGATGTACCGTGGAAAGCATTCTGACAGGCTGCATCACTGTCTGATATGGAGCGGCTACTGCACAGGACCGAAAGAAGCTGCAGAGGGTTGTAAATTTAGTTGGCTCCATCTTGGGTACTAGCCTACAAAGTACCCAGGACATCTTCAAGAAAGACAACGTCCATTATTAAGGACCTCCAGCACCCAGGGCATGCCCTTTTCTCACTATTACCATCAGGTAGGAAGTACAGAAGCCTGAAGGCACACACTCAATGATTCAGGAACAGCTTCTTTCCCTCTACCATCCATTTTGTAAATAGACATTGAACCTGTGAGCACTACCTCATTTTTTTAATATATATTATTTCTTTTTTTTTGCATGATTTTACTCTATTCAATATATGTATACTGCAATTGATTTAATATATGTACACAGTGCAATTGTGCATTTTGAATAATTGACCAGTGAATCACAAACATAACTATTGTACTAAACAGATTATCATTAAGGCCAAGATCGAAAGTACAACTAAAAACATAATTAATAACATTTTTTAATGAGGTAAATTGTGGTGTGCTATCACTGCAAACAATGAAGGGGTGAGCGGAAGTGAAGCTGACTTGAGGGATGAGCCATGCTGGTGTGTTGCAAAGTCGGGGCACAATGTTTTTGAGGCTGTATAGAGGAGATGGAGTTGGAGCGAGCGATTCAAAGAGGAGTTGAGGCAGAGAAGTCTTGGCGCTCTTCTGTTGAAATCAGGTGTGAAGTTGGATTTCTCTAAGTGCTGAGCTGATTTGAAGAGGTCGAGAACAGCTTCGGGCTGGGTGGCGAAGTCTAGGCCCCTGCGCTGGGGCCCAGAATGGTTTGAAAGCCGGCCCAGATCAACTGGAAAGGCAGGGTGCCAGGACCAGAGGTGAGGACCGGGCTGATTTCACTCACTCTCCCCCAATGTTCACTCCTCTCTCTGCAGCACTGAGTTTGTGAGTCTGCTCCCGCTACTACACACTTCATGTCCATGATCTTCATAGCAGCTTGCCCTGCTATATGGTGAATTTGAGACTGAGGCTTAGGGCCTACTCCAACTGCTCCAGGGATTCGGGTCTATGGACAATTTGGTTCAGAATGCTTTTGCTTGCTTCTATTGTTTGCACGGTTTGTGTTTTATTTTTCTCTTTCACTGTGCAATGGATATTGGTCTTTCTTTTTTTTAATTGGATTCTTTCAGGTTTCTTGCTTTGTGGTGGCCTGTAAGCAGACATACCTCAAGGTTGTATAAGTTATACAAACTTTGATAATAAATGTACTTTGAATCTTTGAAGATCTTTTGCTGTTCAATAGCAAGGTATTGTAGATCCACAAATGAAAAAATCTAATTACTTATTTGAAGTTGCACCAAGATAAGACAAGGCTCTGAAAACTTGTGCCAACCAACTGATGATAAAACTACTGTTGGCAGAATCTTAGATGGAGATGAGTGGGTGTTCAGGAGTGAGATATACCAGCAATTTGAGTGGAGTCACAGCAACAACCTTGCACTCAACGTCAGTAAGACCAAAGAGCTGATTGTGGACTTCAGACAAGGGCAGAACGAGGGGACACAAACCAATCCTGATTGAGGGATCAGAAGTGGAGAGAGTGAGCAATTTTAAGTTCCTGGATGTCAAGATCTCTGAGAATATAACCTGGTCCCAACATATTGATGCAGCTATAAAGAAGGCAAGACAGCGACTATATTTCATGAGGAGTTTAAGAAGATTCGGTTTGTCACCCAAGTCACTCGAAAACCTCAATAGATGTACTACTTCTAGTACTAAGATGTACCAGAAAGGCAGCATTCATTATTAAGAACCCCATCACCCATACATGCCCTCCTCTTATTCTTACTGTCAGGAAGGGAATGCAGGAACCTGAAGGCACATACTCAGCGATTCAGGAACAGCTTCCTCCCCTCTGCCGTACGATTCCTAAATGGACATTGAATCCATGAACACTACCCCACTTTTTTATTATTTCTGTTTTTGCATTATTTTTAATTTAACAATTTAATATACATGTATATATATATATATACACACACTTACTATAATTGGTTTAATTATTTTTTTCTTCTTTCTATATTATCATATATTGCATTGTACAGCTGCCACTAAGTTAACAAATTTCGTGACATATGCCAGTGATATTAAATCTGATTCTGATTCTAACGAGGTCAATTATTGTTGGGCCAACAGCTGCCCAAGCTATAACACAGTAAAATATTACACGCAGTAGTTAGCAGCTTAAAACCTCAGAAGGGTAAAACTGCAGACAGGTGATATGCTCACAGAAACATTCAAGATGGAACATTAATGTAGAAGAGCACATGAGGCTGGAAGCAGGTAGGAATTTAAAACCCATAAGCTAACAAAGCAGGGGGAGCTAACTATAACTTAATGGACTTCCACATTTTAATTGGTAGAGGAGGGCCAGATTACAGTTTCTGCACACTGGTTGCTTTATTCGAACAGTATTAATACAAAGCTTATCTGGTTTCCAGTATTACTTGACATTTGCCAATGAAACCAGGGTGAGTTTATATTGACAACAGAAAGGCTGAGACAATCTCAAGAAAAGATGCCAATAAAACATAAGATGCACTGTTAACTTGTTAACTGTTTGTTGACTGTACCACTGCCGCAAGGCAACAAATTTCATGAATGTGTCAGTGATATTAAACCTGCTTCTGATTGTGATTCTGAAATGTTGTTATTGGCATTTAATTCAAAGACGTTGGGACAGGTATTGACCATGCTGTCTGGACTGGACTATAGATAGTAAACAAAATGATTATTTGCTCACAGTCCACTGACTGCACCACAAGGAGGAGAGAGGGGACCGGTGGAGTGAGGATCAGCAGTAAACAATCAGCAAAGAGTAAGGTAATCCAGGTTAATTAAACCCAAAGTTGTAATGTTAGAAACTTCTGCCTGCAGAGGGATGAAAATAAGGTGTACCAATTCTAAAAAGGAGATTTTGGAAAAAACGCTATGCGAGGGTGGGGCGTGGCTGGACAGGACAGACAAGGAGAGAAATGCAGCAATGATTAGAAGCTGAAGACATAAACTATTAAGAGTGAAATTAGTAATGAGTATCTTTACCCTACTAACTTGAAATTCCTGGAGGAGAGACAATAGCGATGAAAGATTTATTGAAGCTACATCTATAACATGCAGCAGCTTTAATGAGACAATATCAGCAGAGGCCAGTATCCAATATCCTAGTTGGGAATTAGCTCTGCAAAATAATGTCAAGTTTTTGTACAAGTTAGTGAATTGTCTTTCCATGGATGATAAACTATTTCATTCCAATGAACCAAGAAACAAGATGGCGGCCACCCAAGGTGAAGAACCAGCGCGGGAAGGAAATGTGTAATGAGGCAGATGATTTAATACGGTTGGATGCATAAGTTTTTTTTCCTTCGAAGAATTTTCATTTGATTTTCTGCAAGAACTGATTATTTTTACAAAGACTTTGATAAGTTACTGAATGAGATTTACTTGGTTTAAGAGAATTGTGAAGTTGGAGAATTGTCATGAAAGGTGTTAAACTGTGTATGTATAACTTCTGAATTTGAATTTAAACTTGTAGATACACTGCCTGGAACTGAAGCTGAAGTTAACTATAATACTTGAGAATAGGAATTATATTTGCTTCTCTAACTAACTAGGGATAAGTAGAAATGAAAGTTTAGTCTGTAAACTTTTATAAAGGGAATAATGCTAGATCTAATTAGTTAGAGAAATTGGAGTAATAAAGGAATCTCACTGATTCTAATTAAAAAGGAATTTGTTATGGTTAGATATCTAAGATTTGGAACCTAATGTTTGAATTTTGAATTGTTCTTGCTCATGTAAATATTTTGTATATATTGTTCTTTTCTTATAAACAAAACTTATTTCCAGAAGTGTGTGGTTTCTATTCACTGTCTCCTTGTGATAAAACCTTCTGATGGCCTATTAGCAGCGAGTGTAATTTGATTTTCTCAAAAGAGTACGCCGACCAGTCAGACAAATAAGACTGGTGCTACACAGATGTTCACAGGTAACCAGCAGAGAACGGACTAGAAAAGAGGGACTGGCAGAGCGAGAACCAGCAGAGAGAGAATAAGTAGAAAGGAAGCCAATGAAGGGATCGAAAGGACGGACCAGCAAATGAGAATCAGCAGAGCAAGGATCAATAGAAGATTCAGTTCAGAGGGGACTTCTCCTGAGAAACAAAGTCCACAAAAGCTCCCTTTCTTTGTCAAGACTGAACATAAGAACATAAAAATGCAGGTCCAGGTGTCGGCCGTTCAGCCCCTGGAGTCAATCATACCCTTTGATAGGTCATGCTGATCTCTTAGGTCAGCCCTATTTTCCTGCAGTAATTCTATATTCCCATTTTTTTCATAATATCAAAATAGCCACTGAATTCTCTCTTAAATATAGCAAACCATTGAGCCTCCACTGCCGCCTTGGGTCGAGAATCCCAATGGTGCCCCATCTGTAAGTTGAAGGGATTTTTTCTTGTCCCTGTTCTGAATGACTGACTGTTTATATTGAGACTGTGAACCTGGTCCTAAGCATTCCTTCCAGGAGAAACACCAGCTTTGTATTTACCCTATCTGTCAGGCTCCATATTCTGCAGGTGTCTCAGGAGGCACAGGCTGTCTTATCATGAGATTTCAGAGAGCTGCAGCCTGCAGGAAGAAGACTTATCCCCAGTGAAGCTGGTGGCCATATGTTGTCAATAACTTTGGGTATCAGTTGTGTGCACATCTCTTCGTCCTTGTCTTTTGCCTGGCCAGAGCGGCTGACATTTCCAGTTGTGCACAAATGCAGAGTCATGCTATGAATTATGCCAGTCAGAATGGGTTGGTGTGCTAGCTGTCTTCCCTCAAGTGTCAACAACCCTATCTATGTAGCATCCCTAAGTAATCAGGAATGAGTACAAACAGCAATAACCACAAAACATCATCATGCAAGAGTGCTCTGGATCCTGGACATTGCAAAAATCCTCTCACCTTGTGGCAAACTATGTCTGCTCATGGCTTGTAAGAGGCTGCCAGGTGATATGGAATACCCAAGTAAACTTGGCCCATGGTACCTTCAGAGACAAACCATTAAAGCACCACACTGAGTGCCCCTTCACCACTGTTGAACCAACAACTGCTGAACTGAAAATGCACTTCATCATCCGATGTCCTGAGAGCCCTCTTCAACGAGCACCCATTGAGTTCTTCAAGATGGCCACAGTTCATTGTGTACTGCACGCAACATGTTACAACCTCTGACTGATTTCCAGAACTTTCTCTATGCCATTCTAGAACTAGAAGGCATAACCTCAGTATAAATGTGTCTTAATGACTTTCTCCCATTCATTTACTAAGATATGTAAGGTTATATTTTAAAACAAAAAAAAATGCTTTATTAAAGAAATGAACAGAGATATATGCACAATGATTCTGCTGTGTGCATGCTACCACACAGAGAGGCAGTGTGTGTCCAGAAGTGAATCACTTCTCAACACCCTTGCTGCACTTACAGAAAGAGCAGCAGATCACAGGGCACAATGCTTAAAGGATTACAAGCTCAAAAATACAGAAAACATATAATATTGAAATGAGTGAACTGTGGATGCAGAGCCGCTAAGTACATTCAAGGCAGAGAAAGATTTGTCATTCTTTAGTTAGTCAGAGGCCACAGGGGTCAGCCATGAAAATGGAGATCAAATCAGTCATGTTTTTATTAATTGGAGGACCATATTTGTGAGGCTATATGGCCCTTTCCTTTTCTGCTTCATGTGTTCTTATGAACAATAAGGAGAAGCCAGGCCTCTTCTGTCAATTCAGAGAGAAGATGGAAAAAGAAGAGGATCTTCTACCTTGCGGCTAGTATCTGTTAAGAGGATTAATGTAGCATGGAGGTTTCATAACTACATTAACAATCTAAAAAGGAAAATAGCAGAAAGGAACGGGCAGAGAATGGGCCAGAGGAAGGAACTGCGAGGAAATCAGCAGAGAGTTCAAGTGCTCCTGACCGAAGAGTTTAAACCCACCACAGAGGCAGGGCTACTTAGATTCAGAGATTTAGATTAATTGGAATAAAAAGCCACTGCCAGTCAAAGAGGCTGAAAAAACAGACTGAATTTTGTGAAGAAGTATATTATTTAGGGAAAGAAATTTGCTGTCTTTACCCAGCCTTAGCCCACAGCGAACTGGCTGGCATTTAATGGCACTGTAATAATGATTTAGCAAAATTTTTATATAAAGAAATTTCTGGAGAACGTGAAGCATAATCCAACCACTTAAGCAAAAGACCACTGGGTCCTTCAAAAGGTTGTAAGTGCAGGCCTCTCTAACAAACTATTCCTCGCAGTGGATTAAGAATAAAATTCCTTCTGGCTTCCTGCTAGATGTTAAAATCAGTTCTAAGATATCTATTTACTGTTAATTATATTGAGATAATGTTAGAATTACAAACAAAGAATGCAGCATTTCTATATTTAGTATTAACTTCCACTCTGCCTTGACAATGCATAACTGAAAATTGCACCACTGATATTAAGTCATTTTCAGGCTTCAGTTCACATATCCAGTTCAACATTGTGAGAAAGTGTGTAATTTTAATGACATGCTTTGAGTTATTTTATTGCAACTGATTTAAATATGTTTAAACAATTGCTCAAAGGCTGTCGTATCAAATGTTTTCACGCTGAAATCCTGGAAATTTTACTTTGAATTTTAGGAAAGAATGATTTAATCATGTGAACAATTTCACAGCAAACATTTGCTTTTAACATTTTCAAGGATGCTTTGAGGTTTAGAGATTTATATTGTTCTAAAATTATCAGTTGGTTAGATGTTTAATAGAATGTTTCATGTAATGCTGATTACAGGAAAACTATCAATGGCTTTTTCTAAGTTAAATTTTCTAAATTAATTTTTTCTAAATTAGTTACCCTTGAATGTTTGCTTTCTGATGTTTAAATAAAAGTCTTTTATTTAAACAATTACAGCCATGTATTTTAAAGAATTCAATGTTTCCATCAAATTGGTAAAAATATCAAAATTTCTGTAAATATGTTAGGTACATCTCTGCCAATATTGCCATTGGCATTTCCTCAATTTAGATATTCTGTCCTCATTAATGAAGATTGAATTGAATTGACTTTATTTCTCATACCCTTCACATACATGAGGAGTAAAAACCTTTATGTTACATCTCCATCTAAATGTGCAATGTACAATCGTAGTAATTTATAATAAAAGAAGAGTCAATGTAATGTAGAGTACACTCAATTCAGCGTGAGTTAATCAGTCTGATGGTCTGGTGGAAGAAGCTGTCCCGGAGCCTGTTGTCCCTTCCTCCACTATCAACTCTGCTCTCAAACGCATCTCCCCCATTTCACGTACATCCACTCTCACTCCATCCTCCCGCCACCCCACTAGGAATAGGGTTCCCCTGGTCCTCACCTACCACCCCACCAGCCTCCAGGTCCAACATATTATTCTCCGTAACTTCCGCCACCTCCAACGGGATCCTACCACTAAGCACATCTTTCCCTCCCCCGCTCTCTCTGCTTTCCGCAGGGACCGCTCCCTACGCGACTCCCTTGTCCATTCATCCCCCCCATCCCTCCCCACTGATCTCCCTCCTGGCACTTATCCTTGTAAGCGGAACAAGTGCTACACATGCCCTTACACTTCCTCCCTTACCACCATTCAGGGCCCCAAACAGTCCTTCCAGGTGAGGCGACACTTCACCTGTGAGTCAGCTGGGGTGATATACTGCGTCCGGTGCTCCCAATGTGGCCTTCTATATATTGGCGAGACCTGACGCAGACTGGGAGACCGCTTTGCTGAACACCTACGCTCTGTCCGCCAGAGAAAGCAGGATCTCCCAGTGGCCACACATTTTAATTCCACATCCCATTCCCATTCTGATATGTCTATGCACGGCCTCCTCTACTGTAAAGATGAAGCCACACTCGGGTTGGAGGAACAACACCTTATATTCCGTCTGGGTAGCCTCCAACCTGATGGCATGAACATCGACTTCTCTAACTTCTGCTAATGCCCCACCTCCCCCTCGTACCCCATCTGTTATTCATTTTTATACATACATTCTTTCTCTCACTCCCCTTTTTCTCCCTCTGTCCCTCTGACTATACCTCTGGGCTTCCCACCCCCCCTGTCTTTCTTCCCGGACCTCCTGTCCCATGATCCTCTCGTATCTCCTTTTGCCAATCACCTGTCCAGCTCTTGGCTCCATCCCTCCCCCTCCTGTCTTCTCCTATCATTTTGGATCTCCCCCTCCCCCTCCCACTTTCAAATCTCTTACTAACTCTTCCTTCAGTTAGTCCTGACGAAGGGTCTCGGCCTGAAATGTTGACTGTACCTCTTCCTAGAGATGCTGCCTGGCCTGCTGCATTCACCAGCAACTTCGATGTGTGTTGCCAGAGCCTGTTGGTCCTGGCTTTTATGCTGCGGTACCGTTTCCCAAATGGTAGCAGCTGAAATAGATTGTGGTCGGGGTGACTCTGATCCCCAATGATCCTACATGCCCTTGTTACACAATGTTTACAGTTTATAGTTTGAGATGTTTACAGTTACTGTTCTGTAGATTTGGTAAGCATGCCGCAGGAAAGAATCTCGGGGTTGTATACGTACTCTATAATAAATTTTACTTTGAACTTTGAATGGTCAGATACAAAGGGATGTGAGTAGTGTCTTACCAAAGAGATCATTTGTCATGTGCAATGTGAATACTGGCAGGTCTCACAATTCAGTTCAGTTCAGTCTTAATCCAATACACACATTGCAAGCATCTAACGCAGATCATAAAAATGTAATTAGCAGATTGGGCCACAGCCAGTTGTCTGATTCCTTTTTTCTGGCCAAGGCAGACATAATCTACAGGGAGCAACCCAATTGTTCCCAAGGCTATTTCCAGCTCAGTCAGCATAAGTCCTTTAAACCCACAAAACATTCCATGATATTTCACAGGAGTATTTGACAGCACATCACACTACACAATATTAAGACAGGTGACAAAAAGCTTAGTCAAACTATAGTTGTTAAATAAATCTAAAAGGAGGAAAAGAAAATAGTGAGACAGAGAGTTTTAGAGCTGTTAGCCATGGTAACTGAGGGGCAGCCATCAGTGCAATAAGGGTGAAATCAAATTCATGGATGATTAAGTATGGCCAGAAGCTAGAAGATATTGCAGATTTGGGAATGCTGGAAGCTATGAAGGGATTTGAAAGTGAAGGTGAGGGTACAGATCTTGAACTGGCTGCTGGATGACAAAGCTTGCCGGTTAGCTTCCCCAAGACCAAACTGTTTCTTCCACCATGAACCCAGATACTACCTTCTTCTGGAAGGCCTTGTCCCAGCTGACCAACATGGTCACTGCAAGATACCATAGTGCAGTGTCTCTCCAAGCGTTACCAGCCACTGAAACTCCCACAGTGGCAGTAAAACCCTCCACCCCGGACTCACTGGCTGTCAGAGTTAATGTTTAAAATACATTTTTGTGAATGTAAGTGATATATACACACAAAATCACTTCATTACATTTGAAGTGACCAAATGAAACAAAATAAAATCTTCACAGCATCATCCCGTTCACTATTTCCCCCACCAAGTGGATTTCCTCAAGTGAGAGCTGCAGATTTGGGGAAGTCTGCGCTGTGCTTTTGGTCTCCAACTGCAATGTGCAGATGCTGTAGTTGGGTACCGGAGCCAGCACTTCTCATTCTGCTGAACTCTAGAACAGGGGTTCCCAATCTGGAGTCCACAGACCCTTCAGTTCCATGGGAACCCCGGCTCTGAAGAATATAGGATTAGTCTATTTAGTTTCTCAGGAAACCCATCATCCCTGCAATCAGTTGGGTGAACCTTTGTCCAATTCCCTCTTTGGAATGTACGAGGGGTGATTGATAAGTCGTGGCCTAAGGTAGAAGGAGATAAGTTATTAACTTCAAACTTCCTGCATTTTCACTCAAATAGTTGATATGCATGTGCATGTAATGACAGCTGTATAACTAATCTCCTCCTACCTTAGGCCACAAACTTATCAATCACCCCTGCTGTGGACCACTTCTACAAAGAAAGGATCTGTATGCTCCACGACCGCTGGACTAAGTGTGTATATGTAGAAGGGGACTATGTTGAAAAATAAATGACTTCATTAACTTTGCCTCCAACTTTCACCCTGCCCTCAAGTTTACCTGGTCCACTTCCGACACCTCCCTCCACTTTCTAGATCTTTCTGTCTCTATCTCTGGAGACAGCTAATCGACTGATGTCGACTATAAGCCTACTGACTCTCATAGCTATCTGGACTATTCCTCTTCTCACCCTGTCTCTTGCAAAAATGTCATCCCCTTCTCGCAATTCCTCTGTCTCCACAGCATCTGCTCTCAGGATGAAACTTTTCATTCCAGGATGAAGGAGATGTTCTCCTTTTTAAAGAAAGGGGCTTCCCTACCTCCACCATCAACTCTGCTCTCAAACGCATCTCCCCCATTTCACGCACATCTGCTCTCACCCCATCCTCCTGCCACCCCACTATGAATAGGGTTCCCCTTGTCCTCACCTACCACCCCACCAGCCTCCGGGTCCAACATATAATTTTCCGTAACTTCTGCCACCTCCAACGGGATCCTGCCACTAAGCACATCTTTCCCTCCCACCCTCTCTCTGCTTTCCACAGGGATCACTCCCTATGCAACTCCCTTGTCCATTCATTCCTCCCATCCCTCCCCACCGATCTCCTTCCTGGCACTTATCCTTGTAAACAGAACAAGTGCTACACATGCCCTTATACCTCCTCCCTCACTACTATTCAGGGCCCTAGACAGTCTTTCCAGGTGAGGCGACATTTCACCTGTGAGTCGGCTGGGGTGATATACTGCGTCCGGTGCTCCCGATGTGGCCTTCGATATATTGGTGAGACACGACGCAGACTGGGAGATCGTTTCACTGAACACCTACGCTCTGTCCGCCAGAGAAAGCAGGATCTCCCAGTGGCCACACATTTTAATTCCACGTCCCATTCCCATTCTGATATGTCTACCCACAGCCTCCTCTACTGTAAAGATGAAGCCACACTCAGGTTGGAGGAACAACACCTTATATTCCGTTTGGGTAGCCTCCAACCTGGTGGCATGAACATCGACTTCTCTAACTTCTGCTAATGCCCCACCTCCCCCTCATGCCCCATTCATTATTTATTTTTTTATATACACTCATTCTTTTTCTCTCTCTCCTTTTCTCCCTCTGTCCCTCTCACTATACCCCTTGCCCATCCTCTGGGCTTTCCCCCGCTCCCCCTTTTCTTTCTCCCTGGGCCTCCTGTCCCATGATCCTCTCATATCCCTTTTGCCAATCACCTGTCCAGCTCTTGGCTCCATCCCTCCCCCTCCTGTCTTCTCCTATCATTTTGGATCTCACCCCCTCCCCCTCTCAAATCTCTTACTAGCTCTTCCTTCAGATAGTCCTGATGAAGGGACTCAGCCCGAAACGTCGACTGTACCTCTTCCTATAGATGCTGCCTGGCCTGCTGCGTTCACCAGCAACTCTTATGTGTGTTGCTTGAAATTCCAGCATCTGCAGATTTCCTCATGTTTGCGTTGAAAAATAAATGTGCTAGGTTTTCTAAAATTGACTCCTTCTACCTTAGGCCACAAACTTATCAATCACCCCTCGTGTATTCTGTTTTAGATTAAGGGAACAAAACCGTACTCACAGTCCAGTGTGGTGTCATAAAACCCATATTCACTCTCAAATCCACTCATAATAAAGGCCACAGCTGGATTTGGTTTCTTCGAAACTATCGCAATTCTAACTCTAAGAAAAGCTTAAATTAATTCCACAGTCTGTCAGCAAACTGTTTCAAAAGTTCTACCTTTTGGTACACAAGAAATTTTCATTGTCCCTTGATATCACATCTTTACCAATAAATTGATGTTGATATACCTTCAGGAGTCAACATTTAAATTAAGTTTTTATTCAACTGTCATTGTACTGCTGAGTTGAGGAATGCTGATAATTTGGCCAGCTCATTTTGGTAACTTGGATCCCATGAGTTTGTAACTAGTTTGCCAAAAATGTTCTGCTTCGTTGCAGTTCAAGGGACAGGAGGTCACTCTGCTTTGAATAAATACCAGCAGTTTCATTTCAATTATCTTCTGTAAATACCTGTCATTTCATTAGTGGTAGTGCACTGCCAGATATGTTATAAAAGAGTCTGAAATCTACTTTTCTCATGAGTAGAAATACTCTATTCAGCATTAAAATTTGCTCTATTCAGAAAAGAGATGCGAAGAATTTTTTTTAGCGAGAGAATCTATGGAATTTGTTGCCACGGGCAGCAGTGAAGGGCAAGTCATTGGGTATATTCAAGGCAGAGATTGATAGGTATCCTAGTAGCCAGGGCATCAAAGGTTATGGTGAGAAGGCGGGGGAGTGGGACTAAATGGGAGAATGGATCAGCTCATGATAAAATGGCGGAGCAGACTCGATGGGCCGAATAGCCAACTTCTGCTCCTTTGTCTTATGGTCTATGGTCTAAAATGAATACTTATTAAGAAAATAGTATACATTCCATAATTTATCTTATATTAATATTGTAGATGGGCACTCACATGAAATCGCTTCTTTCATTTTACTAGTGACTTATTTTGTCCAAATTCAGCAGATTAAACCTATGATCATTTCTTTCACACAAACACGAGGAATTCTGATGAAGGATCTCAGCCTGAAATGTCAACTGTACCTCTTCCTACAGATGCTGTCTGGCCTGCTGCGTTCACCAGCAACTTTGATGTATGTTGCTTGAATTTCTTTCATATGGTTTACACTTCTTTATAGACACTATTAGAAATGTGAAGTGTGTTTGCATCAGATACTTTTTAGATGCTTGTGTCATCATCATCTTCTTCTTCCAGCAGAAGAGATGGACATTGGAAGTTGGATGTTGAGAAGTGAAAGGCACTTGTTAACCTCTGCACAGGCTAATTAGATTGGATGAGACTGGAATTTGTAATTTCATCCTTTGACTGTACCACACCCTGTGAGCCTCAGAATACAATATGTCTCTTTGGAACAAAGAGGAGGAGGGGTTTCTTTAGCCAGGTGGTAGCAAACCTGTTCATTGTCTTACATGTCTGTGGAGGTCAAGCATTAGGTATATTTAAAGCAGAGGTTGATAGGTTCTTAATTAGTATGTTACAACCACAGACTCTGTTGCGGAGTCTGGACACCCTCACAGGCAGGCAACTGAACGGAGTCACATTCATGAGTATAAATGTTTCTGCCAATTAATGTTTCGTTGCGGTTGTATTTAACTCCCTTTCTCCCTTGTCAAGTTTTGACCAAATAATAGTGACATCAGCGCTGCTTACCCTTGTCCTTGTTCTGGGAAAGAAGACAATAGTTTAGATTGATGCTGTAAGAAGGCAGAATTTATTTAGTATTAAGTTACCAATTCCGACTCGTAGTGTTAAGAGTTTTAGTTAATAGCTTTGTTGGCCGATTATTTATTATTTTCTTTTTGTCTGCCCAGTTCTTCAATCTGCCTGAGTGTCTCTCCCGCTGCACTTGGGCCATGACTGCACATCCTTTCCACAAAACTCAACCAGCAGAAGGACCCAGCAGAGAGAGGACGGCTGACCATGGCCCTGAGGTTCGTTAGTCAGAAAGGAGAGGAGTTAAAATCAGTGGAGGCCACATTGACAGAGACAGATCACACAGAATGACAAGCCCAGCCCAGGCAGGAAGAACAGATGCCAGCCGTTACAGCAACAGTTCAGCGCCTCACCACAGACCACCAGAATCAGGTGGCAGCTATTACTGCTCTCACAGTTGCAGTTCAACAGCCCATCACCAACAGCCAGAATCTGGTGGCACACATTACCGCTCTCACTGGCACAATTCAGCAGCCTTCAGCCAGGTCAGTCCCACTTCCAGCGTCTCCTACATCCTCCTTTTAACAGTCTCAGCAGCCTCAGTCACTAATGCCCTAACTTCATAACAGCATCTGGACCAGAACTGAGCATTCTTCCACCAGGCAGATTCTCCAGTGATCCCAATGGCTTCAGGAATTTTATTACCCAATGTGAGCTGACTTTCCAAGCCCAGCGTCATCAGTTTGGTGATGATGTGTGTAAACTGGCTGACATGATGAATCCTTTAGACAGACCACACTCCGTCTGTTTGATGCTCTACAAGAACAAGGTTCCCCTGCTGTCTAGTCTTTCCAGCAATTTGTAGTTGAGTTCAAGAGAGAGTTTGATCTTCCAGTACAGGGTCAGGAGGCCGCTCATCGACTCCTGGACCTGTGCCAGTCTGCGGAAATGTCAGGAAACGTGAGCTTCTGGCAATCAAGGAGGACCTGGAAGTATGGTGACGCTGGCTGGAGGGGGCAGCGCACCCCATTCTGGTATGGACAGATCACAAGAATCTCTTCTACATTCGGGATGCCAAGGGGCTCAACTCTCATCGAGCCCATTAGGATCTCTTCTTCACCCAGTTAATTCCACCCCTACCTACCACTCTGGTAGCAAGAATACCAAGGCCAAAGCTCTCTCCCACCAGTTTGTCAGTCTGTCATCCATCTGGTTCAGCATGTTGGAGAAACTCAGCAGGCCAGGCAGCACCTATGGACAGAAGTCCAGTCGACATTTTGGGGTAAGACCCTCTGGCAGGACTGGAGAACAAAAGCTGAGGAGTAGATTTAAAAGGTGGGGGAAGGGGAAAGAGAAACACAAGATGATAGGTAAAACCTGAAGCGGGAGGGATGAAGTAAAGAGCTGGGAAATTGACTGGTGAAAGAAATCCAGGGCTGGAAGAGGGGGATCTGATAGAAGAGGACAGAAGGCCATGGAAGAAAGAAAAAGGGGGAGGAGAACCAAAGGGGGGCAAAGGGCGGTCAAGGAGATAAGATGAGAGAGGGTAAAGGGGTGGGCAAAGGTGAAATGGGGAGCATTACCCCAAGTTCAAGAAATTGATGTTCATGTCATCAGGTTAGAGGCTACCCAGACGGAATATAAGGTGTTGTTCTTCCAACGTAAGTGTGGCCTCATCACGACAGTGGAGGAGGTCATGGATAGACATATCTGAATAGGAATGGGAAGTGGAATAAAAATGGGTGACTAATGGGCCAGCTCTTTGGTCCTTGGAGACTCCACCTTCCTCCCACCTCACCATCCCTAAACACCCCAAACCTCCCTTCCCCTCAGATACTACTAACCCTTCCCTGAGGCAGTCCCAGCTTTCTTCATGTTGGGTCTTTACCATCCCCTCCAACCTTTCCTTCTCTGAGGTAGAAGGCTCAGTCCTCAGTAACAGCCTCACCCTTGTGCCCACACCTCAGTAAGTTCCGTTCCTGCCGTGACGCTGAGCTCTTCTTCTGCTGCCTCCATCTCTGGGCCTATTTCTTTGACAAGGACGCTTCACCCTGCATCGATGACTCCTTCTCCTGTCTTCAACCCTCCTCCTCTTCCTGGATACCCCATCCTAGTCTTCTGACTGCTCTGGACCTTTTCATTTCCATCTGCATACGGGACATCAAGCATCTAGAATTCAACACTCCTCCCTCCAAATCCACCCTCATCCCTTCAAACACTCTGCTCTCCACTATCTCTGCACCAATCCTAACATTACCATCAAACCTGCAAATAAGGGGGGTGCTGTAGTAGTCTGGCAAACTGACCTCTACCTTGCTGAGGCCCAGCACCAAGTCTCGGACATACTTACCCCTTGATCATGACCCCACTAAGGAACACCAGGCCATTGTCTCCCACATCATCACCAACCTTACTGACTCTGGGGATCTCCCATTCACCGCCACCAACTTCATAGTTCCCGCACCCCACACCTCCCATTTCTACCTCCAAGACCCACAAACTCACTTGTCCAGGTAGATTAGATTAGATTATGAGGATACTCAGTCCTCGTTTACTGTCATTTAGAAATGCATGCATTAAAAATGATACAGTGTTCCTCCAGAATAGGTGTGTTCAGGAAGGTTTCTTGACACAATATGTAGATAAGCCTACAAGGGGAGAATGATATCGCAAGAAACACAAGACAAACCAAGACTAAAACTGACAAAACCACATAATTATAACATATAGTTACAACAGTGCAAAGCAATACTGTAATTTGATAAAGAGCAGACCATGGGCACAGAAAAAGAAAGTTTCA
Organism: Mobula birostris; assembly: GCF_030028105.1. Lineage (NCBI taxonomy): Eukaryota > Metazoa > Chordata > Chondrichthyes > Myliobatiformes > Myliobatidae > Mobula > Mobula birostris. The sequence goes on from NC_092379.1 coordinate 117,312,057, forward strand.
AAGTTCCGATAGCCTCATCATCTCACGCAGGCAGCAGAAGGGAGGAACTCTCCCCGCCATGAGCCTCCAAGCGCTGCAAACCTGCCGATGCCACACCATTGGAAGCACCCGACCGCAGCGGACTCTGAGTCCGTCCAAAAACTTTGAGCCTCCGACCAGCCCTCTGACACCGAGCACCGAGCACCATCCTCTGCCGAGCGCTTCGAACCCGCCCCGGCCACCGAGCAACAAGCAAAGCCAAGGACTTAGGGCCTTCCCCTCCGGAGATTCTGGATCACACAGTAGTAGTAGCAGCAAAGCAGGCATTTCAGAAGTTTCACCAGATGTTCCTCCGTGCTCTCACATCTGTCTCTATCAAATCAGGATTGTGCACGGCACCCTACTTGACAGATAACAGACATCACCACCGGAGTGGCCGCTGCGAGCTGCGTCGCACTGCCATCTTCTCCTCATAGACCAATTGTTTCAGCTTGTTCCTGCCCCACTGAACTCATATCTGCATACCTCGACTCTATTTTATCCCACAAGTTCAGTCCTTTCCTACCTACATCTGTGATACTTCACACGCTCTGGATCTTTTCAATGATTTCAGGTTCCTTGCCCCCCCAACATCTTATTTTTACTGTGGCTGTCTAGTCACTATACATTCCATCCCCCACCAGGAAGGCCTCTCTGTTTCTTCCTGATCACTTGACCCAACCAGTTCCCCTCCACCACTACTCTCCTCTGCCGAGCGGAACTTGTCCTCGCTCTAAGTAATTTCTCCTTCAGTTCCTCCCACTTCCTTCAAACAAAAGATGTAGCCATGGGCACTTACATGTGTCCCAGCTATGCCTGTCTGTCTGTCAGCTACGTGGAACAGTCTATGTTCCAAGCCTACACTGATGACCATTCTGCACTTTTCCAATGCTACATTGATGGCTGCATTGATGCTGTTTCCTGTACGCATGTTGAACTCATCAAGTTCGTCCACTTTGTCTTAAATTTACCTGGTCCATTTCTGACACCTCCCTCCCCTTTCTCGATCTCCCTGTATCTATCTCTGGAGACTGCTTATCTACTGTTGTCTATTATAAACCCATGGACTCTTACAGCTGCCTCCTCCAACTCTGTTATTTGTAAAAACGCTATCCCCTTCTCTCAAATCCTCAATCTCCACTGCATCTGCTCTCAGGATGAGGCTTTTCATTCCAAAACAAGGGAGATATCCTCCTTCTTCAAAGAAAGGGGCTTCCCTTCCTCCACCATCAACGCTGCCCTCAAATGCATCTCTTCCATTTCAGGCATATCTGCTCTCACTTCATCCTCCTGCCATCCTACCAGGGTTAGAGTTCTCACCTACTGCCCTACCAGCCTCTGTGTACAGCACATAATTCTCCACAACTTCCACCATCTCCCATGGGACCCCACCACCAAGCACATCCTCCCCCGCCCTCACCACTTACTGCTTTCTGCAGGGATATATGACAAGATAGGCAGAACTCAACATGGATTCCTTAAAGGAAAATCCTGCCTGACAAACCTATTACAATTTTTTGAGGAAATTACCGGTAGGCTAGACAAGGGAGATGCAGTGGATGTTGTATATTTAGATTTTCAGAAGGCCTTTGACATGGTGCCACACATGAGGCTACTTAACAAGATAAGAGCCCATGGAATTATGGGAAAGTTACATACGTGGCTAGAGCATTGGCTGATTGGCAGGTAAGAGAGAGTGGGAATAAAGGGGTCCTATTCTGGTTGGCTGCCGGTTACTAGTGGTTTTCCACAGGGGTCCCTGTTGGGGCCGCTTCTTTTTACATTGTACATCAACGATTTGGATTATGGAATAGATGGATTTGTGGCTAAGTTTGCTGATGATACAAAGATAGGTGGAGGGGCCAGTAGTGCTGAGGAAACGGAGAGTCTGCAGAGAGATTTGGATAGTTTGGAAGAATGGGCAAAGAAGTGGCAAATGAAATACAATGTTGGAAAGTGTACGGTTATGCACTTTGGCAGAAGAAATAAACGGGCAGACTATTATTTAAATGGGGAAAGAATTCAAAGTTCTGAGATGCAATGGGACTTGGGAGTCCTCGTACAGGATTCCCTTAAAGTTAACCTCCAGGTTGAGTCACTAGTGAAGAAGGCTAATGCAATGTTGGCATTCATTTCTAGAAGAATAGAGTATAGGAGCAGGGATGTGATGTTGAGGCTCTATAAGGTGCTGGTGAGACCTCACTTGGAGTACTGTGGGCAGTTTTGGTCTCCTTATTTAAGAAAGGATGAGCTGACGTTGGAGAGGGTACAGAGAAGATTCACTAGAATGATTCCGGGAATGAGGGGGTTAACGTATGAGGAACGTTTGTTCACTCTTGGACTGTATTCCTTGGCATCTAGAAGAATGAGGGGAGGCCTCATAGAAACATTTCGAATGTTGAAAGGCATGGACAGAGTGGATGTGGCAAAGTTGTTTCCCATGATGGGGGAGTCTAGTACGAGAGGGCATGACTTAAGGATTGAAGGACGCCCATTCGGAACAGAAATGTGAAGAAATTTTTTTAGTCAGAGGGTGGTGAATCTATGGAATTTGTTGCCACGGCCAACAGGAGAGGCCAAGTCATTGGATGTATTTAAGGCAGAGATTGATAGGTATCTGAGTAGCCAGGGCATCAAAGGTTATGGTGAGAAGGTGGAGGAGTGGGACTAAATGGGAGAATGGATCAGCTCATGATAAAATGGCTGAGCAGACCCAAAGGGCCGAATGGCCGACTTCTGCTCCTTTGTCTTATGGTCTTATGGTCTTATGGATCACTCCCTATGTGACTCCCTTGTCTATTCATCCCTCCCACTGATCTCCCTCCTGGCACTTATCCTTGCAAGTGGAGCAAGTGCTACACCTGTTCCTACACCTCTTCTCTCACTACCATTTAGGGCCCCAAACAGCCCTTCCAGGTGAGGCAACACTTCGCCTGTGAGTCTGTTGGTGTCATATTCAGTGTCCGGTGCTCCCAGCGTGGGCTTCTGTATATTGGTGAGACCTGACGTAGATTGGGAGTCCGCTTTGTGGAGCACCGACGCTCCGTCTGCCAGAAAAAGCGGCATCTCCCAGTGGCCACCCATTTTAATTCCACTTCCTATTTCCATTCTGGTATGTCTATCCATGGCCTACTCCACTGTCATGATGAGACTCTACTTAGGTTGAAGGGACAACACCTTACATTCCGTCTGCATAGCCTCCAACCTGATGGCATGAACATTGATTTCTCGAACTTCCAGTAATGCCCATCCCTTTTTCCCTCTATCACCTTATCTCCTTGCCCACCCATCTGCTGCTGCTCCTCCCCCATTTTCTTTCTTCCATGGCCTTCTGACCTCTTCCATCAGACTCCCCCTTCTCCAGCCCTATATCTCTTTCACCAATGAACTTCCCAGCTCTTTACCTCATCCCTCCCCCTTCAGGTTTCACCAATCACCTTGTGTTTCTTCCTCCCCTCCCCCCTCCTTTCAAATCTACTCCTCAGCCTTTTTTCCTTCAGTCCTGCTGAAGGGTCTCGGCCCGAAACATTGATTGTACTATTTTTTCCATTGATGCTGCCTGGCCTGCTGAGTTCATCAAGCACTTTGTGTGTGCTGCTTGGATTTCCAGCATCGGCAGATTTCCTCTTGTTTGTGATTGGTTCAGTATGCGTCCAGCTTGCACAGCTTCCCTCGGGACATAGTGACTGACTAAGAATCACAGATCGCATGCTGTTTTTGGAAGGCTTTCTGTTTTCTTTTGCGAACCACATCCAGCCTCTCATCAGATTTGCACCCCCAGTCTAATAGCCAGACTGAGAAGGTGAACCAGGAGCTGGAGTCAATCCTGTACTGTCTTGTCTCTTCCAATCTTACAACCTGGAACTTCCGACTGGTTTGGGCAGAGATTGCCCACAATAACCTCCAGTCTCCCTCCTCTGCCATATGAATGCCAAAAGGGGTTCCAGCCACCTCTCTTCCATAACCAATTAATTGATGTGTGAGCTCCTGCTGCCAAATAGTCAGGTCCGTCGCTACAAGAATACGTGGAAGTGGACTGGAGTTTCTCTGGTGAGTTTTGAGGAACGGGTCTTGGTTCCAGTCTATGATACTCTGGACAAGTCTCTCATCCGAGACCTCCAGCGCACACAGTTCTCTCGTGCCCTGGGAGCTGCGACTAGGGATGGGGATCCTACCACAGTCACAGACTCTGCCCCGGAGTTTCGGTGCCCTCTCAGGCAGGGAGCTGAACAGAGTCAGTAATTACGCTCCTAAGTATGCACGTTCTAGCAACTTAGTGTTTTGTTGTGGTAGTATTTAACACTCTTCCTCTCGTTTCAGTCTTGGCAAGTCTTGACCAAAGCACAGTGACATCAATGCTCCCAGCTTACCTTTGTTCTTGTTCCAGGAAAGAAGGCTACAGATTAGGTCGACACTGTAAAGGAGCAGAATTTATTTAGTATGAAGAAACTGCTTCTGAGCTGCAGTACTCGTGTTAGCTTTCACTTTGAGAGTTTTAGTTAATGGCCTGTTGGCTAGCGTTCATTATTTTCCTTTTGTTCTGCACAGTTCTTATTAAAATCCAGTGAACTGTTCAATCCACTTCAGTGACCCTGATTCTCTGTTTGGACTACAACTACATATCCTGTCATAGTAAGAGCACCGAAGGTTACAGGGCAGGAGAATGGGGTTGAGAGGGATAATAAATCAGACACGATGGAATGGCAGAGCAGACTCGATGGACCGAATGACCCAATTCTACTTCTATGTCTTATGGTCTTGTGTGAGCAGTTTAACAGATCCATGATCCCCATTCCTAAAGTAAGCAGGCACAGCACACAACTCACTTGGTCCATATGAATGTTCATCAAAGTCCAATGTTTCTTCCTAGACGGTGCTTGAGATTGAACATGACTGCATCTGCCTAAGTTCTATGGGTTCTGTGACCCACAGCATTTGCCAAAGGTGGAGCAGAGTGTACTTGCAGGGTAAATGTTTGCTCCTTCCACTATTTATGCTGGGATTCCCTGTGTTCCCAATAACGGACTCAGGGTTCTCAACACAATCCCAAGTTCTTCTTATCCCCTTTGGTTAGGGATCAATTGGGATGTTGCATGTATCCAAGGAGGTTTAGAGTACATGCTTGAATCTCTTCCGCTCCCTTTTCTGATAATCTTTTCCCATGACAAGTTTGGAATAGAGTGCCAGTTTCAGAACCATGATGAATGGCGTACAGACAAATGTTTAGGGCCTCAATGTGAGTGGCAATGCCCTGGGAGGTTTGGATGATTTTGTAGTGAACCTTGCCCTCCTATCTGTGGAAGGGACTTACTCTGAGATAAACAAAACCTGTATTACTGTATGATAAATTTCATTGTTGATAGCTGACTTTATTAAGAGGTAGCTCCAGAATATGGGACCAAGGTGTCATTGTGGACTTTTAGTGTTGAAGGGCAGTATTGTAAAGCAGGAGTGGGTCGGTAGAGAATCTTTGACCCATAGACGTTATGGGAAAGGTCAGGCAGCATCTACGGAAATGAATAAACAACTGATGTTTCGGGTCGATGCAAGATCTCCACCCAAGATGTTGACTTTATTTATTTCCATCGATGCTGACTGACCTGCTGAGCTTCTCCAGCATTTTGTGTGTGTTGCTCTGGATTTCCAGCATCTGGAGAATCTCTTGTTGCTTGAAAGGCCCATCTTCTCATGGATTTCATTAAGTTGATGATATCTTCAGTTATGTTATAGATGGAAACCTCGTTAATTTGTAGACAGACTTTCATAAGTTGTAGAAGCCGCAGATCAACAAAGTTTGCCCCTACCTGCTCTCAGCTTTCAGATTGCAACTTTTCCTTAATTAACCCTTTTTCTTAGTCTGTTGACGATATTTTCAACTTATAGATCTTATATTTGAGGAATAGCCTAATCTTGATTCAATGTGCAGGAAATAACATCCACTGATTGAAACAACCTCAGAAGTGGTGTTACAACCAAGTGATTGAAACAACCTCAGAAGAGGAGGAGGAGAAGATGGCGGCACAACGGCAGCACGCGCGGCCTCTCTGGTGAATGATATCTGTTTTCTGTCAAGTAGGGGACCGTGCACAATTCTGATTTGATGGAGACGAATGTGAGAGTACGGAGAAACATCTGGAAAACTTCTGAAATGCCCACTTCGCTGCCACTGCTACTGTGTGGTAACCAGATTCTCCAGAGCAGAAGGCCCCGAATCCTCGGCTTTGTTTGTTTCAGCGGCCGGGGCTAGGTCGAAGGCGCTCGGGAGGCTGTATCGGAGGGGCTAGTCGGAGGCTCGAAGTTTTCGGACGGACAGACTCAGTGTCGGCTGTGGGCAGCTGCTTCCAAGGCATCGGCAAGTTGACGGTGCCTGGAGGTTTATGGCAGGGAGTTTCCCCCTTTTGCCGCCTGCTATCGGGGACTCGGGAGTCGATCGACTCGGGGACTTTGAGACTTCTTTTACCGTGCCCATGGTTTGTTCTTCATCAAATTATGGTATTGCTTTTCCCTGCTGTAACTATATGTTATAATTATGTGGTTCTGTCAGTGTTAGTCTTTGGTTTGTCCTGTTTTCTGTGATATCATTCCGGAGAAACATTGTATCATTTCTTAATGCATGTATGCATTTCTAAACGACAATAAAAGAGGACTGAGTGTTCTCATAAACTAATCTACTAACATTATTAGACCTGAGAATACAGCAGATGTGGGGATTTGCTTCAAACATATTATCCATTATGTTAAAAATATCCCATATGGAAGAATTTCTGACCATGTTGATGCAACGTCCTGCAGAGGCACACATGCTAGGATCTCCTTCCCTGTCATAATACACCCCATGTCACCTTGTCGTGGTGGAGAAGCTTGTGTGGTCCTGTGATCCCGAGAGCAATGCCATTCTGGAGCTATGCTCCTGGTAGGGTCACCCATGGCAGTAAGGTCAAGGGTGAGGTCCCTGACAAAGAACAATCCAACCAAGACCTTAATGGTGGAACAGGCGGATGAAGTTACTTTGAACTCAATGGCTGTGAAGGCCGATGAAGGCTGCAACAAATCCATCAGCTCCAATCGTCGTGGCTTCCATGCCGTTGGAATCAGTTGGTTGACTTGTGAAGTATAGTGTGCTTCTTGGAGTGCAACATCAAGTACGCATTAAACAAATACACACACAGGCGTCTTCGCTCTGTGGGCCACTTCTTCAGAACAAAGACCATCACCCTCGACCTCGAGGGATAGCCACGACGACGACGACACCCCATGGAAATTTCCAGTCTTTGTTAAGAAGCACAATATAAAATGGGACAGTAAATCAACCACTCGTGAATTTCGTAACAGTATAGGTCAAGGATAGCTCACAGGGCTACAATTAAAATTGGGTCAGATTTATCCAAGAACAGTAGCATCTTACTTTATATAACTGCTGCATAAGCTCATAAGATCCTGTCAGACCAGCATGCCAACTGGAAGTCAAAATGGTTTTCTTTTTTTTATTAACCATAGTGCTTGAAGCCACTTGGAGGAGAAGTATTTTTTTTCTGAAACCTGTGATAGTGAACAAAAATTGGTGCTTCAAAGCCGTCATCCCTTCAATGATTGTGTCACAGAGGTAGCTGTTCTCTGGGCTGCGGCAAAGTGCATAGAAAGTTCCAGAAGCTGTCTCTGAATAGTTCTTGAATGAACACCACACACCACCTTTTAAAAGTTCGTAGTGCTTCCGCTAGTATTCATCTGTACTCACTGCAATGGATTTTGTTACAGGTCAAGAGCACATTCAGCACACATGAAAATACTGTTGGAAAAGATTGCAGATGATTTAAATGTGATTCAGAAACTTGCAGTAGATGCATTAAATCGAATAAAGTGAATAGAAAATGTAGGAAGTTTATCCCAACCCATTGTGAAGGGAATAGATTTAGTTGAGGGGGAAAGAGTTGTTGAATTATTAAATTAAACCCAGCTGAGAACACACACACACACACATCTAGTTTAATCACAGTGGTTTGGATGTATCTGAGTAAGTCACAATGGACTATAATTAAAAAAAAGGCTGGCACTGAATCCACTATCTTGGCAGGCGTTTGGATTTAATAACTCCTGACCAGCTTTTTCCTGAACATCTGGCATTGAGTTGGCATTGCTGTGATAGAGAATGGGTTCACAGTACTAATCATTGTTTCCGATTTGTTGCTGTGTATTTGTGGGTGGCTGTATATGCAGTGGAGCTAGAATTTTGAATACCCTGCTGAAAATGTCAAAAGCTTCATATTATATTATCTTCCACCTCAGGTGACAGAAGAAGTTAGGCATGGGTCCCCAAATCCTCAAGACTTCTACAGGGGCACCACTGAGAACATACCGACTGGCTGTATCACCGCCTGGTATGGGAAGGGCACCAACCTGGATTGCTGGGCACTGTAGAGAATGGTACGGACAGCCCAGCGCATCTGTGGATGTGAACTTCCCTCCATTGAGGACATTTATAGCAGCAGGTGCATAAAGAAGGCTGGAAGATCATCAGGGACACCAGTCACCCCAACCATAAACTGTTTCAACTGCTTCCATCTGGCAAACGGTACCACAGCATTAAAGCCAGGACCAACAAGCTAAGGGACAGTGTGTTTCTACAATCCATTTGACTTTTAAATTCACATGTCTGTACATTGCAATGGAGTCATAATGCAAAGATTTTTAGATCTGGATGTAAGATTTAAATAAATTCTAAATATGTAACATCCTTTATAATTTGGCTTCACTATTTTCATTTACCTACTAAACTCTTGAGAAACCATTTTGAAACCGTTAGGTACAATTTACAATTAGTGCATTCATGAATAAGATTTGTCTATAAGTGCACCATATAGATCCCTGGATCTTATACTGCAACTTCATATTCAACTTGTAGCATCAGTCATAAAACAATATTGATACAATAAGACAAGGAGTGACTCATTTGGATCAGGTACTCCATGTGTGTAGCTTAAGTTTAACAATAATTGCATCATTAGAAAGGTCTTAAAGCTGCATTTTGCCTTGATAAAATCTAATTATGATTTTAATTAGGGCCATGACAATGTAGAAAGGAAGAATATTTGTCAAAAATCTTTGATTAATTAGTCCCAGTGTGACAGCATAAATGCAGAAAAACAGTATAAATTAGCAATTGCAAGAAATCTTCTGAGCAGTGGAGGTAAGCAACCAGTTGCTGCCTGATTTGTATTATCTGTATAAGAAAAGCATGGCTACTAAATTCCCTCCATGTAACGTGAGCCTGTATTTTAAATTTTGTGCTTTTACAAGAAGCTTACTGCTCTTGCCAGGACTTGCCATGAATACTCTCATTCTTGTAGCAACAGTCGTCTGCCAGAGGAAAAGCAAGTCCTCCATCAAGAAAAATGTTATGGTTTACATTATAGGAAGCACGATCTGCAACATCAGCAGTTTGCTATCTTGGCCTTTGTTGATTGACTGGCGGCTCCATTACAAGTGGCGCTTTAGTTCTTCTGTCTGTGAGTTGATCGTCCACATGAAGCAAATTGCAAATACTCTTTCCTTTTACTACGTGTCCTGCATAACTTTCTCCATCTATCTTACGATTGTATATGGGCAAAAATTTGTGGAGCATAACGTATTCATAGTTTTCCAGGTGCTTTTTCCTTGCATGGTGCTCTTTGCTGAGGAGCTAGTTGAGCATTTCTGGGATGGGAAGATTTCTCACTATAACAGTGTGAACCAGACATGCTTTACAATCATAGATGACAACAGCATGAAAGTCAAACTTCTGATGAAGCTGATTGTGTTTCTCCCTCTCACGCTTTACTTCTACCTTCATATCCTCTACACCACCATCCGAAGCGCTCAGGCAATGCAGAGAAGCCAAACTACCAACAAAAAACTCGCTGTAACATTTTTATCAATCTTTTTAATAACTTGCATTGCACACACTCCAGGTAGGTGAAAAATTAAAGAATTTACAAAACATTTGCAGTGTTGATTAGCAAGATGAAGGTTCATTGCAAAGCAAATTGATTGAAAATGTTCCCAGCAAACTGAAGTGTCTGCTCGAATTGCGGTGACTTCAACTTAACTTGCAGCAGTTAGCATGCAGGCGATCGGCCAGATTAATATGGTGGAAGTTCAAATACTATGCTTATTCCTTTGTGATTTATTGATCAATTCTGGTCAGCATGTAGAGGTCAAGTGATTATGCGTGGATTCTGTTATAATATATCTTGTTTATATAACATTTGAATTCTCACCCTTCCATTCTTCTCTCTTCCTCTGTAAGCTCTTACAGATTTAGTACCTCTGCTCTCCTCCAATTCTGGCCTTCAATGAATCTCTCATTCAGTTGCTGGGATCAGTGGATGGGGAGTGTTTGGATTTTCAGAAGGCTTTTTTTTTTAAAAAGAGGTTTCATGCAGGAGATTGTTAAATAAAGCAAGTGGAATTGGATGTGAAATGTAAGCTGGTACTGGTAAGAAAGTCACTGGAATATTTGGTACAAATAAATAGAGTACAGTGGAAAATGTTACCAATTGTCACAGAGCACAATATTCCACTCACTCCTATCATAAACTGAAAGTAACAAAAAGAAAACCAAGAGTAATAGTAGTTATTTCTCAGTTTGTTAAGTTGTAAACGGAAGCGTACTATGATACTTGGGCTCTAACTGATCACAATTTTTATCTAAGATTTGGCTGAAAGGAGTGCAACATGATCAAGTTTTCTAATGACATGGAGCTAAATGGGAATGTGATTGGAGATGAGTTGTAAAGAGGCTTCGAGAGACTATAAAGGAGCTGAGTGAATTGGCAGTAACAGGGAAATGAATGTATCACCATAACAGTTTAGCTAAAGAAAAAGGTGAACTACAAACTCTCAGTTTGAGTTGATTTTAAACAAATTGTTGAGATGTTTCCACTGAAGCGAGGGTCTCAAACGGGGGGGGGGGGCGTGCTGTTGTTGCGAGACAGGGAAGTGAGCATTTAAAATTGCGGTGAATGGGAATTCCTTCTTACAGAGGGCATGATTCTTCAGAATTGTCAACATGGAAAGTTATTAAGGTTGGATCACTGGAGGTACTTAAAAAAGAGTTGGGCAATTTTTTGAAAGTTCAGGAATTGACGGCCAGGGGAACAGGGACAGAAGAGGAGGTGTGGCCTGGGACAGATCAACTAAAATCATATTGAATAGTGGGGAAAGCTTGAGCCAATAAATGTCCTACTCCTGTTCCTAGTTTCTTGTGTTAACAATCAAAGCAGTTCTGAAAGGAAAGCCACATCCACAAAAACCAGCTGCCCCAGAATGACGCATCCAGTCTGCCTTTTCAATCACATGCACCACTCTGTAGAAGCTCCCCAACCCTCTGCAAATTCCAACAGAGTTCAACTGTCTCTCCCTACTGCAAATCGCACACCGACGGGATCAACCCCACATCAGGGATCTCATGTCTACTCATGTGTGAGCTGATACCATCAGGATGAAACAACCATACTAAAAGAGTGCTTATCAACCTGACAGGCAGCATCCAATACCAAGGTTACCTTTATCAATAAGGAATGCAAGAATAAAAACATCCTCATTGTTTTATAACCTAAATTATGAATCCTAATGCATTGAGTTATCCTATAAAACTGTTAACTTGTTTGGATCACATCCTGATGCCTCAAGTATAATCCCATCACCTTAATGAGGTTTGAATGCTCTTTGCCTTCAGCTAAGTCTTAAATTGTCAATAACATTCATCTATGCTATCTTTCATGGGTGTTGGGTGTTATGTTTAATGTCCAAAACATGCCAAATAGATGCAGATATAAAATCCAGAGATTTAAAATCCCAGCAAGGTACTGCTGTACAATTAATCCTAAAAAACAAAATTAAGGTTGATTCAGTAGTATTGCTCTACAGAGAACAAACAAGTATTTCAGCCAATAAAATCAAATTTGGGTGATATGGTGTACCATGGCCCACTCTGTGCAAGACAGAGTACCCAGGGGCTGTGTTCGCAACAATGATAAAGTCATCTTGTGCAATGATTTGGACCAAAATGCCATCATTTCATTTGGAATCATTAGTTTGTGAACTGTATGTATGCTGGAACAGAGAATAGATTGAAAATATGCATCTGTAGCTTCTTGAACAAGAAAGCAGAATTTCTTCGTGAAGAAACTCTTTTGCTTCGATCTTGAATTTTGCAAATAAATATTTTGTTTTAAAAGCTGTAGCAGCTTCTATATACTCTTGTTCCTCTCCAAAATTTTGTTCATTCTCATGATCTCACTCAGCCAGGGTATTAAGCACTTTCCCTCCACCTTCCTAGCATTCTGGCTAGCCTCCAGGCACCTCCAGAATGGACGAACAAACCAGCTGTCTGAACCTCTTTCGAAACACTAGGAACACTAATGCAATCCTTTCTTTGATCCTGTTCCTATTGCCACAGTATGTAAAGCAGTTCTCTCTCTATGAGAATGTAGTTACTGTGATGAAACGGTTACATGGAGATTCTGCAACACACTTCCTTATTCCTCCACTTGTCACTTTAGATTTTCTTAGTCGACACACTTAATTATCCCAACCAATTTAGTCTCCACTTAAACAGGTAGACTACATCCTGCCTGGTGACCTTCCTCCACTTGCTGCAAATGGTCTGTCAGTAATGATAAAAGCAGGTCTGATTGGAAGTGCTCAGTCCATTAAGTACACAAGGCTAATACCTTTCCCTCCCTGCCTCACACCCCCTGCCTCCACCCTTTAGGGAGGTACTCACTGTATATAGATGTCCGGAGGCTGATTGCTTTTGTTTCAGAAAATAGTCTCCAGTTTAGAGCTAACTCTCATTACCTTGGGAACTGACCAAGCTATCAAGGTCAGAGGAAGCAGCAGGAAACATCTGTTTTCTTCCATCTATGTTTCAGCATGTGACATTTATCATTATGTTTCCTATCAGGTAAATGAACATACCAGGCTTTATAGTACAATTCAGTGCAGCCATGCCTTCCCATAACTGTCAGTTAGTTGTAGAATTACATTCAATTCTAAGCATGATAATTTGGGGGAAATGTGTTTTCATTGGTGATGGTCCATGTGTTTGGTTTGTTCTCAGGACCTAATGGATAGATTGAGGAAGCTATTTTCTGTTCATTGGCCAATCACCTTTCAATGTAGTAGGAGAATGAAGCAAACATTACTGATTCTCCTAAAAGTCAATGCAGACTTTATAACCCCAATTAGAGCTGTCCAGTACAATTACATTATGAGTTTACTCCACCAGCCATTTCTACAAAATTGTTCTTTTGCATGGTTATTTGTAATACAGAAATTTTCCTGCCTTTGTACTTTGACTGAGTGGAATTCTTCACTCTTTCTTCAGTTTAATCACTCACTCACAGAGAGTGAGTGATTAAACTGTGAAGAATTAGATAACATTTGATTAGACAGGTGATAATGCAGTTAAATATTTATTACATCACTATCAGGTGCTTCAGACAAAGGGAGAATGCAAGTTTAGAGAGTGTTTTTCCCAAACAAATATTTTCAACAATTATAATGTGAACTGTTAATCACTTGCCGAACTACTGACTGATATTCCTATTCTTGTTTTGATAGGAGCAATTCTAACTCTTATGCAAGACCAGGATATTTGTTTTGAAACGATGGCTGAATTTTTGTTTGAACTTCCTGTTTTATTCAATCCCATCATCCTTTTCTGCATTAACAAGGAACTGCGATCTCAATGTCAATATATCCTGTGCCGCAAGTCTTCCATCAGTTTTGAAAACCAACAATTTTTCATGATGTTAAACTCAAAAGAAAGCCATGATATGAAAGATTGCATCAATAGCCAACACTGGAGGCTTTCAGAAGTCACTGAAACCTAATTCTGGAATGTTAAAATTAAAAAATGTCTGGAAAGTTAATTAAAGTGTCACACTGACCCATAGCGTCAGGTTTCGTAGTGAGTAATTTCCTTATTTGTTGATAATAATGTTTGCTGGTGCCTGTGCTTTTTAATCTGTCTTTTATCAACATGCTGAACTGGAACTATGATAGATGTAGTGTGTGGTACTGATCATGTTGACCATCTAGCTTGTTAGTGGTTCTTCAGACAAAGTTGCATGTCCCTCACATTGACCTGACAGCACTGGCCCAAGCTCGGACTTGGTGCAGAGACTGTAGCTTTGGACTGAGAAGAGGGAGCAACAGCAACATAAAGCCTAATGGATCTGCTTCAATGAAAGCATTATAAAAATTTGCTGAAGCTTTAGAATAAAGTTCTAAGTTATCTTGTTGATTAAGTATCTCCGTTGATCGGTCACAGTATTATACAGATGTTGCTTAACAGTCTTGAAGATCCCACATCATTACGGCCTGACAAAGAAACCAACTTGATGTTTTGTCGTTGAGTAGCAACAAAGAACATGACGGGAAATTCCTGAGAAATACCAAAAATTTAGGTTCAAAATGAAAGCATGAGTTACACCATTTCTAACATTCCAGTCAAATGTGCAACTTCCAAACCTGTGCTTTGTCCCTGCCTGATGATTCCATCATTGTGATCTGGTATTATAGTCATAGATACACAGAGCAATGCAGCATGTATTGAGGCTTCAGGTTCCCATTAGTTACCATGGGACTGCCAGCTGGATCTGTCATAGGAGCAGGCAGTCCATTCAAAATCTTTTATCACTCATATTTTGGGTCTTGGGTTTGTGAAAAAATCAGCATTGTGTTCCAACTCTGTTTTTTGAGAAGGTGGTGATAAAACCCTTATTGAACATTGTAGTCCTTCCAGTGCAAGTACTCCCATAGTGTTGTTTGATCAGGAGCACCAGGATTATAACAGAGTAGTCTTTTTGTTTTATTGTCAGGAGAGTGTGTAACGTGGAGTGAAATATCCATATAAACCAAGACGATCTACTGCGACTGGAGAAATGGGAGGTAGTTTACGTTTGGAAGTGATTCCGTTTGCTTAAATAGTTTTTAAATTATTTAGTGTATTTAAGTGCTTTGTAATTTTCAAAAACCTATGAACTCCGCATAGTGCACAAATGTGGCAATTCTATCTCAGTCCTGCTCTCCCAGCATGGAACATCTAGCAATCAAATGTTAACCATTTTATCTGCCGAGGGAGTTTGCTGCCATCATCCTGGTAGTGGTGTCTATTCCACCTCTGACCAACGTCAGGCAGGCACTGAAGGAGCTGAGCAACATGCATTGAACTGCTCACACTGATACCCTCACTGCCATTGTGGGAGATTTCAACCAAACCAACTTGAAGAAGTCTTTGACCAACTACCACTAGCATATCACCTGTGGAACCAGAGAAGCCAACACACTTGAGCACTGTTATACCGCCATCAAGGATGCTTACCGTGCCATCTCATGACCTCAATTTGGAAAATCTGATCATCTGGCTGTACTTCTACTCCCAGCATATAGGCAGACTCTAAAGACAGCAGCATCAGTGGCAATGACCAAGAAGGTATGGTCAAGGGAGTTGCAGGAGCGTATAAAAGACTGCTTTGAGTTGGTGTACTAGACAATATTCAGGGACTCATCTTCTAGTCTGAATGAATATGCCACAGTTGTCACTGACTTGATCAAGACATGTGTGGATGAGTATGTTCCTTCGACAACATACCAGACATACCTAAACCAAAAGCCATGGATATTCATAGTCTGCTGAGGCTAAATCTGTGGCATTCAAGACCGGTAATCCAGCACTATAGATAAATCTGGGCATCCACTTAAATCTGGGTATGACCTATAGAACACTATTTTAAGTGTGGAAAAACAATTCTGATTGAGATTAGAGACAGAATCAGATGCATGCCAACTCTAGCAGGGTGTGCAGGCCATTACTTCCTACAAAGCGAAACTTATCATCACGAATGGCTGTGATGCTTTACTTTCAGATGAGCACAATGCCTTTTATGCATGTTTTGAAAAAGAGTATAAAACTACACCTGTGCAAATCCCTGCAGCACTGGTGATTCTGTGGTCTCTGTCTTGGAGGCTGACATCAGAAAGTCTTTCAAGAGGGCGAACCCTTATAAGACATCAGGCCATGATGGTGTACCTGACTTGGGCCAACCAACTGGCGGGAGTGTTTAAGTACATATTCCACCTCTCACTACAGCAGTTGCAACTTCCCACATGCTTCAAAAGGGTGACTCATATCAGTGTCCATGAAGACTTGGGTGAGCTGTGTCAATGACTATTGCCCAAAGGCACTACTCATATCTACTGTGATGAAGTGCTTTGAGATTTTGGTCATGACTAAAATCAACTGCTGTCTAAGCAAGGACATGGACCTGCTGCAATTTGCCAATTGTCACTACAGGTCAACAGCGGATGCAATCTTACTGGCTCTCCACTCGGCCTTGGATCACCTGGATACTGGTAATCCTTATGTCAGGTTGTTGTTTAGCTCAGCACTCAACATAATTATATCCTCAGTTCCAATCAACAAGCTCCAATACCTGGGCCTCTGTACCTCCTGCTGCAACTGGATCTTTGATTTCCTCACCAGGAGACCGATCTGTGTGAATTGGAAATAACATTTCCTCTCGCTGACAATTAACATTGGTGCCTCTCAAGGGTGACTGCTTTATGCACAGATCTACTCTCGCTACACCCATGATTGTGATGATTGTGTGGAAGGGCACAGTTCAAATGTCATCTATAAATTTGTTGACAGCAGGATTATTATTGGCAGAATTTCAGATGGTGACGAGGACGTGTACAGGAGCAGGAAAGAACAGTGGAATCACAGCAACAGCCTTGCTCGCAACATCAGTAAGGCCAAGGAACTGATTATGAACTTCAGGAAGGGGAAGGTGAGGGAACACACACCAGTCCTCATTGAGGGATCAGAAGTAGAAAGGGTGAGCAGTTTCAAGTTCCTAGGTGTCAGCGTCTCTGAGGATCTAGCCTAGGCCCAACATATTTATGCAATTACAAAGAAGACATTACTGCGGCTATATTTCATTTGGAGTCTGAGGAGAATTGATATTTCACCAAAGACACTCACAAGTTTCTACAGATGTTCTATGGAGAGCATTCTAACTGGTTGCATCACTGTCTGGTATGGAGAGACCACTGCACAGGAACAGTAAAAGCTGCACTGTGGGCACTGGCCACCCAAGGTTCCAGAACACCTTCAAAATGCAATGCCTCAAAAAAGCAGCGTCCATCATTAAGGACCCTCATCACACAGGACATGTCATCTTCTCATTGCTACCACCAGGGAGAAGGTACAGGAGCCTGAAGATATACACTCAACACTCCAGGAACAGTTTCTTACCCTCTGCCATCAGATTTCTGAATGGACAATGAACCCATGAGCACTACCTCGGTATATTTTTTCTCTCTTTTTTAACTATTCGTTTAATTTAATGATACGTATATATATCACTGACATTTGTCATGAAATTCAGGAAATATATTGTGTATATTCTTATAGTAATTTAATTTTTATTATTATGTATTGCAATGTACTGCTGCCGTAAAACAACAAATTTCATGACAAATGCCAATGATATTAAACATGATTCTGATTCTGAATTATAGTACTGGTAGTAAATTGTAATAGTTTTTGAATGCTTCTGTATGACAGGATCAATGAAATCCCTTGAGAAATGTTCCAGCCTACTATATTTGGAGGTATGACTTAGCCAGCTATCAAAGTCTCCTTTTGTATCAAGGTGGTTTCAGGAAGTATTGTCACACTGGTAAATCTGGGACAGATAAGTATATACCTAACATATGGATCACCAATGAGCGTGAGTGGATCACCAGCATGTTCAGACCAATATTATAAATTATCAACCAATCAAGAAGTTCTTAGATAACAACTGTAACTTCAATTCTTCCTCTGACTTACATGTCCAAATCAAATTAATGGGCTTTCAGTTTCTACTCTGGTCTCCAGTGGATAGTTCACCATATCAAAATTATAATTAGCTGCATCTCTCTACATGAATCAACATGATCTAGCAGATTTACTTGGAGATTGTTAGAAAGTAGTAAGCAGTAATATGTCATTGATGGAGGAATATCTCCTTCCCAAAAATGTGACCAAAAGCAGCAAATTGAAAATTTAAAAATAGACTGTCAATAATATAAAAAGTGATAGTAACGGGGAACAGTGAAGAATCCATTTTACCGTCCACCAGAAAAAGCAGGATCCCCTGGTAGCCACTCAGTTCAAATCCACTTCCCTTTCCCATTCCAAAATGTCTGTCCATGGCCTCCTCTACTGTTGCAATGAGGCCACACTCAGGTTGGAGGAACAACACCTTATATTCCATCTCAGTAGCCTCCAACCCGATAGCATGAGTATTCAGTTCTCAAACTTCCAGCAATTGCACCCCCCCTTACAATTCCCCATTTCTGTTTCTCTCTCTCTCTCCTATTTCCTTACCTGCCCATCCCCTCCATCTGGTGCTCCTCCTCCTTCCATGATCTTCTATCCTCTCCTATCAGATTTCCCACCCTTCAGCACCTTTATCTCTTTCACCAACCAACTTCCAAGCTCTTTACTTCACCCCTCCCCCTCTCCTGGTTGCACCTATCACCTACCACCTTGCTCTTCTTCCTCCCGCCCCCCCCACACCTTCTTACTCTGACTTCCCATGCTTTTTTCCAGTCCTGATGAAAGGAGTCAGCCCAAAACATCACCCATTTATTAACTTCCATAGGTGCTGCCTGACCTGCTGAGCTCCTCCAGCACTTGGTGTGTGCTGCCTTGGATTTCCAGCATCTGCAGATTTTCTTGTGTTTGAAGAATCCATTTTGTTGTTCAATAGTCAACCGTGACATGAAATGTGATGTGCATGAACACTTCTCACAAGAAGGGAATGGGATGCTATTTTGGAAAGGAGATTTATTCCTGATGACCACCATAATAAACAGAGCAACATGACAATGATACATATCAGTGTGTTTTCCTACGCTACAGCTAATCTCTTAATTTTACACAACTCAGCACAGTGTTAAATTAAATTAAGGAATGTCAGATTATGTATTGGGTGGTTGCTGGATTGATTATGCTGGCCATTATTAGAAACCATAGAAACCATAGAAACTACAGCACAGAAACAGGCCTTTTGGCCCTTCTTGGCTGTGCCGAACCATTTTCTGCCTAGTCCCACTGACCTGCACATGGACCGTATCCCTCCATACACCTCCCATCCATGCATCTGTCCAATTTATTCTTAAATGTTAAAAAAGAACCCACATTTACCACCTCGTCTGGCAGCTCATTCCATACTCCCACCACTCTCTGTGTGAAGTAGCCCCCCTAATGTTCCCTTTAAACTTTTTCCCCCTCACCCTTAACTCATGTCCTGTGGTTTTTTTTCTCCCCATGCCTCAGTGGAAAAAGACTGCTTGCATTCACTCTATCTATACCCATCATAATTTTATATACCTCTATCAAATCTCCCCTCATTCTTCTACGCTCCAGGGAATAAAGTCCCAACCTATTCAACCTTTCTCTGTAACTGAGTTTCTCTAGTCCCGGCAACATCCTTGTAAACCTTCTCTGCACTCTTTCAACCTTATTTATATCCTTCCTGTAATTTGGTGACCAAAACTGAACACAATACTCCAGATTCGGCCTCAACAATCATAACAACCTCATCATAACATTCCAGCTCTTATACTCAATACTTTGATTAATAAAGGCCAATGTACCAAAAGCTCTCTTTACGACCCTATCTACCTGTGATGCCACTCTTAGGGAATTTTGTGTCTGTATTCCCAGATCCCTCTGTTCTACTGCACTCCTCAGTTCCTTACCATTAACCCTGTATGTTCTACCTTGGTTTGTCCTTCCAACGTGCAATACCTCACACTCGTCTGTATTAAACTCCATCTGCCATTTTTCAGCCCACTTTTCCAGCCGGTCCAAGTCCCTCTGCAGGCTCTGAAAACCTTCCTCACTGTCTACTACACCTCCAATCTTTGTATCATCAGCAAATTTGCTGATCCAATTTACCACATTATCATCCAGATCATTGATATAGATGACAAATAACAATGGACCCAGCACTGATCCCTGTGGCACACCACTAGTCACAGGCCTCCACTCGGAGAAGCAATTCTCTACTACCACTCTTTGGCTTCTTCCATTGAACCAATATCTAATCCAATTTACCACCTCTCCATGTATACCTAGCGAATGAATTTTCCTAACTAACCTCCCATGCGGGACCTTGTCAAAGGCCTTACTGAAGTCCATGTAGACAATATCCACTGCCTTCCCTTCATCCACTTTCCTGGTAACCTCCTCAAAAAACTCCAGTAGACAATATTCTTTTTTGGAAGTTATGGATATTTGACTGGCTTGTATGCACAGCTATCCTTCAATGTAAACAGAAAGGAGTCCATCAGCTTTCATAGACACAATGATCCAGCTCTTTAAATAGCAAGATGTCTTCTCTTCCCTCCATGAATGTATACCAGGCAGCATCAACTTAACATATTATTTGAAATGCAATTAAATGGTTTGGAGCAACACACACAAAATGCTGGTGGAATGCAGCAGGCCAGGCAGCATCGGTCCTGACGAAGGGTCTCGGCCTGAAACATCAACTATACCTTTTCCTATAGATGAGTCCTGACGAAGGGTCTTGGCCCGAAACGTCGACTGTACCTCTTCCTATAATTGGTTTGGATTTGACTCAGTCTCTGAGGCAATTTTCAGACAATATTGAATTTAGTACCCATGCATTTAGTGGGGATGAAGTGAAATAACATGAAGGTTTAGCTGGAGAAGGCTCCATTTTTTGATTTCAAAAGTTCTTCAAAATGTAATACCATTTTTATGACCTATTGTACATAATATGTTTTACAATCGATTGTAATCCATGCATTTGTCAAAATGAGTGATTCTAAAATAGTGTCAGCAGGCCTGGAAGGCCTATGGTCCCCAGACTGTGCAGGATGAACCTGGACCAGGGATAGACTGAGCAAAAGGGCATAGGTGAAGCAGAAGAGCAGGGTGATCTGAAATGGTCTGCGAGATATGAAGAGATACAAGGTGCTGAGCTAGTGCACCAGGAGGAGGAAAGTAGAGCAGGCTGAGAAATCAGAGCAAAGCAAGAATAAATCTTGCAAGGCACAGAGGTAACAGGGTTAGCGAGAAGAGTGGAGTTGCTGGAATGTCAAACCAGGTGAGGGCCTGGCCCGAAAGTGTGATTGCGGGATGGATGGATGTCAAGTGGACCTGAAAATGTGAACATGGTGTAGAGGAAGCGGACGTAAAGGGGAGATGCAGGATGAAGCTCAAGGGTGTTGGCCCAGTGGATGGACAGAGTGAAGAAGCAACAAACCCAGGAAAACATGACAGTAATCGGCCACAGAATTCAGGATGATTGGAAGAAGCCTGAAAAGTAAATCCCTACTCGACAGGATGAAGCAGAAATGATGCAGATAAATAGATTAGTGTAGATATGTACAAGGGTTGCATGGAACCGGCCGGCCAAATGACCTGTCTCTGTGATGTACAACATTGCATATCTCCCAGTGTGGTTGTGAAGTCATGTTCAATATAATCCCTACATGAGTTAGCAAACACAGAAGAATCCAGACCACAATCAGTGTGTGGGCATAAGCTGCACAAGTGATTAATCAAGCACTGACATAAATTCCACTGAAGTATTTTTTTTCCTTTACATTAAATCATACAATACCAATTTTAAGCTCTTTGTCAATCATTTCCTACGGCAATGCCAACATCCTCATTCCTCAAGCCACTGTAAAATAATCAAGAAATCTACAGGTTAATACTCTGAGCAAAGAAAGGGTCCTTGGAATTTGCCAGCCAGCAAGCACAAGAAAGGCTTACACAACGTCTTTGGTATTACCCACTTTAAACAGAGGCAACAGTGTGTGTGTGTGTGTGTGTGTGTGTGTGTGTGTGTGTGTGTGTGTGTGTGTGTGTTGGGAGGGGGGTTATGTGTCATGTGAAGTTAAAAGGGTGACCATTTGGGATTGAGAAATTTCTTCACTCAGAGCTCTGTAAGCACTGGAACTCTCTGTCTCAGTGGGTGGTTGATGTTTAGTCACTGAACACATCAAAAGTGTCTACAGGTTTGAATACCAAGAGTTGGGGCATATGTGATTGGGTGGAAAGTCGATTTGCTAGTCGATTTGATGAGCTACAATCCTATAGAGCAGAAGAGTGAGTTCAAGTGGTTGCATGGTCTATTCCAGCTTCAGTTGCATATATTTTTTGGGATCCCTGGGTCTAGAGAACTGTTCAGAAAGTGTATGCAAGTCAGAAGTATAGAGAACTTTGGCAGACAAAAAAATACTGAACAGTGACAAAATTGTACTGCAGTAACAACCAGCCCTTTAAGAGGAGAAGTTTAAAAATAAAGGTTGAATAGACGCAAAAATAATACTTATCGCATTATATTTGCAACATAACTCTGCAATCATCACTCACCTTGCCACCTTCTCCCGTGGAAGCAAACATGAAAAAGTGGTTTGACTTCCTTCTGCCATAAAATTAACATCCTTCCAATTAAACACTTTCCGTGAAAGGCTGTTACCAGATTTTCTTCCTCTGGGTTCTATTTAACGACTTTTATTTTTACTTCGCCTGCTGCAGAAGCCCCACTTATTAAATAGAGAGTGTTTTTCTATATATAATAGTGCCTTCAAATGAATTAAAGTCATGTATTTGATGTGTTAGGGTTCAAATGGCAAATCATAGTAAGTGGCGATTTCTGTCAGCTCACTCTACATTGCTTAACCATATACCTCTTCTTTCTCTTTTTCTGACAGGTAATATGCAAATATTATATCCCCAGAATAAAAACTGCTGTCAGGACTCAGATGCATTTAAATGACTTAATTACCTACCAGTGAAAAAAAAACTGGTGTGGTACATAATTATCTTCAGTCTGCATTTACTTTAGATCTTATCCATTTTGAAAACACCTCTTATAAGGTGTTTCTGCATTTCATATTTGATTTAATATTGAAGATATTACTATGTAGAAATTAAGCCCTTATGTGTCATTTTTATCCATACCAAAATCATCTAGAAAGTGCTTTGGTGTGAATGTGCCATTACAGTTGAAGTCCTATCTAAGAGAATTTAGACCAGGTACTTCTGGGATTAATGTGCAATTTACCCAGGCATGTCAAATTGCTGACATCATTTCTGTAATATGATGATGTCATCAAAATGCGCAAAGCTCACATCTTCAATAGCAATAGAAACCAGTACAGTATCATGCTCCTTACAATTCTCACATGAAGAGCAAACCCCACGCAAAGTTGCCATACAAGATATAAAGATGTACAACCATACAAGAAATAAATCCAAGTATTGAGTACAGGACTTGGGATGTTATGTTGAAGTTGTATAAGATGTTAGTGAGTCCGAATTCAGAGTATTGTGTACAGTTCTCATCTCCTCTCCACAGAAAAATATCAATAAGATTGAAAGTTTGCAGAGAAAATTTACATGGATATTGCTGGGACTTGAGGACCTGAACTATAGGGAAAGGTTGAATAAGTTAGGATGTTATTCTCTGCCAAGTAGGAACATGAGGGGAAATTGATAGAAGTAAGCAAAATTATGAGGGTATAGATAGGGTTAATGCAAACAGGCTTTTTCCACTGAGGGTGGATGAGACTAGAAATGGAGGTCATAGATTACGGGTAAAAGGTGAAATATTTAAGGGGAACCTGATGGGAAACTTCTTCACTCAGAGGATGGTGCGAATGTGGAATGAGCTGCCAGCAGGAGTGGTGGCCGTGGGTTTAATTGCAACATTTAAGGGAAGGTTGGATACGTACATGGATGGGGTACAGAGGGCTATGATCCAGGAGCGGGTCGACGGGATTAGGCAGAACAACAATTCAGCACAGACTAGATTAGACTAGATGGGCTGAAGAACCTGTTTCTGAACTGTAGAGCTCTCTGACTAAATAAAGAGTCCCTGCTGGGATATTGATGAACCTGATGTTTCCTTGCTGAACCTGGCTATTTGCTCGTGCTCAGCCAACCCGTGTGTTTAAGTCTGCAGCACACTTGCACTGTGGTATGCTGCGTTGATCACTGCTCTCAGCAATATCCTACCACCCTTTTGTTCAGATTAAATGCTTGACTGTAATTACTTCATCGGGAGGGTCGTGTGGCGACACACCATTATGTGCCTAAACCACCCCCCCCCCCGTCATATCGTTCCTCCCACTCCTTAACCCACCCTCACCCCTGACACACATTTTCCATTCTTTCCATGGCCATTAATTGGCTGCAGTGGACAGTGTTCTTTCAGGCATGGAAGTACTTCCCCGAGGACCAACGAGGTGGCACTTGTGATTCGTACAAGCAGCTGGGGTTTGTGCAAGTCTTATTTTTGTGTACTAAAGTAAAAGAAAAATGAGGTAACAATTTTTTAAAAGATTTATTTCATTAACTTAATGATTTTTGTGAATTCAACAAATGAGCTTTGGGATGAAACACAACACACATTTAGTACATCAAGGAAATTTATAAAGTATAAAGTATAAAATTGGTAAAAATCTAAGTCAAAAGCAGACGAGTAACACTACAAGCACCAGTATATTAAATTATTAAGTATGAAGAGGTCTTTCTTTGGAATTATTTAACTGAAGCCTTTAAGCCTCCTAGAATACCTACACTGTACACTACAGCTTTCCTATACCGGTTTGAAATGGAAATGGTACATCATTCCTCAGATTTTAGTAGCTGCTGCCTCATTTCATAATGAAACAATTGATGCCGTATAAATAAAATGCTCCATGTGAACTTCTAGCTATAAACTATACAAGTTATTGCTAATATATTAAAATAATATTTGTCTGTATTCTAGAAACTCTTGTTAAATAACAAGCTAGTATCTATAATTATTGTACAGCAATCACAAATGGATATTAAACATTCATCTGCTCTGATTTTCAAAGCAGTAATTCTTAGTATTAGTATATTATTTAATCTTGCTCCTGATATCCATATGAAGGTATTAATTTCATGCCATTCATGTTTCAGTAATACTCCATTACTCCAGAATCCAATTACTTGGACATCCTAATGGTTCAGCTCACACATGAGTCCAGAAGTCCAGAATGTGAGCAGGGTTTCCAGAATACAAGCAGGGTGAACAGACAGAGACAGAAGTCCATAACACAGAGAGGACCAGGGTCCAACCTGTGGACTAAGTGAGCAGCCCGAGCCGGTGATGGGGTCCAGGACATCAGGGGATCAAGATAATGGGTAGGCTTGCAGCAGGAACAGGGGTGTAGCATGCTTATAAAACTCTCTGCTCCTTTTAAACTCAGCAGTTTCACTAGAAGAGTTATGGTACAACTGTGTAGCAGGTGAAAAAATTTAAATGAAGGAGTTTGGGTATTAATGAGAATGACATTAATATGTTATCCCGACTGTAGATTTTCCATATTCTGGAAAATATTCTACTCCAGCACTACCAATGTCCAACAGATGGGGTGACATGATAGTGTAATGGTTAGCGCAACTCTTTACAGTACCAGTGACGTGGTTTCAATTCCCTCCACTCCGTGTAAAGAGTTTGTATGTTCCCCCCGTGACCATGTGGGTTTCCTCCAGGTGCTCTGGTTTCCTCCCACAGTCCAAAGATATATCAGTTGGTATTTTAATTGTTCATTGTAAATTGTCCCGTGATTAGGCTCGGATTAAATTGAGGGATTGCTGGACAGTGCCATTCGAAGGCTTGGGAGGGCCTAGACTGTGATCTATCTCAAAAAAAATTTTAAAAAGATGATCAGAGATTTTTTGTAAAAGAAAATAAATATGCATGCAAGTTTGCCTCTTTGCTTAGCGTTCCTCTTATTTTCATTGGGACATTAAATGTGCAGATTTAGAGGGGATATCACATAAGTACACACCTGACATGCCCTATCATTTTGAAGGAGCAGAATGTTAATGCCTTTTGACGTTAGAAGTAACATTCAAACTCTTGAGTCCATTTTGGAATGTAATTGATGTCTGTTTCCAAGGCCTCAGTCAGTTAAACTGAACTCTTGTCTAATTAACCAGGAGACAGCCTGAGAGCTGAAGAATGAGTTTTCCTTCCACTCTGACATCAGGAGCGAGCACAAGGGCTGATCACATCACCGTTCAGGAACACCGAAGAGCCAGTGTGGCACAGCATTCACTGGAAAGAGACACTTGGCCACAAAAGGTGTTCTGAGCCTTACCAATTGTTAGTCTCAGGTTAGGAGCCCATGAGTAGCAAGCCAGGTATTTAGGCCCAATATAAAGTATGAAATTTCAGCAGATCATAAACATGAGAAAATCTGCAGATGTTGGAAATCCAAAGCAACACACACAAAATGGTGGAAGAACTCAGCAGGTCAGGCAGCACCTGTGCAAATGAGTGAACAGTTAACGTTTTGGGCTGAGACCCTTATCAGCGTATCGGCAGATACCTAGCACCAGTGCATTCTACTCCGGAAAGACTCTAGTTTAATCATTGACTGCAGAGAATTGGAGGAAGAGATCAAAACTAATAGATGAATATTATGTGTAAAGCAAAAACCATCAGGTCAGCCACACCTCAAATAGCAGCGACAGTATTTTATTTCTGTTGAATTCAATAGAAGTGCCATGCTTTCCCCAAGCTGAATGGAATTCTCCCTGATTCAGGGAACTTGTTCTGACACTGACTACATCATTGTTTAAATTAATTTGTTTGTGTTTACCAGGAGCAAACAACCTAACACTACTGAGGGGACCAGGGAATCAATTAAAAGCAACATTATCACCAAAGCAGGTGACTTTGACCTAAAACCTTAGTCTGAGACATCAAAATAAAAACATCCTTACATGCTTGAGCATAGGGCTGTGCCAAAGATGGTCATGGGGAACTCTTGGCTATAGCTCTTGTGATTTTGAATGAGTCACACAAAGACTAGAGCTATAGTTGCCAGAAGTCTTTATTCAGCACAACCAGCATGCACTCTAAATGAATCTCTTGGAAGAATCTTACTTGCACAAAAGTAACTGCAGGAGAATAATTATATTTTCAACAACATTATAAATGGGTGCCATTGGTGCTGTAGAATTATACGTTTACAACAGGAGACTTCTCAATTGACACAAATATCTCTGAACATTCAAATACTGTTGATGGGAATTCAGACACCCAAATCTTTCACGTCCACATTGAGGGATGCCTCTCTCTGCAGACAATGGTATATATTCGTGTTATATATATATGGTCCTTGTACTAGTTTGAAGACTGATTCTCATTTGGACAAGTGGTTTTTATCCACATGGCTTCTGATTGAAACCAACATTCAAAACTGTTGGATAATGATGAAGAATTGTTATTTTTCTTGTAGTTTAACTTTCCTATGCTAGTTTGTATTTTTATATGTAGCCTCCTGGTAAGCCTCAGGCTGGCTCAGCTCACTTTCGTCTAGGGGGAGCAGACTTCGGCCCCGCCAAACTGGGTAATCAAGTTTGTGTGGATGCCGTGTGATGTACCCCACCACACCAACTAACAGACAATACACAATGTACGGTTTACAGATTACACTTTATAGATCTTACTGGAAATATATGATTAATAGAGATACAATATAAAAGGGAAGTAAAAGGCACCAAGCTTATCAGATTTCAACCACTTCGTGCACAACCGTTGGAGCTCAATTAACGGAGTCTTCTTTCCACCATTCGATCTCCTCCGACCTCCTCGACCCGCTGCCTGGGACCAAACACGGTGGTCGACCAGAGCGCATCCAGCACGTCCTTCCTCTTCGGTTCTCCTCCCGAAAAGCCCTGGGCCTCGCACTCCCTCTTGGGTCCAATCCTTGCCCAGCTTACAGCATCTCTCTCATCATGTCTCCTCTCTCTGTCCCCATCTTGCCTTCTCCCCAAAGTCCGCGAAAACAGTAGCTTACAGCCACACAAGAAAGAATAACATCTATCCCAATTGGTTAGCAAATGAATACAGTTCTCGTTATCAGTAATTGTAACCCAAACAAGCTGCTACCATTATCTTAGCAGTTAACATTACAGAGAAGCCATTTTATTATAACATAACAAAGAAGCTATTTTATTAGCCTTAGCAAATAACATGAAAGAAGAAACCCCTTACATATATAATCGTTTATATATATGTAATTGTTCAGTGAATTTTCCAGTAATTATTGTACAATTGCTTCTGTATTTTTCTAGAAGCTTCTCAGTTTCACACACAAAATGCCGGAGGAACATATCAGGTCATGCAGCATCTACGGAATTGAATAAACAGTCATCGTTTCGGGCCGAGACCCTTCTTCAAGACTGGAAAAAAAGGAGGAAGAGTCCAGAATAAATAATTGGGGGTGGGAGGAGAGGGAGGATAGCTAGAAAGTGATGGATGAAGCCACGTATATGGGAAAGGTAAAGGGCTGGAGAGGAAGGAATCTGATAGGAGAGGAGAGTGGACCATAGCAGAGGGGAAAGGAGGAGGGAACCCCAGGGGTGGTAATCAGCACGGCCAAAACGGGAATAGAAGAAGAGGGGAGGAGGAGGATGTTTTTTACAAGAAGGAGAAATCAACAGTCATATCATCAGTTTGGAGGCTATCCAGATGGAACATAAGGTGTTGCTCCTCCACCCTGATGGTGTCCTCACCTTGATGCAAGAGGTGACATGCCACTTGAATCTAGCTATTTTATAGCTTAATTGTTATTTGGATCTAACTTTTTAAGTTATTATTTACTTGAATCTGGCTATTTTATAGGTTAATTATTGCTTGAGTCTGACTATTTCATAGATTAATTGTTATCACTGGAGTTTTGTTTATCTCTAGTCTGAGTATGAGACAACTACAACTTCTTTGTCTTTGCTTTTTCTTTGTTCTCTCAGATCTTCTTTCTTTCTTCAATCTTTGTTCTTGCAATAATTAATAAAATGAGCAGAATGAACAAGTTTTATGCCTCATTCTTGACATCCAAGAAACCTTTGGATTGCAAAAACACCAACATCCAACAACACCTAACAATATTGTGACGGAGAGCACTGGGTACACACACTACTTACATGTTTACATTTATATATGCACAATCCTTGCCTTGTCATTCTGCTGTCATTGTGCTCAGTGTACACACTTCAATATCCTCCCCGGCATATTCTCATAATGGGTCCTAAACTGAGCTGATACATTTGGGCTGGCTTTATGGGGCCTTTCCCGCCATACACTTTGGAATATTCCATTTCTTTAGTAACGAGGATGTGTAAATGTTGCTTGTATATTGCATTTAAGGTAGATACTGCTGTTCATCTTGTAACGTGATTGCAACTACATGTGTGGCCTAAAGTTAACTTTATGGGTGATTAAAGATGGTATGTCCTGGTGCCTAATAAAAAGGGTTCATTACTCTCAGTGGAAGAGAAAGATCAGGATCGCCAGCAGTTCACACTGGCCAAGTATAAGTACGGAACTATTATCATGTTTTCTGGTAGATATCTTTTGTTAAATATTGGCAGTTTTCTTTTAACTGTTTTCGTTAGTTTTGTAAGTTTGATTCTGACGCACCTAATAAACACCCTTGACCTAAAGAGCTCAGCGACTCCAGCCATTTTTTACTCAGTCATAACTCATGTGTCCAACAAATACCCCTACCTCTAAGTCAGAGAGCTGTTTGGTCAAGTTTTTGAGCTCTGTAGACCTGAGCACAAAGTCTATGAAGATGCTCCAGTACAGGAAAAAGGGAGTACTGACCTTCTGGAGTTGCAGTCTTTCTCTTGCATATGGGAGGCAAGTGCAGAAATTGTCGGGGCTCTAGCAGAGGTATTTAAATTATCGTTAGCAACAGGAGAAGTACCAGAGGATTGGAGGATAGCCAATGTTATTCCACTGTTTAAGAAAAGCTCTAACCATAAACCAGGAAAATATAGGTTAGTGAGAAAGTTATTGTAAGGTATTTAGATTTAGATTTAAATTATGAGGACGTTCAGTCCTTGTTTATTGTCATTTAGAAATTAATACATTAAGAAATGATACAATGTTCCTCCAGTATGATATCACAGAAACACAAGAAGGGAGTGGGAAGAAGGGAGAAACTCTCCCTGCCATGAACCTTCAGCGCCGCAAACTTGCCGATGCAGCCTCCTGGAAGCACCTGACCACAGCTGACTCTGAGTCTGTCCGAAAACTTTGAGCCTCCGACCAACCCTCCGACACCGAGCACCGAGCATCATCTTTGCCGAGCGCTTCGACCCCGTCCCGGCCGCCAGCAACAAGCAAAGCTGAGGACTCAGGGCCTTCCCCTTCGGAGATTCTGGATCACACAGCAGCAGCAGCAGCAAAACAGGCATTTCAGAAGTTTCACCAGATGTTCCTCCGTGCTCTTATGTCTGCCTCCATCAAATCAGGATTGTTCACGGCACCCTATTTAACAGATAACAGATATTCATCACCGGAGTGGCCGCTGAGCACTGCGTCACGCTGCCACCTTCTCCTCTCCTCTCTGAGGAAGCAGATATATAAGAATTTGGATAGACATGGACTGATTAAGGATTGTCAGTATGGTTTTGAGGATGGTAGATCGCATCTAATCAATCTTAAGGAGTTTTTTCCAGGAAGTTATGAGGAAAGTGGATGAAGGCAAGCCAGTGGATGTTGTCTACATGGACTTCAGCAAGGCATTTGACAAGGTTGCGCATGGGAGGCTGATCAAGAATGTTCAGTCACCCAGTGTTCAAGGTGAGGTAGTAACTTGTATTTGACATTGGCTTTGTGGGAAAAACCAGGAGTGATAGTAGGTGTTTGCCTGTCTGACTGGAGGCCTGTGACTAGTGGTGTGTCACAGGGATTGGTGTTGGGTCCTTTGTCTTTTATCATCTATGTCAATGATCTGGATGATAATGTGGTTAACTGGATTAGCAAATTTGCTGATGACAACTAGACTGGGGGTGTAGTGGACAGTGAGGAAGGCTGTCATGGCTTGCGAAGGGATCAGCAACAGCTGGTAAAATGGGCTGAAAAATGGCAGATGGCAGTGCAAGATTTTGCACTTCAGTAGAACCAACCAGGGTAGGTCTTACACAGTGAACGGTAGGGTACTGAGGAGTGTGGTACAAGTCCATAATTCATTGAAATTGCTGTTACAGATGGATAGGTTTGTAAAGAAAGATTTTGGGTCATTTGCTTTCATAAATCAATGCATTGAGTACAGGAGATGGGATGTTATGTTGAAGATGTATAAAACATTGGTGAGGTCTAATTTTGAGTGTTGCATGCAGTTTTGGTCACCTACCTACAGGAAAGATGTAAACAAGGTTGAAAGAGTGCATAGAAAATTTACAAGAATGTTGCCAGGTCTCGAGGACCAAAGTTATTGGGAAAGACTGAATAGGTTAGGACTGTATTCTCTAGAATGAAGAGGATTGAGCGATTTGATAGAGGTATATCAAATGATGAGGGGTATTGATAGGGTAAATACAGGTGGGCTTTTTACATTGAGGTTGGATGGGACTACAACCAGAGGTCATGGATTACGGGTAAAAGGTGAAAAGTTTCAGGAGAACATGAGAGGAGACTTCTTCACTCAGCGGGTCATGAGAGTGTGGAATGAGCTGCCAGCACAAATGGTGAATGCGAGCTTGACTTCAATGTTTAAGAGAAGTTTGGATAGGTACATGGATAGTAGAGGTATGGAGGGCCATGGTCCATGTGCAGGTTGATGGAAGGAGGCAGTTTAAATGGTTTCGGCATGGACTAGATGGACCAAGGGACCTAATTCTGTGCTGTACTTCTCTATGGCTCTTAAAACATTAAACAAGACTGATATAAAAGATCCTGTAGCTTTATTCAGAAGTTTGGATCAGCCCTGGTGTCCAGGATAACTTTTGACCTGAAGCCAATTACCAGCAAAAGGAAACATTGTTCTTTATCTTGTTAATTGAAGGCCCTGCCTCCTGCATGCAAATTGGTTGCTGAGTTTGCTTCATTGTAAAAGATGATTTTGATTCCAAGGGACTGTGTTTAATTGACTGTAAAATGTCCTGAAGCATCCCAGTTCTGAAAGGTGCTCCATACGCAAAGTTATGTTTCATTACACTCCCCACAACCCACAGCACATTAAAATTAGCAAAAATAATTAAAATGTTTATCTCATTGGATTAATCTTTCACTTCTTATAGCAGTGGGATATAGCTATGTGTTGACAAGAAGTTGGAGCAAAATGGATTCAAGATGCTAGGTGAAGTGAAAATGCAGAGTAGAAATAACCATCTATCACTCATTTTTTATCTTCTTTCTTATTCCATTTAGCTTATCTCTCTCTTCTTTTGTAATTCTTTCTGTACTTGACCTGGCAGTGAATTTGCCTACTTTATTTCAATATAGTACCTAACTTTTACTTATTTCCCAGTTCTTGAATTTCATAATTAAGAACAGCTTTAACCACAGGTCCAAGGTGCTGTGTTTCCCCATCACAAAGTTAATTATTCTCAAAATATTTTTTTTCTCAAATTAACAGTGAGGCAAATGATAAAAACAACTATATTTATATCAAAACATTGCAACAAATTTAAATGGTTTTCTAATGTTCTAAGTTGCTGTCTGAGATGCACAGGTTCATCAGCAAAAACTTGATGATTGACATCCATTTAGAGCTCTGCAATTGTTCTATTTAAGTAAAGCAAACAAACTGAACTTATCATGGATATTAACAGTGTGGTTAGATACATTAAACAATAGCTGCCTAGCAGTATTGATGACAAGATCAAGTAGCTACTGTCTGTGGAGAACCACCAGTCGGTGCAGTTTAAGGGTCAGCACATTCTTGACCTCAGCATCTGCGCCCTGTTCAGAAAATGAGGCTGTTGAAGGTCAAACACCAGGGCACCTCATCTCCCATGCAGACACTGATTC
Organism: Mobula birostris; assembly: GCF_030028105.1. Taxonomy (NCBI): domain Eukaryota; kingdom Metazoa; phylum Chordata; class Chondrichthyes; order Myliobatiformes; family Myliobatidae; genus Mobula; species Mobula birostris. Next base: position 117,344,966 of record NC_092379.1, read on the forward strand.
AGCCCTGTGCATTCAGCTATTGCTAAGCTGAAGGATAAGATCCATATCCTATCCATTACTTGGGCTAGATGCGAGGGGTGACTGGTGAAAGTCCCTCAGTCTTATACATTTGAATTGCAAAGGTAAGTAAAGTTACATAATTTTTATTTCATTTTACTTAATCCTATTGTTTTTACTTGATCTCTGTGAATCAAATGTGCTTTAAGTCAACTTATTCATGTTTATCTTTTTTAAGAGCTATTTCTTCTAAAACTGTAAAAAGCTGTTTCAACTCTTTTCTATTCCAACAATTACTTACTTACTGGCGTTTAGGGCAGCAATGAAGGTCCCCTATCTCCGTCTGTCCTTGGCTACTCAGATGCAGATGGATTCTTCATTGCTGTTTCCGGAATAATTTTGTTTTACCAATAAGGGTTGTTAGCCCTGAGCTGAACCCTCAAATCTGGAGGACTGGTAAATCACTCTTAGGTCAGGCCTCTACTCTTTGACCTGTTTGGCATGGATGACCCTAGCAAGAGTCAAAGCATAGAGCCATGACTTCAGCCATCATAGCTCTCTAGGCCATCGAGGTATGCAAGTCTCCAAACCACGACAAGGCTGCGGTTCTCTTGGAGCTCTGCCAACAGTGACAGACAGCTATATTGAGTTAGACAGGCCGTTGAAAGCATAGGCTGTTAAAAGGCTATTCAGCAGCTTGGTGACTTGGTCTCAGTAGCCATAGCCTAATGATCACATTGCTTTGCTAGGGAGCATTAGTAGTGAAGTCTATAAGTGTAATCATGGGAAAATCATGAAGGAGTGGTGAAAAAGCATGTGCCAGGAGTGATCTACATCAAGCTCATTAATTCTGTTTCTGTACTGCATTTTCTAATTTTTTTAGTTCAAAATCCCAATTTTTCTTTTATACTTTAATCTATTTTGGAATACTAATCTTTTTTTCTTTTCATTGTAATTCAATCATTACCACCACTTGATATTGATTTTCTGCACTCCATTTTACCATCTTTCTCAATCTTTTATTTATCAGTACTTGTAGTTCATTGGTTAAGTGCTTACCTTTAACTCTGGGCAATGCACATGGGTCACTGATTATACTTTTGGTGAGTTGAAATTGGAATTGGAATTGATTATTGTCACATGTACTGAGATTATCATTCCTGAGGGCTGATATGGTCATTCTGCCTGAAACCTCGAAGCAGGTGGCCTTGGTGGAACCGACAGTGCCTTGGGAAGACTGGATTGAGGAGACTTTTAAGTGTAAGAAAGGTAAATACCAGGAGCTGGTAGATCAGTGCCAGAAGGCACAATATGAGCCTATAGAGGTGGGGTGTAGAGGTTTTGCTGGCTGCTCACTGTGCTGAACCTACTTTCTCCTTGTTATTAAATGGGCTGCAAAGAAAAGCCTCCAGATGGCTATGGATGAAGAGGTGTGACTCATAGACCAATGCTGCTAGGGCACAAGCCAGTGCCTGATCAACCTTGGCTGAGTCGCCTGGGTGAAATTGTCTAATGCTGAAAGACCCGAAACACCCAGTGACCCAGGATATACCACTGAAGATATGTCCCAGCACATCCTAGGATGTATCTCAGCATCAAAAGCTTGTCTTGCATGCCATTTATACAGATCAAATCATTACACAGTGCTTTGAGGTAGAACAAGATAAACATAATAAAAATGTGGAATGAAGTGTAACAGCTACAGAAAAAGTGCAATGCTGGTAAACAACAAGATGCAAGATCATAATGAAGTAGATCTTGAAGAATAAGGTAAATTGTTAGGTCAAAAGTCAATTTCATTGTACCACGAAGCCATTTAATAATCTTATAACAGCAGAGTTAAAGCTGTCCTTGAGTCACGTAATATATCTTCTGCCTGATTGAAGAGGAGAGAAGAGGGAATGCCTGTAGTGCGTGGGGTTTTTGATTATGCTGGCTATTAACAGTGTTTGTACGCAAAAGAGTCTTGAGCTAAACTTGCAGAGACTTTGCTCAATAAATGGTATTTGCCTGTAATTGTAAAACCTGGTCCAGTAAATGACAGGATTGCAGCTTCTCTTGCAAGGAGGACGACCGAAGAAACAAGCGGAGAAAGAAAATGACCTGCAGAGGGCGTACCAACCAAAGAGAAAATGTCTTCAGCTCAAAGCTACAGTATCATCCTAATGTACACAAGAATTCACAGAAAAACAATTTATTTGAATTGGATTGAGCTTATCTTACTGAACAGTGCAGGCTTATAGCATAATATTTCAAGCCAGTCCGTAAGAATAGCTTGGACTCTAGCTATCTTGTGTTTTCAAAGGCATTCACAACTGTTTAGATCACCCAAGGACATGATTATACTAAGGCTAAAATAATAATTTGCTGCATACCAGATTTTGAATGACATCATGCCAGACAAGAAAGAAATTCCTCTGTGGTGCTTCTTTTATGTCAGTACTATGATGTTATCCTGTCGTCAATGCTTAAGCAGCAAAGGAAATACAGAATGAGTAAAGCCGAAAGAGGAAAGAAACAGCAGAAGTGACAATGAAAAGGCAAAGGTTGTGTCTGGTATTAATACAAAAGCTGGCTCCAGGTATACGCCTTAATCCAAGAGCAAAGTTCAGGCGATCTCATGGTCAATTTAAGCACTAGCTTTCCAGTTAATTCTATCCTAGTGGCTGAATCTGCAACTATGCAACACAATCCAAGCCACAGTCTATGAGATACACAGCTGCCATGAATATTGGTGGTTTGAAATCCACTCTGGATTAGCCCTTCCAGTTAAGAATTCGAAAGGCACCTGCATTTTATATGTTGAAGTTTAAAAGCTTGCTTACACTACCAATGAGAAAGGAGGTATACATGTTGACTCACACAAAATGCTGGAGGAACTCAGCAGGCCAGGCAGCATCTATGGAAAAAAGCACAGTTGATGTTTCAGGCCGAAACATGTTGGCTTTTGCCTAACCCATTGGCTATCCACTCACTGCAGAAGAGCAAATTTTAATACAGTTTGAAGTCCCAGATTTACTGAAATCTGGCAAAACACCAGAAAAATCCAGTATATCCTTGTGCCCTAAAAATGGCATCTTGCTGAGGTTACAATAAAGATTAAGAAATTCAAGTAAGGTAAATGTCCGGGGGAGATGAGCTGAAAGAAGGGAACAGGACAGTAGCGGCCAGGAATGTATTTATGGATCAAAGAGAATTTTCTCAACTTCATGGCCCAAGAAACAAGGAACAAATTTGACGGCTTATTGTTGTCCTTCAATTTCTGACATGTGGACAAAATATAGATTTGATTTTTAAGATTAACCGATGAGAGGCATTTAACAAACTCGTAGATAGATACAGTATATGGATGATAGAAAACTGGAGGTCTATGCAGGGTGGAAAGGTTAGATTGACCTTAGAGTACGTTAAAAGCTTAGCACAAAATTGTGGGCCGAAGGGCCTGTACTGTGTTGGAATGTTCTACGTTCTATAATGTCTGTTTGTTAGTAAATAAAGTGTTAATCTGAAAAAAGAATTTCTTGATGTATATTTAAAGAACACAAAAAGCAGAACAGCCAGAGATTAAACCAAATAAACACACACATTATCCCAGAGAAACTCAACAGGTCAGACAACATCTATGGAAAAGAGTACAGTCGACATTTCGGGCCAAGACCCTTCAGCAGGACTGATAATTCTTTTTTTTATAGATGCTGCCTGGCCCGATGAGTTCCTCCAGAATTTTGTTTGTGTTGCTTGGATTTCCAGCATCTGCAGATTTTCTCTTGTTGGTAATTAAATCAAATAGTTGTCTGCAGATAGCAAAGGTATGGAGAAAGGTTTTAGTACCAGATGAAATGAAGAAGGCTAGATTCAAACAACGTAATGGAAGAGGAAACATGCTGTCTTGGAGAATATTCATTGTATATTCAAAGAAAAAAATGAGCTGCAGTTAAGTGGAAATCCATAAGGTGAGGCCTAATGGCCAAAGCCAGGGTGTGTGAATCTCTGTGCAGTCACTGGGAAAGTCAGGTCCCAGTTGTCTGTGAATCCATGAGTCCACTGGAGGCTAGAGGCTGAAGAAGACTGGGTTTAAACAACTGTTTACGTTGGTGAGTGGGTACATGGGAGACAGAGGATCAGGGCTTGTTTCGGTGTTGTTGCTTGTTTTGTTGTGTCCTGCATGTTCTGCTGAGCATTGTGGGGTATGCAATGTTGGCAGCAGAATGCCTGGCAACACTTGTGATCTTCTCCTGCACACACTAGGGTGTTAACTGAAATAATGCACTTCATAATATGTTTTGATGAATGTGTGATAAATAAATCAAAATCTAAATATGGTTAGTCCACTTCAGCACCACATAGTTGCAAGGTTGGAATTTATGTTATCTAAATATGTTACTTCAATTTGTTATTTGAGTATGTTACTAAATCTCACACTAAAGTTACTTCATGTTAAGAATACCATCTCCAGTCGTATGCATACATCAGAGAAGTTAGATGGAAGTTAGAAGTTAGATATGTGAAGGAATTCAACACAGGAGATGAGGAGGAATTTTTTTAGCCAGACATTGGTGAATTTGTGGAATTCTTTGCCACAGGCAGCTGTGAAGGCCAAATCTTTATGTATATTTAAGGCAGAGGTTGATAGATTCTTGATTAATCAGGGCATGAAGAGATATGGGGAGAAGGCAGGAGATTGGGGCTGAGAGAAAAATTGGATCAGCCATGATGAAATGAGCAGGCTCAATGAGCCTAATGGCCTGATTCTGCTCCTATAGCTTATGGTCATATGGACATGTGACAAAGATGATAAAAGTGTCAGAATGCAAGTTTTCATTTCACTGGCTACACGGGACAATTTTTTTTTTCCAAAGGTGCTGTTTCCTCAAAAGTTTTATGTGACTATTATAAACTACATAAAGCTGAATACAAATATAGTTCTAAACTACTTGTATCACATAGGAACTTGGAGAAATAAGAAACTAACTTTTACTGCATATAATGTGATTAATTGCATGAAGGTACTGACGCTTCGCAATAGTTCAACCAAGCTAAAAATAGTTTGTTGATGATTTTTGTCTGTACTTAGTATCAGAGGCTTCTCACTTAAGTGTCCAACAATAATCAACGAGCATTGATGGACTCCAGTTGTCTTGACAACATTTCTCCATAACCACAATGTCCTGGTGAACCCTTTCACCATGCTCATCACTGACAACACCAAGATTTGTAGGCAAGAAGTCTAAATGGGAATGCTGAAAATGAATCTTTCGTGACATGTTGCAGTTGCAGTTTATGGTTCTGTATGCTTGAAGCATATTGTTAACCAGCTCCACATAGTTTGCTTCTCTGTAGTTGCCAAGAAAATTTTCAACAAATCCTTGAATACATTCCATGCAGTTTTCCCTGGTCCCAGTAGAAGTCCTTTAAATTGCCTATCATTGAGGACCTGTTTGATTTGTGGACCAACCAAAATGCCTTCCTTAGTCTTAGCATCGGGAAACCTCTGACACAAATATCGAAATACTTCACGGAAATTTTTGTGCCTGGTGACAACAGATTCCATTCTTGCAGTCTTGAACCCAGTAATTCTGCTTTTGCCTTTGACAAACACAACTCACTGTCCAACTCATTTAACTCACATCAGGCTCATAAAGGGTTGATAATCTGTATCAGATTCAGTGTCGTTTTCTATTCCTGGCTCGTGCATCATGGCATCTTCGTTTGCCTCCTCTAGACTCCATGTCTCTACTGGCTTTGGTACTGGAAGACTATCGTCATGCAACACAGGTCTCATGGCTGAAGGGAGATCAGGATATTCAATGGATTTCTTGTTTTTAGCAGGGACACACTGGTCAGACAAAAGTAGCTGTCTGTCACATGATCATCTGGTCTCACCATAGCATGACGAAGAATGGCACTGACTTCCGAGTACCTCTGAGTGAAGTTCTAAGATTGACAGTGCATGTTGCGCAACAAATGTGAGGATCCCAGGCTTTGGTTTGGTTACTAATTTTACACCCAAAGTAGAGCTGATAGGTTTTCTTAATAAGAGGAGTCATGCTCCATCTTTGAGATTTAAGTGTTTACCCATCACAAATATAACAGGAAGTATCACGGCTGTTTGCAATATTGATGAGACATTTTGCTGTCACAAATACTCCTGAAAATCCAATTACTTTATTATAATGAGTACACACAGTGTTCTATGTGCAAAGAGCATGCACATCAACATGATCACAAACTGATATACTTGTAAACGCAATGCACAGAACGGAGTGTGAGTGATGCTTTTATAGAGCTTTCTAAAACCTGGCCAGCAATGTAGCATCTTCCCTGCCTAAGCATGCCCAGGCATGCCTGGACAAGGTAGAAATTGTGGGCAAAGCTTTAATTGACTTGAATTATGAATTGAAATGGCAAATATAGGCAATTTGAAAAAATGGTGCATGATGGGGAAATGTCACGGTGATTTTCGTCATCAGCAGCCAAAAATCTATAAGATACACCCAGAAGTATTCAGGAAGCAATATGTTTGTTGTCCAATGGTCTGCAATAATGAATTCCATCTCAACAGAAAGGAAACTCGTACAATGGCTGCATGGAGGATGAACATAATCAGAATGAAAGGGTAACAGAACAAAACAACATGATCAGAAAGAGCAAAAAATTCTTATTTTGTGGGAAATGAAAAAACAATGTCCTGCAATTTCTACTCAAGTAATAAACTGCCCAGTCGCCACTCACATAACCTTTCAAGTCTACACTTACCAAGTTGGCCTTTCAGGTGTTGTACAACAGAGAACCTTCTAGCTATAAATTTCTTCATATAGTTAGGCTTAGAACAAGGCCTTCCTACAGATATGCTGAAAAAAAACTTACAAAGTAGTCATTCATGTCCTCTAGCTGTTGAGACACTCAAAAATATTTTTTAAAACACAAGCTGGATATGTCTTATGTAAACATTATTAATTTAAAAAGAATCAGTAATTCATGTCTATTTTTTTTCAAATTTTATTTCTAGAAAAATTTTTAACACTGAACCCTTGAGTCAGTGTCGGAATTATGTAAATCATAGCTTAGAAAACATAAAATTATCCATAAAATAAAAACAAACATGGCAGAAATAAATATCAATTTAATGACCATGTGTGTCTATTAGACCTCTAATAACAGAAAAGACTGCCATTCAACAATAGGCTTCACCACTATTTCCCTCCCCCCACCCCAAGAAACCTAAATATTTGCCCCATTTTTGTGTATAGATGTCCAATCTATCAAACCATTTGTAAGACATGCATTCAAAAGCTGCCACTTTGGCTATTTCTGTGACCCACTCCTGAAATGATGGTCCCCCCAAGCTCCTCCAACCTCTACGTATAATTTGTCTTCCTACCATTATACTTATCTGGATCCAATTTTGAGAGTGTTTATCCCCAAGTAACCCAAGTGTGTCTCCCAAGTCTCTTGTAGCTCTTTCTCATCATTGTAGTTATTAGTGTAGTTTTCCCTTGAGAAGGGCAGAGATGTGATGAAATTTTCTCTATGGATAACATGCAAACCAAAGTTCTACACTACACCTTGGTACATGCGACAATAATAAACCAATTTGTCAAATGAACGAAAGGTGTTCCTGTGCCAGAACAAGCCGGGTCCAGGTTCAGCAGACGTATTAGTTTTGGTATTGGTTTACTATTGTCACGTGTACCAAGGAATAGTGAATTCATTACACAGTGCACTGAGCGAGAATAAGGTAAAACCATAACAACACAGAATAGAGTGTAAGCACTACCTAAAAAGTGTAGTTTACTCTGACATAGGTGCCTTTACTTTCCAGATGCTCCAGAGATGAGTGTAGGGCCAGGTGGATGGTGTCATAGTGCTATTTTGGTGGTAGGTAAATTGCAGTGGGTTGAGGTTGTCCTGGAAGCCAAAGCTGATGCGTGCCATGACCAGCCTCTCAAAACACTGCATGATGGTAGATGTCAGAGCCACTGGGCAGTAGTCATTAAGGCATGTTATCTTGGGATTTTTTTTTTGGCGGGGGGTCCCAGGATGATAGCGGTCTTTGCAAAACAAGGAGAGGGTAAGAATGACTGCAAATACCCCTGCTAGCTGATCCAGTCAGGCTCTTAAGGACATCTGTGTCCAATATTTTCTGTGGATTTACCCTCTGGAAGACTAATCTTATGTCAGAGACAGTGACTGTAGATTCAGATGCTTTGGAGACTGTCGGGGTGGGTGGTGACATACCCTTCCATTCTCTTCAAAACATGCATAGAATGCATTAAACTCATTACGAAGGGATGTGCTGTTGTCAGCGACGCTGCTCGGCTTCATTTTGTAATCTGTTATAGTATGCAAGTCCTGCCACAGTTAACAGCTGAGTTTTGGACTGGTAGAGGATTTGTTTTAGGATTGCAGCTGGAGAATTGCAGAGTTCCTCTTCCAGAGCTATTCTCTGTGAAGTGTACAGTATTAGAGAGCAATTGACAAAACCCCAGAGAACCCTGTCATGAAACTCAAACAGTATTTCAAATCAATGCAGTTTTTGCTCTGTTCTGAACATATTGGGTTCAAGTTCCATTTCTTCACTGATGCCAATGCAGTACTGAAAAAGTGCTGTATTATCAGATGTGCTGCCTTTTGGGTTTGATATTAAAGAAAAAAACGTGAAAATGCATAGATTTGAAAAAGAACAGCATAATTGTTGCTCTTCTTACATTGGTGTGAGAAGAGCAACCAAAGCCTGAACAAGGAGATGACAAAGGAAATTACTGTGGATTTCAAGAAGGTGCAGATGAACCATCACCCTCTGCGAATACATGGCTCCTCCATAGAGAGCGTTAAGTGCACGAATTTCCTGAGAGTTGACATCACGGATGACCTCACCTGGTCCGTTAATATCACCTCCCTGAACAAGAAGGCACTGCAACACTTCCACTTCCTAAGAAGATTGAGGCAAACAAGGCTCCCACCCCCACCTTAACTGCGTTTTACTGGAGCAGCATTGAGAGCATCCTGACAAGTTTCATCTCCATTTGGTATGGGAGTAGTTGAGCATCGAACACAAAGACCCTACAAAGGACTGTGAGAACAGCTGAGAGGCTCATTGGAGTCTCCCTACTATCCATCGGGAACATTTGTGAGGAACACAGCATACACAGGGCCCTTAGTATTTTTAAGGATCCATTCAGCCATCCAGCACCCTCCTTGACTTGAAACTATCAGGCAGGAGACTACGATGCATAAAGACAAGACTGGTCAGGATGAGAAACAGTTTCTTTCCCCGGGCCATTAGGCTTCTCAACTCCCTGCGACATCATACTTGAAGTGTCACTGGTTAATCTGTTCAATATTTAATATTAAGGCACTCTAGTTGGTCATTTATGTGTGATTCATTTGTAGATTTTATCCTTAACCTTCAAAAGTTATCGTATGTTATGTGCTTTACAGTCTTTATTCGAATATATGTTTCTATATACATTATATGGTTATATATGTTATATACATGTATATAGTTAAATGACAATAAACTTGATCTTTTCATTTACCTTGTCATTTATGAAACTTTACTGTGCACAATTTGGCTATTGCATTCCAAACATTATGATAATAACTGTCTATCAAAATCTACTTTATTACTTTGGGTCTTAATGTAGTGAACAGGAATATGCAAGAAGCCATCTTCCTTTCTTTCCTCATACTTCACCAACAACTTCAAACTGTGCAATATTGTATTTTCCAAAATATTTCCTTTATCCTTCAGTCTTCCAGCTTTCATACTGAACTTTGGCAGGAACAGATAAGTTACATCTTTTACCATGTCCAACCTTGTGACTTTTTCTTTATTCACTTCCTCAATAAAATAAATCTTAAGTGAAATGAAGAGAAATGTTTTATATCACATTGAAATTTACCAGCCTTGGATCGTGTAAAACAATTTAGAACTAAATAAAATAACTAAATATTATTGATTTGTGCAGCTATAAAGACTACAGAGAAACTACTTATTAAAATATTCCTATGTTGTTTCAAATGATACATGTTCAACAAAACTGGACCTAAAGGACCCAGGAACTGATAACCTTTTAGTGGACCACCTATCCAACAGATCATAAATGGATCACATTTAAACACAGAAACAAGTAAAAGATCTTGGAGCAAGATAAATAATAGTCTGAATCATTCGCAGGGTCTTTTAGAGCTACTTAACAGAAGATTTATGCTTTCTTCATCAAGTGAAGTTAACGATAAATACAGGAGGTTTCTCCTCCACTGGAGCCACATGTCTGAGCCTCAACCAGCTTTAGGCAAAATGTAACTGTCTGGAGCCAGTCACATCCGTTCGTTTCTACAGGCATGTATAGTCAGTATCAAACCTTACTCAGCAGGAACTCCAATCACCACACCCAAAGCAGCCCTTGACTGGTCAGTCAATTTCCTCAGGTTAAAATTGGCACTGTGAAAATATTGACCAAAAGCAAGATGCCTTTTATTCTTTCAAAAGGGTAAATAATACATGTGTTTATTTTCCAGAATAATCTTTCTACATATTTATTCACAGTATTGAACTATGAACTGTTAAAAAGTTGCTGTTAGGATTTTCTTAAGGAAAAATAAATAAGAATTAGTCCAGATCCAGAGTTCACATCCAGAATTAAAGAAACTGGCCCCAAGCTTTTCCTCCACAAATTGATTGAATACCATTGGTCAGATCCCTTCAAATGAAAACAAAAAATATATATATTTTGGTTCTAATAACAGTGAATATATTTCTTGGAGAACAGTAGCTTTTAAAGTATTGATACACATTGGCATTCTCTCCTACGTGTACAGATGGCTATGCCTGTAAGAACATGACGATTATCAAACCTTGACGTGTCCATTTAGTCAAGCAGATGGCTGTGCCTTTAAGCAGTGGATTATCATTACACATTGGAGAGTTCCTCTAAACCAGCAGATGTCTGTACCTTCAGAGGAGAGAGCTATGGTCATGCCTTGGTGATACTTGAACAGATGGCACTAGCTTTAAGGGATAACAGCCTCAAAATAGTCCTAACAATTCTAATTGTATCACAACCTTAAACAATCTTAAATCTGAACTGCAGTTCTCATTGGAATGATTGTATTAAACTTTGATATACAGTGTTAATGTTTTGATATCAATTTCAGCAGTTGGTTTCTGTGATTGGGTTTATTAAATTACAAAAATAAATGTTTCTCTTTAGTGTCAGGGGTGAATGTTTCTGAGTACATGTAGGCTTTGGTTAGCACAACAATGACATTTTGACCTTTACACTGTGATATAAATACTTCTGCCTTGAGTTTAACTCAGAACAGGAACTGGATGTACAAGGATGTTAAAGGAAGTAACATCACACCAGAAATTTAGAGCTCTTGGGGTTCATTTGAACAGTAATGCCCGAGATAATATTGTTACCAGTAAGCAGGAAGCTCAGACAAGCCTTATGGGAATAAAACCAGGGATGGAGAAAGCCTACCATATCCCACAAAAGAAAAGAAAGCTTAGCTGAGTTTCCACCAAAGGAGCTGGTTGTGAATTACAGGATGAAAGGAGACGGGCTAATCCCTGTTGAACATCAATGGGTCTTGGGCTGAGAGGATAAACAGCTTCAGGTTCCTTGGCATCCACATCACCAAGGCCCTCATGTGGTCTGTACACACCAGCTGTTTAGTTAAAAATGCACAACAGCGCCTCTTTCATCTCAGACGGTTGAGGAAGTTTGATATGGGCCCCCAAATCCGAAGAACTTTCTAGAGGGGCACAAGTCAGAGCATTCTGACTGGCTGCATCACTGCCTGGTATGGGAACTATACTTCCCTTAATCGCAGGACTCTGCAGAGAGTGGTGCGGACAGCCCAGTGCATCCGCAGTTGTGAACTTCCCATGATTCACGACATTTACAAGGACAGGTGTGTAAAAGGGGCCCATGGGATCATTAGGAACCCAAGTCATCCCAATCACAATCTCCTCCAGCTGCTACCATCCAGAAAGCGGTACCGTTGCATAAAAGCCAGGACCAACAGGCTCGGGACAGCTTCTTCCACCAGGCCATCCAAATGATGAACTCATCCTGACTTGAGTGTACTCTATATTACATTAACTGTTCTATTTATTATAAATTACTAGGATTGCACATTGCACATTTAGATGGAGATGTAACATAAAGATTTTACTCCTCATGTATGTGAAGGATGGAAGAAATAAAGAAATAAATTTAATAAAGTTATTTCAGTTGGTAGCATCTGCTACCTCCTTTCATTGGCAGATAAAGTCCATAAAAATCTCAGGAAGATCCACGACAAAATCATACATGTTTAATCAGATGGCAACTTGAAAATAGGACCAATGACACTTCATAAAAATTGTTCAAATGAGGTTTAGGAGGCAATTTCAATGAATCCTTGCAGCCTTGTCCCTTGCTTCTCCACTCTGATTGGATTTTAATTCTTCTTATCCTCTTTTGCAAAGGCTGACTCTATTTATCCAGCATTTCTATTTGAAAATCGCAAGTGAACTGTGGAAAGATTAATCTGGAAAACAGAAGTGTTCAGTGTTAAAAACAATCTAATAATACAGATACTGCAGCAAAATTGAATGTTTCTTGTAAGCAGCCTGAGGCCTGAAACTTTCAAATAGCATTGTGTCATGAAGGAACTTAATCCAAAATCTGATTCCAGAACATAAGTGATTGTTGTACATAGAGTATGCATTTCTTTCAATGCCTCAGTACATGTAACACAGATTCATAATGAGTTCCTTGAATGTAAAGCAATGTCAAATGGTGACATGCAATTTTTGACATCGCCTGGCAAAATATTTTAAACACATCTTAGATTGAGAGACAGTGAAGTTGTTTCCCACCTGAAACAATAATTGAGATCTGTACTTGCATTAATTAAAAGGAACTTGTCCATGACCTTGGAGTTTAAGGCAGTGAATTTCGGCCAAGAATTTTCCCTTTCCAAATTCACCTAGCTACATCTCCATTTTAGGCGCTCCCCCAAGCCCTTCCAATTATGTTTTGAATTCCACCACCTCCTAACCACTTCTGAGCCCTAATGTCCCAACTCTTTTACTTCATTACAAAAAAGTTCTAAATCCTAATGTTCTCACTCTTCCTACAACTGACAATCCAACTTCTGATATCACTGCTCTCAACACCTTTTTCCCAAGTGACTCAGACCTAATTTCCCAATCTTGAGTTTCCGACACTTGATTTCAATTCCTCACTGTTTTATCCACTTGATAATCTGTCTCATCACTAAATCCACCAGGCCCTTTTGTTGTCCCTTCCAGAAACTGCAACTTCGATGGATTGCACCCAAAGCTAGTGTGAGCTCCCAGGTAGCCTCAGAATGAAGTACCATTCTGAATACCAATGCTGTCTTCAGTCTGAATACTTTGGTGAAACAGACATTAATGTAAATAATACCATAAATTTGATTTTGCCTTTTCTGAAATCAAGACCATAAATCTTATTATTAATAGGGTCTTTATGATATTAATTAGCAGTGTTACTTCTGCAGCAAGATTTCTATAGTTCACAATGCAATGTTAACAATATCTAGATGCTCCGGAGAGATTGACAGTGAGTTTCTGAATTTGTGAGTGTAACTTTAGAACATGTCTTTACATGTGTAATAATGATCAGATTTTTAGTCAATGTCAAACAGTTTAACAGAATCGGCATGTATAACTTGATCAGTGTGATTACAGTTGCCTCAGGAGAGAAGATTTTCTGCAAAACATCCACCAATTTGTATTGACTCATTCACAACTCATGCTGAATCTCATTTCTGCTGTTTTTTTTTACTAATATTGAGAGGAAACATGAAACCATTGTTATTTTACCAGCAGCTTCTAGTTCACTGCCAAATACTGCATTTATGTTTAATTCCTCTCTTGATGACCACAGGATGAGTTGGGATTTCAGTGTGTATCCTTTTCAGACACAGCATTTTTTTGTAATTTACACTAATACTGCCTTATGTGTGTATGGGTGCGTGTGTGTGTACGCTCATGTGAAATGTGTCATTTTAATTAGATTTAGCTATCGATTAAATTAATGTATTTACTTCAATGTTACATCAGGGCAGACAGTGCATGACTGTACTTATACATTCAACTGTTCTTGTATGAGATATCTATACATCTACAAGCTTTTTCTGTGATTTTTATTCATTATTGCAGTTTTATAGTTTAATTTCAATTAATTGTTTGATTAATCAGATTATCAGCCGTACAGGGAAATGAATGTACCATGGAAATATTGGATGTAATGAATGGATGCTTTTTAGTGTAAATCAACCAAATTGCTCCGTAATCATCCAATTTTTTTGAAATACAACTCTAGGTTTTATAGTCGCTCCTCAGAGTTTAGGTTTTGAATCCATGTTTCATTTTGGCAAATTTGTACTGCATCCAGTCCAAGGAAACATTCTGCATATTGGACAATTCAATTCCTAAAATTGACAGTTACAAAGCACCAACACCCTTAAATGTTTCTCTGATTATTCCATGTTCATTTACAAGAGGTCCAGGTATGACTTCTGGAAAGTCAGCTCACAGGCAAAGTGGAAATTCAGGACTAAACTTGAATTAATGAAGGATGCTGGACAGGTGTGACAGGGTTAGAATACTATCACATCTTCCAAAGTTAAATCAAGCGACATCAGTGATCCTTCACCCATCATTCTCGTGAACCAAGGGGGATCACTTTACTCATCTTCACTTGCCCCATCTTTGAAGTGATCCCAATGGACTCATTTTCAATTACTCTTCATCTCATAGAACATAGAATAGTACAGCACAGTACAGGCCCTTCGGCCCACAATGTTGTGCTGACCGTCAAACCCTGCCTCCTATATAAGTCCCCCACCTTAGATTCCTCCATATACCTGTCTAATAGTCTGTTAAACTTCACTAGTGTATCTGCCTCCACCACTGACTCAGGCAGTGCATTCCATGCACCAACCACTCTCTGAGTAAAAAACCTTCCTCTAATATCCCCCTTGAACTTCCCACCCCTCACCTTAAAGCCATGTCCTCTTGAATTGGGCAGTGGTGTCCTGGGGAAGAGGTGCTGGCTATCCACTCTATCTATTCCTCTTATTATCTTGTACACCTCTATCATGTCTCCTCTCATCCTCCTTCTCTCCAAAGAGTAAAGCCCTAGCTCCCTTAATCTCTGATCATAATGTATATTTTCTAAACCAGGCAGCATCCTGGTAAATCTCCTCTGTACCCTTTCCAATGCTTCCACATCCTTCCTATAGTGAGCTGACCAGAACTAGACACAGTACTCCAAGTGTGGCCTAACCAAAGTTTTATAAAGCTGCATCATTACATCACAACTCTTAAACTCTATCCCTCGACTTATGAAAGCTAACACCCCATAAGATTTCTTAACTACCCTATCTACCTGTGAGGCAACTTTCAGGGATCTGTGGACATGTACCCCGAGATCCCTCTGCTCCTCCACACTACCAAGTATCCTGCCATTTACTTTGTACTCTGCCTTGGAGTTTGTCCTTCTCACCTCACACTTCTCCGGGTTGAACTCCATCTGCCACTTCTCAGCCCACTTCTGCATCCTATCAATGTCTCTCTGCCCTGGTCAGCCTGTCCACATACTGTGACAGGAATCCATCCTGGACACACTTAACAAACTCTGCCCCATCTAAACCCTTGGCACTAATCAGGTGCCAACCAATATTAGGGAAGTTAAAGTCACCCATGATAACAACCTGTTATTTTTGCACCTTTCCAAAATCTGCCTCCCAATCTGCTCCTCTGTATCTCTGCTGCTACCAGGGGGCCTATAGAATACCCCCAGTAGAGTAACTGCTCCCTTCCTGTTCCTGACTTCCACCCATATTGACTCAAAAGAGAATCCTGCTACATTACCCACCCTTTCTGTAGCTGTAATAGTATCCCTGACCAGTAATGCCACCCCCCTCCCCTTTTTCCACCCTCTCTATCCCTTTTAAAACACCGAAATCCAGGCATATTGAGAATCCATTCCTGCCCTGGTGCCAGCCAAGTCTCTGTAATGGTCACTACATCATAATTCCATGTATGTATCCAAGATCTCAGTTCATCACCTTTGTTCCTGATGCTTCTTACATTGAGGTACACACAATTCAGCCCTTCTACCTTACTGTCTTTACACCATTTATTCTGCTTCTCTTTCCTCAAAGCCTCTCTGTATGTTAGATCTGGCTTTACTCCATGCACTTCTTTCACTGCTCTATCACTCTGAGTCCCATCCCCCTCGCAAATTAGTTTAAACCCTCCCGAACCATGCTAGCAAACCTACCTGCAAGGATATTGCTCCCCCTCGAGTTCAGGTGCAACCCATCCAATCTGTACAGGTCCCACCTTCCCCAGAAGAGATCCTAATGATCTAAAAATCTAAAACCTGCTCCCTGCACCAACTCCTCAGTCACACATTCAACTGCCATCTCCTCCAATTCTTACCATCTCTGTCACGTAGCACTGGCAGCAATCCTGAGAACGTTACCCTTGAGGTCCTGTTCTTCAGCCTTCTGCCTAATTTCCGAAACTCACACTTCAGGACCTCATCCCTCTTCCTGCCTATGTCATTGGTCCCAACATGTATCACAACTTCTGGTTGCTTTCCCTCTCGTAGCAGGATGTCGTGCACCCGGTCAGAGACATCCCGGACCCTGGCACCCGGGAGGCAACAAGCCATGTGGATGTCTTTCTCACGTCCACAAAATCTCCTGTCTGCTCCCCTGACTATAGAGTCTCCAATGACAACAGCTCTCCTCTTCTGTCCCACCCCTCTGCACCACTGGGTCAGACTCAGTGCCGGAGGCCCTGCCACCATGGCTCACACCTGGTTGGACGTCCCAGCCAACAGGATCCAGGATGGTAAACTTATTATTCAGGGAAATGGCTACAGGGGTGCTCTGCACTACCTGTCTGTTCACCTTCGCTTTCCCCCCTCTGACTGTCACCCAACGACCTGCTTCCGACAGCCTAGGTGTGATTACCTCCCTGTAGCTCTCATCTATGACTGCCTCATTCTCCCTTATGAGTCGAAGGTCTTCAAGCTGCTGCTCCAGGTTCCTTACACGGTCTTCCAGATCGCCCAGCCGTATGCACTTCTGGCAGATGTGACTCTGCAGGAGAGGGGCGTTCCCCCAAGACTGCCACATCTCATATGAGAGGCACATCACTGTCTCAGAGGACATTGTAAAAACTAACTGCGAGCTAGCTTGTCCTCTGCCTCTTCTAAGCCTCTCGAGTCAAAGCCTCAAAGCTCCACTCCTTCACTGGCCCACTCACACTCTGGCTGCTTTCCACTGGCTGCCTCACTTGAGCTATCCCTCTATTTATCTATTTGAGCTTTTCAAAATGTTTGGTCACCTGACCTCGACTGCCCAATCAGCTGCTTTCTGCTGAGTCTGAGCTCTCGTACTCTCAATATTTATTGCTTATTTATTATTATTTCTTTCTTTCTTTTTGTACTTGCACAGTTGTTGTCTTCTGCACATTGGTTGAACAGCCAAGTTGGTGCAGTCTTTCTTTGATTCTGCATGGATTTATTGAGTATGCCCACAAGAAAATGAATCTCAGTGTTCTAGATGGTGACATATATGGACTTTGATAATAAGTTTACTTTGAACTTTGAATTTCATTTCCTGTCTGTCTTTATTAAATAAAGCCAATATTCTGATTCTAAACTATTGCAAAATAAGTTATTCATGGTATATGTGTGTGCCTCAAATACTGACCATGTTGAAATTGTGGATGAAAGTAGGAAATGCTGGACATATTGCAGAATAAATTTGCATTAGTACTTAACGTAGATGAAGAGCATGGTATCCCAGATATCCCAATTAACTAATCTTAATCTAAGACCAAAGACTCATTCAAACTGAGGGCCTCAGTCAGTCAGAGTTGACCATGGATATTGCATCCTAGCTGCCTAGATATGCAAGCCTGGGCAGTACAATATGGAGAGCAAGCTTCCCCTCTCCACGCATCCAATGAACCCAAAGCAACGGCAAAGACCGATATAGTTTGATACCAGCAGCACAGGAGTTGCCAGTCAGCATTGAACTCAATGTAGGACTGCCTTAGGGACTCCAGCTCTGGATTTTTCTCTTGGGGTTTACTCCAAAAGCCTTCCTCATGAGTGGGTATAACCGCAAGGCAGCAGAGGTTTGCGATCAGAGTTTTCCTTCTAGATGAGCTGCCCACTCACCTTCAGGCAGCTGGAGCTGACGAGCCCCATCTGCCTGAAGCGATTGGTTTTAAGGCACCAGTAACCCACTTTTCCCCTTCTCTTATCAGTAAAAACAATTATACTGTGCTTAGTAGCTAAACCACACATGAAGCCCAGGAGCTGGACTTAGTTGTCAGAGGCTCTGTGAGGTGCATGCCATTAGGAGCATTTAATAGGTAGTGGGAGCTTGCCCCCATTACCACCCCCAGATATAACAACTTTAAGGAACTTCATTCAAATTAATGTTGGCAAAATATTAGTAAAATGGAAGATAATAGTTCTGCAAAATGATATCAGCTGGTTTAAAACCAAGGATTTAAAAGAAAATTAGTGAAAGCCTTTTCGGTTGCCTAACTATATTCTTACAAACTCCTGAAAGAAATCTTGTTATTGAAGGAAAGCACAAGGTTGAATCTAGAGCAGGAAATCACTCAAAATATAATTAAACATAGACGGATCCGGTGCCCTGAGAATGTTCTGCTGATTAAAAAGAGCAATAGTGGATTTGACATCAGTAGATGGGAGAACGCTGGAATCCATGGTAAAGATATGATGGGATATGATGTCAAAACACTTAGAAAATGGTAATTTCATTTAGCCGTGTCAACATGAACTTATGAGAAGAAAATAACATTTGAATGATCTGTTGGAGTTTTTTGAGAAAGTGTCAAGTGGATTAGATGAGAGGGAATCAGTGGTTGTGATGCGCTGGATTCTTGGAAGTAAAGTCTACAAAAGATGACTAACAAAGTTAAAGCACGGAATTTTGAATATTGCAATAACGTGATTTAAGAGTAAAACAAAGAGTAAGAACAAGCAATCCTTCTCAGGTTGACAGACTATAACTACTGAGTTACTGCAGTGATCAATTAATCACAAACTATTTGCAATCTAAATAAATAATTTGGCTGTGGGGACTAAATGCAGCATTTTCAGAAGTGAAGTCAAAATATGTCCAGATATTTAAGGAATCAAGGGAAATGGAGAAAGAGCAGGAAAATGGTGTTAGCTAGAGTGTTAACCATGTTCTGAGCAGTGAAACAGATTGGAGAGTTAAATGACCTGCTCTTGCTCCCATCTCTCATACTTTAATGTTCTCATGTAACATGTTTAGCACACCTTACGAACTAACACTCTTTTAAAAATAGGCATCTAATGTAATGCCAAGGAAATGATGTTGAATGTTACTTATGTGTCTTTCATAAGTGATTTCATAAATTCCCTCAAATGAGACATCGTACAGAAATACATAGGATTGAAAATAAAAATATCGACATGGTTTAGAATGCATGAATGACAGGAGACACAGAGCAGAAAGAATTTTTCCATGGGAAAAGTTAGGAAGCATTTCTACTGTAGCCCCCGGTAAGCCTGAGGCTCGCTCAGCTCACTTTCGTCTAGGGGGAGCAGCCTTGGGCCCCACCAAACTGGGTAATCAAGTTTGTGTACATGCTATGTGATGTACCCCACCACGCCAAATAACAGACAGTACACCATATGCGATTAAATGATTACACTTCATAGATCTTACTAGAACTATGTAATTAATAGAGCTACAATATAAAAGGGAAGTAAAAGGCGCCAATCTTGTCAAAGTTCAACCACTTCGTGCACAACTGTTGGAGCTCAGTTAATGGAGTCTTCTTTCCACCATTCGATCCCCTCTGACCTCCTCGACCCGTCGCCTGGAGCCAACCACGGTGGTCGACCAGAGCGCATCCAGCACATCCTTCCCCTTTGGTTTTCCTCCAGAAAAGCCCTAGGCCTCAGACTCCCTCTTGGGTCTGATCCTCGCCCCGCTTACAGCAACTCTCTCATCACGTCTCCTCTCTCTGTCCCCATCATGCCTTCTCCCCAAAGTCCACGAAAACAGTAGCTTACAGACACACAAGAAGGAATAACATCTATCCCAATTGGTTAGCAAATGAATACAATTCTCATTATTAGTAATTATAACCCAAACAAGCTGCTACCGTTAACTCAGCAGTTAACATTACAGAGGGATGTTTTATTATAACATAACAAAGAAGCCATTTTATTAGCCTTAGCAGCAGCATAAAAGAAGAAACCCCTTACACTACTTATAAAGAAATTTGGATTTATCATCTACAAGATTCAACTGTTAAGAGATTACATGTTAATTTTAATTCTCTAATGGACAGTGTTGTGTATGTGGCCTGGTTAAACAGCAATGCTATTAATGAAAACGCTGGAGACGGGAGCTAATTTTCATGGTTCTTTACTGGCATAATCCGAACTCGACACACACGTACAGATAAATTCACGCCTAATAGTGCATGTTCAATATGTGCCTAATAGCGCATTCAACATGTTAGTAAAACATTAAGTTGTCCTTTATTATACTGTAGGCTATATGGTACACTCCTCCCCTTTTATTTTAATAGTGTATCAATTGTTTTTTTTTACTGGGGTACTATGCTAAACAAATATGTTTACCCTTAACATACAAACACCTACCACTTGTTCACTTAGTAACTTAATAATATCAAATTATAACAAAGTAACTTAATAATATTGAATTATAACAAGCCTTTTTTTGACTTTTGGTCTAAGACCCATTTATAACTCAAGTCTCTGGTGGGGGGGGGGGTCTTCTCTAGATTGTCCGGCACTGAAGCAAATAGGTCTTCACTCTACTGAACAATCCACAAATTGGCAGGTTCCAGCCATAAAGAGTAGTCACCTCCATCTTGCAAAGATGGTGAAAGCAAAGTGAAATCTGTGAAAAGGTGAATGTTATTCTTAAAAATATGTACAATCATCAAAACTGAGATGGCATTGGAAAGTGTCTTCAAATAGTGTGTTCTTCGGTCTGTCAACAAACTTGTTTGTTTTAATACAGATTTCCATATAAAAGTCATGAACAGTTGACCTCTGAGCATAGGGAGTTAGGAAGATGTGAGCCTCCAACTTGCTAAGAGTTCTAGGCAGCAGATCACCTCTGTATAATGAAGACTCCTCTGTGCAGCTGTCCTATATATATATGCATCTTTGTGCTATCACTTGTCTTCCTTACTCGTATTTCATTTGTTCCAACTGAGCTAATTACACAGCCAATCTTCATATTCTTCTTAGATTCCAAATAGATAGCCTGACCTTTATGATACCATCTCTTATCGTAATATAACTTTCCATCTTCTATTTGTGCTTCATATCTGTGCTGGTGATTCAGCAGGAGTGCTGGGAAGATGCTCGGAAGACAGAGATGCTGGTCTTTTTGGCGATTTAAGCTTATTGAGAGTTCGCAGATCTTCCATTATCTGTTCATCTGTGAACAAGTAACTTAACTGTGCAGCTGCAGGTTTTCAACTTTTGCCTGTAATTGGAACAGGGTCACTAGGTCTCCTCCTTAGTTTCCTAGTCATTATTGGCTTTACCTCCATAGAATCTCCTGTGAGTTCCACTGTTAGCCTTTCATTCTCCATCATCTTTTCCTTTTCTTCTCATTCAATCTTTTTATCTTCAAATACCTTCACTGCTACTTTCTTCTCTTTAATAAAATTCCTTTCTATTTGTTCTGTCTCCAGTTACAGAAAAAGCTCTGCATTTCGTATTCTTTCCTTATATTGTTGATGATCTAGTTTCTTCACCCTTTTCTGATACTCCTGCGAAGTGCCTTCCTGTAACTGCTGTAGCTGTCTTTTGAGAGATGCCAATTTTTCCTGGTACAGCTGCTCTTTTACTTCCAGGTAGTCTTCATCATCCTGCTTATTGGCAATATCTGTCTCCCTTGCATCCTCTGTATCTTCATCCAAGTCGCGGCCACGGATACTGCATTCGTCCTCATCGTCGACGCTGTCTAGCTCCTCCTTGTCATTGTAATAGTCAATAATGGGTAAGAGGAGAGGTGCAGACATCTTCCCTGCCGAGCTGCCCTCCTTTGTTGACACATCTAGTGCCTTGATGGTGTGCCAATCCAACGGGATTTTCCTGAGCCATTCACGTCCCAGCAATGGTGGTCCTCCATTTTTCAGTACATAGAGGTTCAGTTGCTGTGTTTTATCTCCTTTGGTCACTGTCACTTTAATTTTACCTTTGGGACACACTTTCTGTCATGTGTAAGGCTTTAGCAGTAGTTTAGTTCATTTCAGAGGTATGAGAGAAAACAGTCATTCGTAGTCGTGTACAGAGATCACTGTTAAAGCTGAGCCTGTGTCCAACTCCATTTTCAATCTCATGCCTGCCACTTGTGAAGTGATCCATATTGCTCTACGATCATCTGTCCCTTTCACACTATGAAGTTGCCGACAAGACAATTCACTTTCATCGGAGTCATTTTCATCTGAACGGCCTTCTTTCATTTTGTGTATCTTGGTGTATTTTCCTTTCTGGGGTTTCTTGTTTCTCTGTATTTTGCCCTTTTTCTGCCATTGACTAGCTTTGCATACTCTGCCAATGTGGCCCTGTTTACCACAGTTTCTGCATTCTTTGTCTTTAAACCAACAGTCATCCAGGTCATGTGACCTGTTCCCACAACGGTAACATTTCTTTCCTTCATTCCTGTTCAGTGACACTTTATTTGTGGCATATTCCAGCACAATAATCGGAAATGCTTTCATTTTTGCTCTGATTCCGATTGTAAAATTTAAATCTTTCAGCAATGACCAGTGGTTTAAATGCTGTTGGAGAGTGTCTACTACTTGCTTGAATGTTTTGTCAGTTGGTTTTTCAAGGGTTAACAACTCCGTAGCAGCATAATACTCCCATAATACTAAGGCTACGTCCACACTACGCCAGATAATTTTAAAAATGAAGATTTTTCTCTTTGTTTTGACCCTCTGTCCACACTGAAGTGGCGTTTTCATCCCCCGAAAATGGAGATTTTCGAAAACACTCTCCAGAGTGTGTAAATTTGAAAACGATCGTTTCACGTTGTAGTGTGTACGGGGTAAATGGAGAGATTTTAAAACGTTGTCATGACAACACCACAACAATGTTTTTTCTGCTTCTGCTTGGGACTGCACAAGCACTACCAGACAGCTGTTCTTGGTTCTTGATCCTCCAAAATATTCCGCATGGAATTTAAACTGGAGGTGGCTTTCAAGCTGGTCCCCTCCGTTTCTCTATTTGCATCCTCTGTTCTACTGCCCGTACCCTCCAGTCTCCCAGTCTGCGGAGGTCATACCCTCCATCTCCTGTACACCGAGGTCTCCAGGCTGGCACTGTCACTGACTGACCACCGCTGTTGTAACGCGCAGTCAGTACGAACGGTGTGAGAGTTAAATTGTAAAGTGAGCTTTTTTAACTATATCCCCTAAATTGATTTGATTGAGTCTATCTTTAAAAATATTAATGTCAGAAATACTGTGCAGGTCTGGCGGCAGAAGATTCCACTCACTTGTTGATCTTGGGTAGAGGACGGCTTCATGCGTGCGTTGTTTACTTTATTATCTACTTTATAGTTTGTTTGGAATTAAACACCCCTACTGCTTTGCTGACTTTGTAGTTGTTTGTAACTCGCAGAAACAGCTTGACCTCATTGTCTGTCTAAACGGAGAAGTCCAGCCTGATTTTTCCAGCGGAGGTTTTCTTTGTATTCCTTGAAGACCTTGTTGAAAACTTTCTTTTGCTGTTGTTGTTGGTACTCTAGTTTTACTCTATGGAAATAGCACAATGCCGCCGCGGAAACATAAATATTATACCGTTTCCTCTTTGCTTGTTTTCTGTAGATGTGTCTGCGTATGCCCAGTAGTAGTAGATTTGCCCAAATATCAGTTTTGGTGTGGACAAAGATATTTTGAAAAATGTGTAGTGTGGATGCCTGTCGTTTTCACTCGAAACCAGCGTTTTCAAAATTATCCGGCGTAGTGTGGACGTAGCCTTAGACACTAGCTTTCTTTTCATCATTAACACCGTTAGCCTCACAATATAACTCCACTCTCTCAATGTAAGTTTCCCAGTCTTCAATGCCGCTATCAAATGCTGTAATGTTTCCAATCATCACCATCTTTGTTATGTTAATTTAGCCCCATTTTCCTCTTGTTATCTTTTTGACTCGTGTCCTTTTTGCTAGCACCACAAGCACACTCCGTCTAGATGTGTGTGTCGCTCCTTTTTATCTCCCTTCTGAGGTAGGCAGACCCTCAGCCCCAGGGGTCAGCACCGGCTGTGGTCTCGGCTGGACGTGCTGCGGCTCCAACTGTGTCTCTTGGTCACCCGACGTTCCCGACCCCGGCTGTGCTCCCATTTCCTTTCGGACTCGAGACCTCGCTCTGCCTCCTTCTCCCACTCCTTGGCCCGTTCCTTGCGCTCTTCTTCCAAGTGTCCTTATCAATTAAAACACGGCGTTCCAATACGATGTAGGTTCATTAACCTCATCGCCAATTTGTTGTGTAATTGGCCTGGTTACACAACAATGTTATTAATAAAAATGCTGGAGAGGGGAGCTAAGTTTCATGGTTCTTTACTGGCATAATCCGAACTCGACACGCACGTACAGATCAATATGCGCCTAATAGTGCATGCTCAATATGCGCCTATTAGCGCATTCAACGACGTGTTACTATATATAGGCATCCGCTAATCTCGTGAGACCATGGATTTGCACCTTGGAAGGTTTCCAGGGTGCAGGCCTGGGCAAGGTAGTGTGGAAGACCAGCAGTTGCCCATGCTGCAAGTCTCCCCTCTCCATGCCACCGATGTTGTCCAAGGAAAGGGCACTAGGACCGATACAGTTTGGCACCGGTGTCGTTGCAGAGCAGTGTGTGGTTAAGTGCCTTGCTCAAGGACACAACACGCTGCCTCAGTTGAGGCTCAAACTAGCGACCTTCAGATCACTAGACCGACACCTTAACCACTTGGCCATGCGCCAACATGTTACTAAAACATAAAGTAATCCCTTATTATACTGTAGGCTATACAGTACAGACAGATTTTTACTAATCAATGTTATTGAGTGATATGGCCGAAGGTGGTGATGGCTGTTAGGTCACAGATCAGCCACCATCATATTGAGTGAATATGCAGGTTGAAGATGCTAAGTGACCTACTTTGATATCTATCTTGCTATGTTCCTAGGCATGAAGGTCCATAACAATGTCTTTTTGAAATACAAGTTAGAAACAGCATGTTACAGATAAATTGCAGAGAAAATAAATTACTCAAAGAATTGAATTACAGCCCCATGATCATTTATGGCCTGTTACTCTCTCACCCAATGACAATCCTGACCCCAAGTCAAACGTACAACTGAATAAGATGAGTGAACTTAAACCAAGTGTAGGTTTGTCCCTAGAAACCGTTAGCCATTCATATGAAGAAATGGGAATGCCAAACTGAAAACTGCTCCTATTTTCTGGATTGTGTAGATGATAGTTAACTAGCAATCTCAAAATAACAACAAGAAGAATTTAGTCTAATTGGTGTTGGCTTTAGTCAATCCTAGAAAAACAGCCCAATTTAGAAATTTGACTGGTATGCCATTTAATATACTTTACTTGAAAATTGGGCTTATACCTGAATTCATCCTATTAGTAAAAAAATAATCACAGAAATCTACATTTCAAAAACCAAATTCCTCCATTCAACCTGCATCGTCATAAACGCCCTTGAGAACCTTTGTGATATTTATAATTAAATCATCTCAGAGTTCCATTCCCCAAACATAACAGGAGCTTCTTTAATACAATGTAACTGCATTTTCTTCATCACTCTCTGTATTTGTGCATTGATTTTCTCTTTTGATATAATACCCTAAAGGTCACATTGAGAAAGTATTTCAAGTTTGAGTGCAAAAAATATAAATTAATTTTGCTTTATGGGAACTGTTTCTTGACATATATACAACAAGACAAACAGTTAAAAGATTGATAAGTTGACCTGACTGGTGTTCAACCTTTGAGTTTTTCTGTGACTGCACTCGCAGCGTGGATAGAAAATACCACCGTGGATATGGACACACCGAAGGTTAACAGTGAATCATTAATTTTTGGAAGCCCTACCATGTTCATTTCTACATTTCTACCTTCAATGTTGGCCCAAATGGCCTTGTTAAGTATTTGGTTAAGGCTTGATTACTGTTGATGGTGGACCACTCTGTGGTGGAAACCATAATCCTCATCATTCCCAATCCTCCAAGTGGCTCTGAGTTATAGCCATTTCATTCAAGCAAATGAACAATGCAGAAAGGAAGGAAAAATATGCAATGGTTATTAATTAGAATATTAACCCATGATATTTCTGGTCAAAGAAGACTCTCTATCATCATATATATGTTCACTAATTTTCCGTACATTGTTCCACGTTGTAGTTGTTTTGGAGCCAGTACGTGCCATATCAACACTGGCAATTTAAATTCAAATGATGCCATTCGACAACACTCATCCATTCCTTAATCATTCTCATCAATTTTATCAATATATGCTATGTCCTATGAACTACTGCTAAAAGAGAAAGACGAGATTGGTGTTAATTAACTAGTACTGTGTTGATGGAAATTAGAAACATAGAAAACCTACAGCACAATACAGGCCATTCGGCCCACAAATCTGTGCCAAACATGTCCTTACCTTAGAAATTACCTATGGTTACCCATAGCCCTCTATTTTTCTAAGCTCCGTGTACCTGTCCAGGAGTCTCTTAAAAGACCCTATCGTATCTGCCTCACCGCCAGCACCAGCAGCCCATTCCATGCATTCACCACTCTCTGCGTAAAAAACTTAACCCAGATATCTCCTCTGTACCTACGTCCAAGCACCTTAAAAATGTGCCCTCTCGTACTAGCCATTCCAGCCCTGGGGAAAAGCCTCTGAATATCCACATAATCAATGCCTCTCATCATCTTATACACCTCTGTCAGGTCACTTCTCATCCTCCGTTGCTCCAAGGAAAAACGGCCAAGTACACTCAGCCTATTCTCATGAGGCACGCTCTCTAATCCAGGCAACATCCTTGTAAATCTCCTCTGCACCCTTTCTATGGTTTCCACATCCTTCCTGTAGTGAGGTGACCAGACCTGAGCACAGTAATCCAAGTGGGGTCTGACCAGGATCAGCAACATTACCTCTCGGCTCCTAAACTCAATCCCACAATTGATGAAGGCCATCAAGAATCATGAATTGGTGAAATTCTGGGGAAAGAACTTATGGCTGAACTTATGGGCATGAAGGAATTGTCACTTCTCAAGTTCAAAGGTTCAGAGGTTCAAAGGTTCATTTATTATCAAAGTATGCTTCCATATACAACTCTGAGATTCTTCTTCTCCAGATAGCCATGAAACAAAGAAAGAACATGCAAGTCATTCAGAGAATTAAACCCACCCTCCCCCCACACAGAAAACAACAGCATCCCAATCACCATCTCCCAGACCTCTCGCCCCCCCCCACAAAACAGAACCAGAACATTGACCCCCCCCAAACTCCCCTCTCCCCGCACAAAAAACTTACAGAACGTAATGAGAACATCAACCCCCAAATACCTCCCCTCACAAAACAAAACATAAAGGAACTGGCGAAAAACACAATGCAAAAACCTTAAGTCTGATAAAGTCCACAGTTCATTAACGCAATAGTCCAATCCATAATGCAGAACTGCAGAATAGCAGTTCATATGCTGTACAACACATCAATTTTTTTTATGATGCTGATCTTTATTTGGAATTCTGCATGTATTTTTCAAATAACATCATAAATGCTAATTTGCTTATGGATTATAAATGTTTGCTCACCAGAATATATAAACGGATAAGTTAGGAACAAGTACACTTTTCTGCTGTTATTAACAGTAGAAACAGTGAGAGGTAACCTCTGATAGACTCTGTTGAATATTTTGTTGTGTATTTAATGCTAAGAAGTAACAGAAAATAACCGCAAGTATTTTATGCTGAAAGCTTATGGATGAGAAGATAATAAAACCATAATACCACAAGTCATAGGAGCACAACTAGCCTATTCTAGTCTACTCCAGCACTTGTTCATTTGTTAGGATGCTGCTATTTGTCATTCCTCTCAACCCCAATCTCCTGCTTTCTCCCTGTAACCTTTAACACCCTTACTAATCAATCTCCACTTTAAATATACCCAATGATTTAGCCTCCACAGCAATGTGCAGTAATGAATTCCACAAGTTCACCATCCTCCGGCTAAAGAAATTCACTCCTCATCTCAGAATCAGGTTTAATATCACCGGCATATGTCATAAAGTTTGCTAACTTTGTGGCAGCAGTACAATGAAATACATGATAATAGAGAAAAAAGGAAAACTGTGAATTACAGTTTTAAAAATATACATATACACACACTATGAAATAGTTAAATTAAGTAAGTAGTGCAAACGAAAGGAATTTTTTTTTAAATAGTGAGATAATGTCATGGGTTCAAAGTCTATTCAGAAATCAGACGGCAGAGTGGGAGGAAGCCGTTCCTGAATCATTGAGTGTGTGTTTTTAGGCTTCTGTACCCCCTTCCTAATGGTAACAATGAGAAGACGGCATACCCTGGGTGGCGGAGGTTCTTAATGGCGGACACTGCCTTTCTGAGGCATCTCTCGTTGAAGATGACCTGGATACTACGGAGGCTAGTGCCCATGATGGAGCTGGTTAATTTTACAACTCTGCAGCTTACTTTGATCCTGTGCAGTAGCTCCCCCACCCCCATACCAGATGGTGATGCAGCCAGTCAGAATACTCTACATGGTACAGTACATCCGTAGAAATGTGCAAGTGTTTTGGTGACATACCAAGTCTCCTCAAAATCCTGATGAAGTATATCCACTGTCACTGTTCTAAAGGGATGGCCTTCTATTCTGAATCTCTGGCCTGTAGTCCTAAGCCCACCCACGGAAGGAAACATCTTCTCTACATCCACTGTATCTAGACCTTTCAATATTCAATAGGTTTCAATGGGAACACCCCTCATTCTTCTAAGCTCCAGTGAGTACAAGCCCAGAGCCATCAAAAATTCCTTATATGTTTGCAATAGTATTGGTTTCCTTGTGGGCAAAACCCCAAACTCAAAAGAAGATTTTAAGCCTTAACCAATATAAATTGTTATGGGTGCCTTCCCCATAGAGATATTATATGAATTCCAGAGATGCCACCCTGCAAAAACTCATTTCAGGGAGGTCTCAACCTCATTTCAGGGAGATCTCAACTGGAAGTCTCAGCCTCATAGCAGCCTGTGTCAATGAATTTGTTAATTTTGCAAGACATCAGATTCACATGTGTTTTGTGAAACAGCTGACTTCTGAATTCTGTCTTATTGTGCCATGTTTGCAATAGCTGCTGTTTTGGTTGATGAGCAGACATAGTTTTTTGCTATTTCTGAATCAGGAAACACTTTCCTGAATAGCTTGCCTGTGTGCTGACACCCCTGGAATGGCAGGTTATGTTCAACGATGAAAGATGTAAAGTACACCTCAGCTCTAGTGACCTTCTCTGTCAGACTTTGGTTTTCTGCTGAAAAGAATTGTGAAATACTTGAGCAGCCTTCCCTGCGCTGAGCCTCCCTAATATGTTGTGGTCCCTAAAAGAAATAAAAGCATAAAATGTATCTTTATTACAGGTGTGCGCCGCTTAACATCCATTCAGACAACGACCGATCACATATACGTCCATAGTCTCACACACACACATATATTGCCTGCAATAGTCGGGATCAGAACTTACTTTTTTACATGGAAATGGGGGATTTTAAATGAGTGATTTAGAAGTTCTGTATCTTCAAGTTCAAGTTTATTGTCATCTGGCTGATTGTCCACAAACGAAACAACCTCTGTCCGGACCACTGTGTAGCCACAATACATATATCACGCACACCACATAAAACAATATATTACCATATTATTTAATAAAGTGTAATTCAAAATGCATATAAAGTGCGCTGCACAGGTAAACAGTTCGCTGTCCTAATGACGAGACCTCGGTGGGGGCCGGGTATTTAATAAAATCGTTGTTTCTTCTGAAAACAGTTGTGCTTAAACCCAGCCCATCGCGGGCTTCAATGTACCTGTAAGTCGAAGTGTTTCAGGAAAAAAACTCCCGAAGAACTTGCTTGCTGTGAGCGCGTTTTTGAAGATAACTTAGCAGATGATTTTGGAATTTTGCTCCAATTTAAACCCCACTCTAATCCCCTTTAAGGCGCCAACACACCCCGCCCGTATAGGACAGCCTCACGTAGTCAGATTGTCACTGCCAGCCTTGGGAATTTCTTTGCCAAGTTTTTGTACTTCATCACCGACAGTTGTCTGGATGATTTCAGTGTCATTACAGACAGCAGTAACTGACCTGATTGAATATGGAAGAGAGAGAGAGGTCGACTGTAAAGCCTCGCCCACGGAGAAAACTAATAGGTCTACTTAGCACAAAGAGAGATCAAGCAGGATTCATTCATTTTCTTTCTTTCTTTTTGTCCCTCTCCTCTCCCTCTCTAAAAAAAATCAGTTTCCGGGATATTGTATCTGTATATTGGATATTGTATGTTGTATATACTCCGGGATATTGTATCTGTATAGCAGGGAGGAGAGGAGAGGAGAAGATGGCGGCGCAACGCAGCACGCAGCCGCTCCGAATTGATATTGTACTTGTTAAATAGGGGCCGTGCACAATCTGATTTGATGGAGACGGACGTGAGAAGCATGGAGGAACATCTGGAGAAACTTCTGAAATGCCTGCTTTGCTGCCACTGCTACTGTGCGATTGAGAATCTCCGGAGGGGAAGGCCCCAAATCCTCGGCTTTGCCTATTGCCTGTTGCCAGGGCCAGGGTCGAAGTGCTTGGCAGAGATGCTGCTCAGTGCTTGGTGTCAGAGGGCTGGTTGGAGGCTCGAAGTTTTCGGACGGACTCAGAGTCGGACTGTGGTCGGAGTGCTTCCAGGGTGCTGCATCTGCAAGTTTGTGGCGCTGGAAGCTCATGGCAGGGAGAGTTTCTCCCTTCAACCGTCTGCGTGATATGATGGGACTTTCGAGAGACTTTGAGACCTTTTTTTTTTACCATGCCCATGGTCTGTTCTTCATCAAATTACGATATTGCTTTGCACTGTTGTAACTATATGTTATAATTATGTGGTTTTTGTCAGTTTTTTTTAGTCTTGGTTTGTCTTGTGTTTCTGTGATATCATTCTGGAAGAACAAATTGTATCATTTCTTAATGCATGTATTACTAAATGACAATAAAAGAGGACTGCGTGTCCTCATAATAATCTAAAATAATCTAATCTAAATAATTTGCGGGCATCAGGGAGCTGCTATCAATATGCGGGAGACTCCCAGAACTCCCGGGAGAGGTGGGATATCTGGAATTCACCTACTCAAAGGTTGAGGTTACTTCCCAGTCTCATCACTGTGGCCAGGTCTAACTGCTAATACTCACTGCTTGAGTGGTGTGTCCACCCTTTCTACCTAGGAAGAGATACTTCCAGCTAACAAAGTAAACACAGTTTAGATTATGTGTATTTTTAATGATACACATTTAAATTTAGACAAGGTGCTCTTAACATACTTTTAACCCTGAGGATTTCCAATCTAGAAAAGATTTCCAAATTACAGATTCATAAACTACAAAGAATTTCCAAACAGAGGTAAAATTCTTTCGAACTAAAAGAACATACCAACAAGATGCATGATGTACGAGTTGTTCAGCACAGAATCTGAATACTAAGGAATGAATTCTTATTCTTCCTTCTGTCACCCCATCTTTCTAACAATCCCCACTGCTTTCTAATATTTATTCTGTTTTGCTACTAGATGACATCATCTGCATATGATGTTTTCCAGATACCTTTACTGGGACAAAGTTTACACAGACAGTTTAAAAATTTCTGAGGAGAATAGTGCCATTAACTTTTCTGTAGTTGGCTGATTTAATGTAGGCTAATTAATATACTGTAGCCCCATTGTCTTGTGCTTGGTTAATGAAGACAAAATGACTCATGGTCACTTCACTTTGCAAACCTCATCTGTTAGTAGCCAGCACAGGAGTCTTTATAACTTCAAACAGATAACTGCTTGAAATCTACCTTATGAATTAAGGATAGGCTCTAATTTACAACAAAAAGAAGAGCAATGAGTACTTGTTAGTTTAACTTTGTCACAGTGGACGCTGACCCTCCTTGGAAGTTTCACGTTCCTATCGTAGAAAGATACAGTTAGCAATAAGCCTCATGGGCCCTGGAAATATATCAACCCTTTCATCCCATGGGTCATTCTCTTAAACCTCCTCTGGATCCTCTTCTATGCTAGCACATCCTTTCATAGATATGGGGACCAAAACTGCTCACAATACTCCAAATCTGGCCTGACCAACGCCTGATAAACTCAGCATTAAACCCTTGTTTTTATTTTCTAGTCATCTTGAAATAAATGCAAATATTGCATTTGCCTTCCATACTACTGACTCAGCCTGCAAGTTAATTGTTAGAGAATTTGTCTGGCCTGCACCCGCTGACACCTCCCAGTCTCCACCCAACTAATAGGATTCACCTGCTACTCATTCCAGACTTATCACTTGCAGCCTATTTACAATTCTCATCCACAGACCTTGTTCACTCATTGAAATAGCCAGACTTAACCAGTTGCTCCTTTCATTTACTCTCTCTGCCTAAAATTTAATTTACCTTGATGCCTGTTGTGTTTCATCTCTGTTCGCATGTTTTGTGGCCCCTTGTGGCGTGTTATTTTGCAGCCTGTAATTAAAGTTGTCATTTACTGCTAAGTCATCTCTGCTGCTCTGTTTTTGGGTCAAGCCTTCTCTACATTTCCTGAAAGGATAAGTGAACCATCAATTGACCCAGCAGACAATGCTCACCTGAAGAAATTCGTCCACCATCAAAAGCATACGATTCAAAAGCAGCAGGAAAACCTTGGCCAACTGTCTGTCACTCATCCAATTCTCTGCCTTGGTGGGGCAACTCCACACCAGTCAACCTCCTCCCTCTGAGCCCCAGATTCTCATACCCAAACACTTCAATGCATCTCCAACCTGATCACACTTCAAGCTCTTGCCGTCTCTATATTCTATGGACTTGGCCAGTATTGCCTTCCTCATCTCTTTCTCAATCGGGCAATCCCTGACGTGGGCCACCACTAACTGGGACAATAAAGCCACCAAGAGCAACAAATATGGTTATTTCACCGCTGAGATGCCCCAGTTTTCAGTCACCTGGGAAGTGGAAGGCAGGCAGTGTATCTGATACTTCACCTGCACCAAGGCTCAAGCTTTGTGCTAGGTTACACTGTGGAATTCAGCATTCTCGTGACAGCACGTGATTGGAATGCAGAAGTGCTGCTAATGCATTACCTTAACAGTGTCTCAGAGAACTTGAAAAACTTGTCTACCAGGGTGATACCCACTGACCCCAAAAGCCTCATCACTCTGGCTCTCTGTATTGACAAATGTCTTATGGAACAGCAGTCTAGATAATCAGCCAGAGCCACAGTTCTGCTCGCAGAGACATTTCAGGCTGCAGGACCTTCATCACTAACACCACCACAACACAAGCAGTTAGTGAGAGCTTTCATAACAACGCTCCCTCCCCACCCCACCCCCATCCCAGAGCACCATCATCAGTGGGGAAACAAATTGTGCACCTACTATGGAGCAGCCAATCACCAATGCATCAAGTTTCCACTGTATCCG
Organism: Mobula birostris; assembly: GCF_030028105.1. Taxonomy (NCBI): domain Eukaryota; kingdom Metazoa; phylum Chordata; class Chondrichthyes; order Myliobatiformes; family Myliobatidae; genus Mobula; species Mobula birostris. The sequence goes on from NC_092379.1 coordinate 117,378,821, forward strand.
GGAAAACAGTGACTTCAGATAGAGATGAGGAGCCTCCTATCTGGCAAGCTCTCCCTGGCCCCTCCTTCCAGCACCATAGCCCATCTCTCTCTCTCTGTCCTCCTCCACAGCCCATCAGTTCTACGGGTTCTGGTGGATTCTAGTGCAGGGGAAAACCTTCTGGTTCAAACTTTGTGTGCAGCTTGAACTCCCTTCTGAACTTACCTTCCACCTTTCAAAGTCATGGTCATTGAAGGAAGTCCCTTGGGACCTGCAACAGTCAGAGTCAGAGTGCGCACACGACCTATGCAAGTGAGCATTGGGGAGGACTGTGAATCCATCCAAGTCCTCCTTATCAACTCACCCAACACTCCTCTCATCCTGGGCTATTCTAACTCTCCACTCACGACCCTCACTTCACCTGGTCATCCAGAACACTGCTGATTAGGGGTCCCACCTGCTGGATCAGTTGAATTCACCCTGTAAATCCATGGAGATGGAGAAAATCCCTGATCTCGCCAAACTCTCACAGGGGTACCATAACTGAGCCATTGCCTTCAGTGAAAAAGAAGCCAGCAATCTGCTGCCTCACAGACCACCTGGCTACGCGATCAACCTCCTCCCGGGCACCACACCTTGTCAAGGCCAACTGTTCTCCCTCTTTCCTCCTGAGACCCAAACCATCAATGACTAAATGACTGAAGCACTATGGCATAGCTTAATTAGCCCATCCCAGTCCCCAGCCAGTGCAGGGTTCTCCTTTGTCAAAAAGAAAGATTTGGGAGGGCGGATGGGTCTTTGACCCTGGATTGACTACTGTAGACTCAACAAAATCTCCATGAAGAATCACTACCTTCTCCCCTCGATATGTAGCACATTTGAAACACTCCACGAGGCCCAGATCTTTACCATATTGGATCACCAAACTGATCCACATTTTCCAAGGGAATAAATGGAAGATGGCATTCTTAACAACCTATGGCCTATGAATATGTGGCAATGCCTTTCGGACTTTCCAAAGTCCAGCCGTTTTCCAGGCCTTCACTGATGAGATCCTCTGAGATATGCTACACAGTTATGTGTTCATCTATCTCGCTGACATCCTCATCTTCTCCAAGAGCCCGCAAAACCACATCTGTCATGTCTGTTCAGTCATTCAGCGTGCCCTCAAAAACCAACTATACTGCAAGTTAGAGGAATGCCAGTCATTTCTTTCCTGGGTTACATCCTTTCACCCCAATGCATAGCCATAAACCCAGAAAAAAGTGTGCATCCTTATTGAATGGCCACTCACTCTCAAACGGTTACTGCACTTCTTCGGATTCTCCAGCTTCTATCACCATTTCAACAGAAATTACAGCCAAGTTGCCATTCCTCTCACCTCCTGCCCCAGGTCACCTACCTCACAAGTAGCCTGGTTTGCTGCTGCAGATTGCGCTTTCGACAAGCTCAAGAGGCACTTCACCACCTGTCCCATTCTCTGCCATCCAAACCCCTCCAGACCTTTTGTGGTACAGGTGGATGCATCTGACGAGGGTACCAGAGGCATCCTCGCTAAGTGAGAAATGGGAAAATATGCCCTTGTTCATTCTCCTCTGGTAAGTTCACTCCTACACCTACACAGCAAAGTTATGGAGTAGGAGACAGGGAGCTGCTCGCTACTAACAGGGCCTTGGACGAATGGAGACACTTTCTGATGAGAAACACTGAGCTCTTCCTGATGTGGTCTGACTACCAGAGCCTCATATCCATACAAAAGATCTGCCAACTTAACCCACATCGGGCTTGCTGGACCCTCTTCTTCGGACAATTCAACTTCACCATCTATTACTGGCCCAGTCCATCATTCTATCCTCTCAGATCCTCGCCCTGATCACCTTGGACCTTGAGAACTAGAATCACCAGACCTTGCAGCACAAGCCCACTCCAGTCGACACACCTGACAACCGTGTGCATGTGCTGGCTGCCATGTGCTCTGACGCACTCCAGTGGGCCTACTCTTCCTCCCTCTCCATCCGTCCTGGAGCAGGACTGACTCAGGATTTTCAGCGATACCAGTTCTGGTGTCCCACCATAATCACGGATGTATGTCGGTTCAATTACTCCATCCAGTCGTCCTCTGACCTCCTGCATTCCCTACCAGTCCCTCAATGCCTGCAGTCCCACATCGCGAGGCTTTCATCACAGATTTGCCACCCACTGATAGAGCCACGGTGATCATGATAGTGGTGAACTGGTTGTCCAGCTCAGCCTACTGCATTGCCCTCACCAAGCTGCTGAGACAGGGACCTGGTTATCCAAAAGTCCTGAATTTGCCTCATCGGCTTCCCTCAGGACATTATGTCAGACCGAAGCTCACAATTCGTCTCCCACTTTTGGTGAGCTCTCCTCCATTCCTGAGTGACCTTGTCCTCTGACTAGCATCTGCAGACCAACAGTCAATCTAGAAGAGCAAACCAGCAAGTGGAGAAGTTTCTGCAATGCATTGCCACCTCTAACCCTTCCACATGGAAGAAGCATCTGCTCCAGACTGAGCTGTCCACGATCTAAAGACTTCCTCTGCCATAGCCGTGTCACCCTTTGAAGAGCTTCATGGCTACCAACTCCCATTGGTTCCCATGGAGGAGCCCATGGTGGAGGTCCTGGATCCTCACTGCCAGAGGAGAGCACAAAGAGCTAACCAAGCCACCAACCTCATCTACCTCTGCCAAGCTCACCGCTGCCAGCACCAAGCCAGACTACTTCAGCCTGGGTGATGTGTCTGGCAGTCCACTGAAGATCTACCCCTGTGCGTTAATTCCCACAAGCTCTCAGCTGGTTCAAGATTCCCCATGATATCAATCCAGTCACTTACTATCTCTAGCTACTACTGTCCCTTTGGACCACACCTACCTTCTACGTGTTCTGCCTCAAGCCCATGATCTATGGCCCACTCAACCCACCTAAGCCTGCATCTCTAGAAACTAGGATGGTGGAAGGTGGTCCAGCGTACACGGTTCACCTATTGATTGTTTCACATTGCCATGAATGGGTCTCCAGTGCCTGGTCGACTGGGAAAGGCATGGCCTGGAGGAGAGGTCTTGGATGCCATCCAGTTACATCCTGGATCCATTACTCGTCACAGTTCCACCAGACACATTCAAGTTGTCCTGGGCTGTCAAGGGCTGGACTTAGGGAGGGGTCCCATCAGGTCTGCTCTCAGTGACACCTCCCAGCCTGCACACGCAGGCGCTTCCCAGCCTCCACTCAGCTAATAGGATTCACCAGCCGCACATTCAAGACTCATCAGCTGCAGGCTATTTAACCCCAGTTCTCATCCACGGTCCTTGTTTGCTCTTCGAGCTAGCCGACCTCAACCTGTTGATCCTAACCTCACTCTCCCTGCCTATATTTTACCTCATTGCCTGTTGTGTTTAGGTTCTATTCTCTCTTGTTTTGTGGCCCCTCATGGCTTGTTATTTTTGCAGTCTATCATTAAAGTTATTGTTTACTGCTAAACTGGCTAAGGTGCTCTGCTTCTGAGTCAAGCCTCTTCCACATTTCCCAAGTCCCTTTGCATTCCTGATTTCTGAATTTGGTCCAAATTTAGCAAATAGTCTGTGCCTTTATTCTTTCTACTGAAATGCATGACCATACACTTCCCACAGGGGGTTCATTCTTGCAGAATATATTAAGCTCTCAAAGGAACATCTGATTCCTGCATTTTCACTGCAGGATTCGCATAGACAGCCTGTTGACCAGAATTGAATAATCAAGCAAGGAATAAGATTTATCTTTGGCCCTGAGACTGTAAATTTTCCATCTGTGTTTAATTACTACCTCACAATTTATACTAAATATTTTACTCCGTAGAGGGTTTTAAAAAGTTACAACAATCAAAGGTTAACCAACCTGACTGTAAATGTGGCTTGATTAATTTCCCTCTCAGTTATCTGACTCTACAAGGTGATAATTACAGAAAATGAAGAAAACAGGCAGCAGGTTGATCATCACCTGAAGATAATGATTTCCTGTTTTCAGGAGTTCTACTCTGGTACCATGTGGAAAGGAATGAAAGAACAGTGGAGAAAAATTACTTTGTTATTTTAATACATAGACTATTCTGACAGTCTTGAAAGCCAGGAAGGGTGGAAACCACACAGTCAGAAAATTATTATAATTCCAAACCACATTCAAACTCACGCCAACATCCAGAAACTTAGTTCCTACAGGGATTTTTGCAGATTATCTGCTACCACCATCTCTGAGCAACTAAGAAAGTCAAAAACAAAATGAAATTTAGAACTTTATTGCAGAAATCAATTCAATGAAGCATTAATATTACTTCTGACTACACAAATGCTGCCGAGTATTTCCAGATAGTGACTGTTTAAATGCTGGATCTCCCGTAAGCACAGCAGTCTGCTTTCACAATAAAGATGTGGCTTTGTCATCATTACTCACAACCGGAGAACAAAAAGAATATTAATACTTGACCAGAAACTGGGATATCATTCATCTTTATAACCATTGTTAGAAATAATAGAATGAATTTGCAAATCCAATCCAATAGTTCTTCCTCTACCTAATAAAGTGGCCACTGTGTGTATGTCTGTGTCCTCTGCTGCTGTAGCCCGTCCACTTTGAGAATCAACATGTGTGTTCTGAGATGCTCTTCTGCACATCACTGCTGTAACAACTGGTTATTTCAGTTACTGTCATCTTCCTGTCAGCTTGAACCAGTCTGGCCACTCTCCGACATCTCTCATTAATAAGACATTTTCACCCACAGAACTTCCACTCACTGGGCGTTTTTTTTGCTTTTTTGCACCACTCTCTGAAAACTCTAGAGACTGTTGTGTGAGAAAATCACAAGAGATCACAGTTTTTGAGATACTCAATCCACTCCATTTGGCACCAGTCCATGGTCAAAATCACTTAGATCACATTTCTTCCCCATTCTGATGCTTGTTCTGAACAACAATGAAACCACTTCACCATGTCTGCATACTTTTATTTATTGAGTTGCCGCCACCTGATTGGCTGATTAGATATTTGCTTTAATGAACAGGTGTACCTAATAAATTGGCCACTGAGTGTAGAATGAAATTATAAAGCAATGTCTTTCAGTTTAAAACATTTGAAGACTCTAACTTTGTTAAAACTATTTTCCTGCTACAAGAAAATACTGTGCATAAGGAAGCCTTATTTATCTGTGTTTTTTTATCAGTTCCAAGGCACAACAGTCCTTAAACAATATGCTGGCTCTTCATACAAATAAAGCGAATTGGTTTATTATTAGAAGTATAGGAATTTTGAAGTTTTAAAAATAAATTAGGAAATGGGTAAGCCCTATCCTGTTCCCACAGGTATTTAAGTCCCATTTTAAATTGTTTACTTTTATTTCTGTTTTAAATGGCATATTATTGTAGTGTTGTCTCTTTGTATGGATTTTTTCAAAATTTTAACTGAATGTCTACCCTCATTTCTTTCCCCTATGTTAATCAAAGGCAGCTCTATTTGCCTTTAATATTTAATGTCATAAAGGTCAGGACCATATGACGTAAACCCAAGTCCCACCAAAGATTAGAAATGCATATATACCCTGCAGAGTTACTGTGTTTTAAAACATAATTTATTTTGGTAATATTGATATCTTAAATTGTTAATCCCATCTGTAAAAGCAACTTTGTCAATGCAGCATCCATCTGACAATTCAATTAAGGAATGAACTATGAAGAATAGACTTAAAGGTTTAGGTATCACGTCTATCGTATGTCATTGCATTTTGTAAAAGTCAACTAAATGCATTAATGTGAATTTGATAAATGTACACATTTACCTTTAGCACTGTTACTCTAAAATCTAAAATCTAAAATCGTACCCTCCAAATATCCGGACCTGCATCTCGTTCTTTTTATTGCACTATCTTACTTTCCATTTTTCTATTTTCTATTTATGATTTATAATTTAAATTTTTAATATTTACTATTGATTTGTAATCCAGGGAGCGGGAAGCACAGAATCAAATATCGCTATGATGATTGTATGTTCTAGTATCAATTGTTTGGCGACAATAAAGTATAAAGTATTAAAGTATTAAATCTTTATCATATATTATTAATTGTTCTGTCCTGAATGTTGCAACATGATCAAAGTTACCAGAGAGACAATGAAGCTAGTGGATATAGAAGCATTTTATTCAACAAAAACAAGCAGCAGGCGTCATATTGAGACCCTTTTGGAGGAAGGAGCTTGTTCGGTCCAACATTTCATGACATTTTACATGCCAAAGATCAAAGGACAGTTCTATATTTACAATGTATCTATAATGCTTTCTTTGAATTACATATACTCATCTTCATACTCACAGCCAAACACCCAAAATGAATGTTGATTGGCATTGTCTAGTTTTTCAATTACCTGCTGTCCACAGTTCCAGGAAACTATTGTCCAGGGCTCCATTTTAAATTTAATCTACGATCCACATTCACATCTAAAGATTGGTTACTGAAGTTAGTTGCTGAAATTAATATTTGCTATATACCCTAATTCCAGAATATCCCCTAACAATCCCTCTTCTTGGCCTTCCTGGACAAAAATAGATTAAGGAGGGTCTAATCAAATAAGGCAGCAAAAATGCCTTGTACTTTGGAACCCCTTCCTCAGTTACCCTATGTGCATCTACATCTACATTATCATCCCTAATAGCTACCTACAAGACCCTAAGTAGAGATTGTTCCAGATATTTGACCAGCTGTCTTTAAAATGCAGTTGCTTCTTGATCTTCTGCTCCCTCCTCACACAGATGTCTGGTCCCCTTTCTGCTCGTTACTATCCCCTTTCTGGTGAGCCTTTACTTTAATCACTGCTACCTCCTCAGGCCAGTGCACTACTTCCAACAGCTCCTGACTGTGATCGGCCCATACCTTGGGACCTCCTGACATGATTCCCTCACATTGCCCTGTCTCTCCTCCCTGCTTGGGGCTGCTGTCTCTCTGTGGGCCATGTTAGCTGCTTTACAGGTCACACATGTTCGTTGTCCTTGTCTGTGCATGTTGTTTCTCCTTTTCCTGAATTTATGATAACACCTGCCTTACTCATTGTGTCTATCCCCAGGATAGTACCCTCATTGTTTGGGCACACCCAAAATCTACAGGAAGCTGCACTCCCTCCATCTCAAGTACCTGGGGCTTACATCTCTCTGCCCTCACTGTTTCACTTCCTGCATGATAATGTGAGTCGGCTCTCAGGTCGTGGGCAAGGATAGATCACTTATCGATACTGACAACCCTGTGTCCATTAACATTTCACATTGCTGGCCCCCTAATAAACCTTTTGAGTATATCCATGGATGACCACCACTGGCAATAGTGGCGGCTGTCAGCTGTTTGTCTGAACTCACAACTCTATAATCTGGTCAGTCAAATCAGAAAGAAAGGACGCTGCTGTGGATTCTGCCTGCTTTGGGGAGTGATTTTCATACCTTCTTCTTTTTCCAGAGCACTGCCTCCTACCATGGCTTGAGATGCCACAGCTGTAACAAATTATCTCTTTTACCCTCCCACATCGATTCCAGCAGTTCCTTGCTATGTGCCCCAGCTGCTGGCACATAAAATAGGTTCTCTGTGACATCACAGTAGCTACATCCACTACAGTCATTTTACAACTTCAGCTCTTTGAAATACTGCCATTATCATTCCCCAGTTATTCTCACCTCCCCCCACCCCCCCCCCCCCAGCCACTGCCTCACTTTCCCTTACAGAAGCATTATCTCTCTTCATTGCTGGCATTCCCGGTAGCTGCCCACGTACCGTCCTGTATTCTGCACACCCTGGGCCATGCTGTCCCAGATATTCCTTGGCACTTCGCTTTTAACAACACATAGAGGTCTTCATGGTGCATCTGGCGAATTTCAATCATTTCCTTGAGCTTGTGCCAGAATTCTGCATTCCCGCAGGTGACCTTAAGTGAGGGCAACTCTGACAAAGTGCTCTGCTTCTCCCTAGGGGTGAAGGGCTTATTGATGGTCATAATCAAAGGGCTGGCACAGGTTGTCAGGATCCTCAATCTGACATTGCTTGATCTCAATTGGTGCCATTCCGATGGATATATCTGTGTATTACCTCTCCCTCAAATTTCTCCACACTAATTCCCACATTCCGCAAAATGTAAATGATGGATAAAAATTAAACATTACACACATAAAACCGCTAAGTATGTACTCTGCAATCTGCTACTTATGTGCGTCTGAACTCATAATGCCTGTTCAATGTACCTTTTCATCTAACTGTTACACCAAGGTTACAGATGTATTGTTAACACATACACACTCACAAACACACCTGCTAAAATACAGTTCCCAGAACAATTATATATGCCCCCAATGTCGTCTCAAACTATCAGTAACCATCGACATCAACTGGTGGCCCCGTCTCACCAAATTAACACACAAGTTTGGTCTCTTATGTAAACACACATGAACACACACACGCCACACTACTTTTATATCTACTAGTTCAGCTCTCTGCCCTACTTGTGCTACCTCATGATCCCGTAGCTACCAACACGAACAGGTCCAAGTGTGAGTGCTAATTTTTAAAATACTCACCCACTTAGACTGCTGAGATCGCAGGTATCCTGGACGTATCCCCAATTGTTGTAACATGAACAAAATCATCAAGAGGCACTGAAGGTGGTGGATATAGAAGTATTTTATTCAACAAAAAAAGAGTGGCAGGCATCATATTGAGACCCTTTCAGAAGAAGAGGTCTGTTCGACCCAATATTGCATGACATTTTATATGCTAAAGATCAAAGGACAATTCTATATTTACAATGTATTTACAATGTTTCCTTAGAATCATATGTAATTTTCACACCTCCTTCTTCACAACCACATACCAGACACCCAAAATGAATGTTAACCAGCATTGTCTGTTTTTTCAATTAACTGATGTCCACTATTGTCCAGGAAACTATTGTCCTGGGCTGCATTTTAAATTTAATCTAAAATCCAGGTCTTAAGATCAGTTGCTGGTTAATTTTTGCTATATACCCTAATTCCAGAATATGCTCTAACACTGTGTGTAAGAGCCAGAGACCATCCCAGATCTAATCTATGGTTTGTATTGAGTCAATGCATGTGTCCAACTTTCTTCAGGTGCATTATCAATGATCTTCCTTCAGTCATAATGTTAGAAGCAAGGATCTTTGCTGATGATTTCATAATGTTCAGCACCAGTCATGATTCCTCAGATAATGAAGTAGCCGACAGCCAAATAAGCAAGACTTGATCGATATTCAGGGCTGGATATAGTTATCAAGTAGCAATGTGCCATACAAATTGCACATCAGTTGAATGCCCAAATTGGTGCACTCTTTCATTGATTCTATTATAGCTAATAGGAAGGAGGAGAAGATGGCAGCGCGACGCAGCGCGCGCAGCCATTCTGAATTGATATCGATATGTGTTAACTAGGGGGCCGTGCACAATCCGGATTTGATGGGGACAGCCGTGAGAAGTGCAGAGGAACATCTGGAGTAACTTCTGAAATGCCTGCTTCGCTGCCGCTGCTACTGTGCGATCGAGAATCTCCAGAGACGAAGGCCCCAACTCCTCGGCTTTGCCTATTGCCTGTTGCCGGGGCCAGGGTCGAAGCGCTCAGCAGAGCTGGTGCTCAGTGCCCGGTATCGAAGAGGTGGGTCGGAGGCTCGGAGTTTTTCGGACGGACTCGGAGTCGGATGCTTCTAGTATGCTGCACCAGCAAGTTGGCGGCACTGGAGGTTTACCGTCTGTGTGAGATGATGGGACTTTCAAGCGACTTTGAGACTTTTACTGTGCCGTGGTCTGTTCTTATCAAATTACAGTATTGCTTTGCACTGTTGTAACTATATGTTATAATTATGTGGTTTTTGTTAGTTTTTAAGTCGATTTGTCATGTGTTTTCGTGATATCATTCTGGAAAAACATTTTATCATTTCTTAATGCATGCACTACTAAATGACATTAAAAGGGGACTGTGTATCCTCATAATCATATTCTATTATGGATTTATTTTACACCCACAAGAAAATGAATTTCAAGATTGTACATAGTGACATATATGTATTTTAATAATAAATTTACTTTTTTTTGAAGTCCCAGGTCATGTTGGAGTCCAGCAAGAGAAAATACAGTTATGCCTCATCAAGATGATATTGAGTGCTCTCGTTCCGGAGTGCTAAGCTTTAGTTATGACTTTAAGTTAGGACATTAGGGTGATTATATCTAATCAATCTACACTTCAAGGACTAGTTTACGTCACTTCTTTAGTCTCTTCCTGAAGGATGCTAGCTGTCAATAATCTTCATTTTGAGTGGTGGGTACACCTCTCCCAACTAAGGAGGAGATTCTTCCAGCTAGTAAAACAGATTTAACACAGATTATTTTTAAGTGAAGCATGTTTAACTCTGAGGAGTAATTCTTGACGGAGATTAATAACTTACAAAAGGATTTCCAAACAAAAATACAACTCTTATAAACTAGTAAGCAATACCAAAGAGTTACAACTGAACAAGTTCTGTGTTGCAGAAGCCAAATATAAGGAATGAGTTCTGTATAATCCATCTATCAATCCTACCAACCCTGAGTGCTCTCTAATACTTACACTGTTTTTCCTATTAACTGGCAACATTGCTATGTAATGTTTCTCAACTACGTTATCGAACCTGGTTGACAGAGTGCTTAATTGGGCCAATATGGACCCAGTGTTTCTCTGGGTTATGTAAAGAGCGTGAGAAAAGAATGTTGGCTAGAAGTTTAACTTGCTGGACAACAAACATCTTGAAACTTGGGCAATGTCCATTGCTGTGCTAAAAAGGAATTTAGCATAGTGAGCAAAAATCTTCCTGACACTTGGACATTTTAGTTTCTGTGCTAACAAGCTAAGTTTAGCAATAACCTCTGTGGGGCCGAGGAAGTGAATACTATATCCATCACATGCTGACATTCAATTGCATACCATCACTGAATCCCTGCAATCAATATGTTATGGGTTACCACTGCCCAGGAACTAAAGAGGAGTAGTCATCCAACAAGAGCAGATCAGAGTCTAGGAAGAATACAGTGAATTAGTCACATCATAACTCCTCAAACCCTGTCCACCATCTACAAAGCTCAAGCCAGGAGTGTTATATAACACTCTCCACTTGCCTGGATGAGTTCTGCTGCCATGACAACATTTAAGACCATAGCTGTCAGCTTCATAGGCTCCGCATCCACAACCGTTCACTCACTTTATTCAGAAGCACGGTAGTGGACCATCTACAGATGCACTGCAGACCCCTTAGCCAGCACCTTCCATGCCCATGACCTCTGCCAGCTAAATCAGAATCAGGTTTATTATCACTAACATGTGTTGTGATATGTGTGTGTTCCATGGCAGTATGGTGCAATGCATCAAAAATTACAGTAAGAAATATAAAAAAAGTGCAAAAAGAAAATGGAAAACAGTGAGGCAGTGTTCATGGACCATTTAAAAATCTGATAAAGGAGAGAAAGAACCTGTTCCTAAAATATAGAATGGGCACCTTCTGGCACACACAGGGGCAGCAAATGCATGAGAACCACCACCACCTGGAAGTTGCCCTCCAAGTCACACACTTGGAAATACATTGTCATTGATAGTTTGAGCTCGTGGGGCTAGGTGTTTCAATCCCTTCAATAAGCAGATCCTAAGTCAGTTCATACATAGCATAGGGACCTTGAGGTGGAGTTTGGTGGGTGGCAGATGTTTCCCAGGAGCCACCAGGTGAGCACCCCGCTTCTTAGATGTTTCATCAGTTTAAGCCCACTACATCTCCAGAGGGCTCAACAGTGTGACCCAGTGTCCCAGGTGCACCCCACTTCACATCTGGCCACCCATGGGTCATTTTAGGGCCCAGCTGCTGTCACTCCTTTTCATCCGTAACCGGTGGCTGCTTCCGAGGGTTCTTTACATAGCTTGGCACAGGCCCTGGCCTCGGACTCCCAATCCCTTCAGCAATCTGACCATGGAAGTAGCCACAAATCCTCTGCAGCCAACCTCTTGTTGGAAAATCTGCACCTTCCATCCACCCTGGTTGGCACCTGTGACCAGCTCAGCGTATATAAGAACATAAGAAAAAGAAGCAGGAGTCGGCCATCTGGCCCACTGACCCAGCTCCGCCATTCAATAAGATCATGGCTGATCTGGCCATGGACTCATCTCCACCTACTTTCCTCATAACCCTTAATTCCTCTACCATGCAAAAATCTAACCAACCTTATTTTAAATATATTTACTGAGGTAGCCTCTACTGCTTCATTGGGCAGAGATTTCCACAGGTTCATCACTCTCTAGAAAAAGCATTTCCTCCTCATCCCCATCCTAAATCTACTTCCCCAAATCTTGAGGTTATATCCCTAGTTCTAGTCTCACTTACCAGTGGAAACAAGTTTCCTGCATCTATCTTATCTATTGATTTCATGATTTTATATGTTTCTATAAGATCTCCTCTCATTCTTCTGAATTACATCGAGTACAGTCCCAGGCGACTCAATCTTTCCTCATAGTCTAACCCCCTCATCTCTGATCAACCCAGTGAACCTCCTCTGTACTGCCTCCAAAGCCAGTATATCCTTCCTCAAGTAAGGAGACCAGAAGTGCACACAGTACTCCGGGTGTAACCTCACCAGTACCCTGTACAGTTGCAGCATAACCTCCCTGCTCGAAAATTCAATCCCCGCTAGCAATGAAGGCCTTCTTGATAGTCTGCTGCACCTGCAAACCAGCCTTCTGTGATTCATGTACAAGCACTCCCAAGTCCCTCTGCAAAGCAGCATGCTGCAGTTTTTTACCACTTAACTGATAATCTGTTCTTTCATTTTTCTTCCAAAGTGGATGACCTCACATTTACCAACATTGTACTCCATCTGCCAGACCTTTGCACTCACTTAACCTATCTATATCTCTCTGCAGACTCTCCGTATCTTCTGCACAATTTGCTTTTCCACTCAATTTGGTATCATCAGCGAACTTAGATGCATTACACTCGGTCCCCTCTTTCATATTGTTAATGTACATTGTGAACTGTTGCAGGCCCAGCACCAACCTCTGCGGCGCACCACTCACCCGACTGCCAACCAGATATATCCCAACACTACTTTTAGTTTACCAATCTTTTATCCATGTTAATACATCACCTCCAACTCTATGCATTCTAATAGATAAGTCTTCTATGTGGCACCTTATCAAATGCCTTCTGGAAATCCAAGAAAATAACATCCATATGTTCCCCTCTATCTACTGCACTCATTATATCCTCAAAGAATTTTTGCAGTTGACTTTTCTTCACTGTGCTCTCACTTTTCTCTTTTTTCTCTTTTTTTTCTTATCCATACTTTTCGAATCTGTTGAACCCACCTCTCCCCCTACTATTTAGTTCAAAGTCCTATCCACAGCCCTAGTTATGTGATTCACTAGGATCCAGATCCCATCATGGTTCAAGTGGAGCCCGTCCCATTAGTATAGCTCCCTTCTTGCCCAATACTGCTGCCAATTTCCCATGAATTCAAACTGACTTCTCCCATATCAATCCTTGAGCCACACATTTAACTCTCTAATTTTCTTGACTCTATGCCAATTTGCACATCTCTGGATTACTACCTTTTTCATTCTTCTTTTTAACTTAGTCCCCGGCTACTCAAATTCCCTCAGCGGAACCTCTTTCCTCATTCTACCTATGTCGTTGGTACCCACATGGACCACGACAACTGGATTTTCCCCTCCCACTGTAAATTCCTCTGCAGGTCAGATAAGTTGTCCCAAATCCAGGCACCAGGCAGTAAACACAGCCTTTGGGACACTCTATCCTTGTGACAGAGAACTCTGTCTATTCCTCTGTGACTATACTATCCCCAATTACCACTACATTTCTCTTCTTCACCCCCCGCAACCTTGAATGGCTCTCTGAACTACGGTACCACAGTTAGGTTGCTCATCCTTCCTACAGCCCTCACTGTCATCCACACAGGGAGAAAAATCTCGGACTCTAAGCCCTGTACCGTACAAGTTTCTGCTCATATGCTTCACAGACTGCATCTTCTCAGGGCAATGAGAGCTCTGAAGTTACTACACCCTTCAGACTGCCAGACCACAAGACCAAGTCTGGTCTGAGGGTTGTAGTGGCTATTTTCGGGGGAAATATTAGCCTTTTGTCAAGGTCAACAGCCATGAACAGTCTCCAGTATGCCTGACACTAACCATGTCATTGAGGGTAGTACTGTGCGTCCTTGCCGGGCAAAAGGGATGGTGGTTCTTCCAGTCATATGGGGTTTAGAGTTGTTGTTCAGCCTTTGCATCTCCACAATGAATGCCAAACATCTGAGGACCTGGTTGTGCCTCCATGTGTATCTTCCTTGAGTGAGGCTTACTTTGCAAAATGAGATGATGTGCTTGAGGTTTGCCACTCTTCCACAGAGTGGGCAAGCTAGGTCTTCACCGAGCCACTGGTTCAGATTTTTGAAAGTTAGGAGAACATCACAAGCAGCTCTTATAAGGAAGCTAATCTTTCTTCCTTCCTTTTCCCATAAGGCTTTCCAGCTGAATTTTCTTTTCTCAATGTTTTCCCACCTTGTCCACTGTCCTAGTTTTGCCTGAAACACTGCTCTTGCATACCACATCTTCTCCTCCTGTCGCTGTACTTCCTCCACCACCATAGCTTGCCTTTGCTTTTGTGTTGTCACCTTTTGCCAAATGGGCCTATTTGAGCCTGTGCTCTTCCAGATTGTCCCTGGCTCACCATGTCTGTAAACCTGAGTGCTGCTTTTGCCTGTTTTACTGACTCTGCTGGACATCACTTTCTCCCTGTTAAGGTCTTGTTTGCAGTGTCCTCGACATAACAGTCATCTCAAGCCTCGCTTTGGCTCACTTGAACTCTTCAGTCAGCACTGTGACAGGCAACTCCAGATCTCCTTTGTCTTACAGGACCTATTGCTTTTTCAGCATATATGGTGAATAAACTCTTCTTGGGCTTCTAGCCAGATACAAGTGTCAATTATAACCAACTTTTCAAAGACAAACTCTGCCATCTTCATCAGGGATGATGCCTGGGCATGTCTAGTCCGGTAATGGAACTCGATTGTAAACAAGGTGGGAGAGTGGAAACCTGATTGGAAGAGGTCTAACCAATCAGGAGGGATGGGCTATGGGGGATCAATACCATCGGACTAGACATGCCCAGACATCATCCTTTCATGGTCCGGTCCATGAAGTCCGCATTCTGGTTCACGGTCCGGTCCATGGACTCAGGACTCCGGGTCTTCCAGCTGTCCGTTGTTTGAGTTAATCATAGGCACCTGATTCCCTTCTTGGGGCTTGGAATATAAGTAGCTTTGGGGTTGAGTGTGGGCTGCTGGTTTGTTTTGTCAAGATCCCCTGGGAGAAACCTGCCAGTGGAAGGCTAGAGCAGCCAAATGCCATCTTTAGGCCATGTTGAGGAACCATCCCCTCATGGAGCCTTGCTGTCAGTAGTCAGAGCTGTCTTTGCGGTATGGATTCGGGCTGTTTCCCGGGCCAGTTGAGTGGCTGCCAGCTACTCTGAGCTAGGTAGGGATCCGGCTGTTTCTGTAGCCAGCTGAGGGAGGTTGCTGGCCGAACTGAGACTCGGAGCTACCCCGGAGCAGAGATGGAACTGTCTGTCATTCTTTGGTGTTGTCTCTTCTTGTCCTTGCCTCTGTGGGGTAAGCCAGGCCGTTTTGCTGTTGCCCTGCGGGGGGATCTGTCTTGTCTTGTCTTTGCCTCTGGTGGGTAAGTCCGGCCGTTCTGCCATTACCCGATGGATGGTCCTGTCCCACCTTGGTGTGGAGAAGTTGATTCCCGGCTTATCTAAGTCCTGACTCTATGTCTATGTACTGTCCTGTCTCATGTTGGTGTTATGTTAACGATGAGTCCCAGCTTTTCGAAGGATAAGTCCCGGCTCTATGTTAATGTACAGTTCCCAGTCTGTCTCTGAGTTCCAGCCTCCGAGTTATCAGCTTCCACAAGCTCAGGATCCCAGACCCCAGCTGGCAGCCAAGCTCAAGATCCCAGACCCCAGCCGGCAGCCAAGCTCAGGATCCCAGACCCCAGCCGGCAGCCAAGCTCCAAGAGCCCTAGTCTCAAGAATCCCAAGCCAAGCTCCAAGAAAACAAGCTTGAAGTCCCCAGCCTGCAGCCAAGCTCATGACCCAAGGCTCCAGCCTGCAGCCAAGCTCAAGTCCCAAGACCCCAGCCTCAAGCCTATAGAGCAAAGACCCCAGCTGTCTCCAAGCTCAGGCCTCTAGACCCTAGCCATGTCCTGTCCTGAAGCCATGCCACGTCCTCGCCTGGTTCTGGGGTCCGAGCTCGAGGCAAGACCCAGGTTCTGGGTTCTTGTCCAGTCTCGGGCTCGGAGTCGTATTCTTGTCTCCTAGTCCATGGTCTCTAGTCCTGGTCCCGCTTTCCCTAGCCCAAGTCTGCGTTCTTGTCCCTGTTCCTGGTCAGAATCCTGTCACATCCCTACTCTAGTCAAGTCCTGTTCCTTGTACTTCAGTGTCTGTGTCTCGCATTTGGGTCCATTCCCAGCACCCCAGTGTGACACATCCCTGATGAAGATGGGAGAGTCTGTCATTGAATTGTCAGTTATAATTGATACCTGTACCCAGCTAGAAGCCCAAGAGGAGTTTATTCATCATACCATATTATCGTTCATGCAGCGTGGTGGGATCAAAATCCTGGAACACATTGCTTATACAGCATTCTGGGTATACCCTAGACTACAATGTTTCAAGGAGGCTGCTCACCAAATAGGGATAATATAAGATAAGATAAGATAAAACTTTATTTATCCCAAAGGAAATTATTGTTGCAAGGTTGCTCAGTCAGAAATACTTACTTTAAAATACAAAATGGAAGGATTGAGGTATAATAAAATACAAAATGTGCATTAAAAACAGTGCAAAATACAGATGTGCAATGAAACTATAGACTTCAGGAGGAGGAGTTGTGGAGTCTTATAGCAACAGGGAGAAACGATCTCCTGTGGTGTTCAGTGGTGCATCTTGGTGGAGTCAGTCTGTTACTAAATGTGCTCTTCTATTTGTCCAGTATCACTTGGAGGGGGTGAGAGGGATTATCCATAATGCTCCGTAGCTTCTGCCACATCCTCCTCTCAGTCACAACTACCAAAGAATCCAGTTCCATCCCCAGAACAGAACCAGCCTTCCTGATGAGCTTATCGATCTTCTTGGCGTCAGCAGCTGCTCTCATCCTGCTGCCCCAACAGACCACAGTGCAGAATAGAACGCTGGCCGCCGATGAGCCATAGAACATCTGCAGTACAGTACTGAAGACGTTGAGTGACCAGAGCCACCTCAGAAAGTACAGTCTGCTCTGTCCCTTCTTGCACAGAGCCTCTGTATTTTAGGTACAGTCCAGGTGAGCTCCCAGGTATTTGTAATCCCAGATTACCTCCAGATTCATTTCCTTGATGGAGACGGGAATGCAGGATGTTTTCACCTTCCTGAAGTCCACCACCAACTCCTTTGACTTAGTGATGCTCAGCTACAGGTGATTCAGCCCACACCACTTAACAAAGTTGTCCACCCCTCTTCTGTACTCAGCCTCTTGACCCCAGCTGATACAGCCCATGACTGCCCGAATCTTCTGAAAACTTCTGCAGGTGGCAGGACTCCGAGTGGTATCTGAAGGCTGAGATGTAGACGGTGAACAGGAAGGGGGACAGGACACTCCCCTGAGGTGCCCCTGTGCTAAACAGAAGCTCTGCGATTCGCATACTGTGGCCATCTGGAGAGGTAGTCTGTAACCCAGGACACTAGTGGAGCATCCACCTCCCTGAGCTTACTCCTTAGTAAAGCAGTTAAATGCTGATTCAGCCTGCAAAACCCACATCTGTTGAATAATTGACTCCCTATAGGATAGCCTCATATTTAAATTGGACAGTTCTGGGAAAATGTGGTATATTACAGATAAAACAAAAGATTACAGAGATTCCAGAAATCAGCCCATTCCAGCAATTGTGTTACAGGCATGACATAGAGTGACTGAGTCTTTTCATATCCATTTCTCTCTGTTGCATTGTGCCTCCAATAGAATTATAGTATAAATAGATAATTCAAACATTTGTTCATTTTTAGTTCAAAACATTCATCATTTATGATAGGAAAGATGGTCAGATGACCATGGTAATGGTATTACAAATTCACAAATTAATTACAAAGATAAAAATCATGGGACAGTTTACAGTAACCAATTAACCTACTAACTGGTACATCTTTGGACTGTGAGAGGAAACCAGAGCAGCCGAAGGAAGTCCACATGCACACAGGAAGGAATGTACAAACTTGCTTACAAACGACACCAGAATTGAACTCCGAACTCCAATGCCCTGAGCAGTAATAGCGTCACACTAACCATTACGCTGTTATGATGCCCCTGCTTACTTTTCTTGAATAAAAAAGGCAAAGTCCAATTTCCAGACAAAAAATTCCTAGAGGATGCAGGCTGCAGTACTCTGGGTTTGCAGTTATGACACAAGTTTATAACAGGATAAAATGATGGCCTGCTTTAGCACAGCATGAGAATTCACTGAGTCCCATGTCCACCAAGAGGTACTGCTGAGGAAGGAATTTCAGTAAGGAAAAGGCAGCAATGTAGTTTAATAAATAATTAAATGAATTAAATGGCATTGAAAAAGGCATGGCAAGGCATCTGGTATGCTGCAGCTGTATTACATGGGAGCAGGTGGAAACATTATGATCCATAGCAAAGTCAGCCGCAGACGGTGCCTGCAGCTCAGCAAGAACAACAGAGTGGAAGAGAAAGATCCAGTTCTTGTTATCTATATGTACAGCAATGACATTGGCAGCACTAAGAGAGCAATTCTGTTGAAGGAATATGGAAGTAATTTTCATCGTGTGGTGCACTGGCAGTAGCAGTGGAGGAAGAGGGACCTGTTTCATTGGAATGGGCTTCCCATGAATAAGACTGGCGACCTTCAGCTATGAATTGAATAACAATAGCTTTAAAGTAAATAGTGACGAGTGGGGCTCTGGTGACGAGAAATCAGGAAAATTGAAGAGAAATACAACAGAGCCAATGGGTAATATGAATCAGAGTCTACCACAAACAGACAGAGCATATAACAATAAACTATACCTGCAATTAAAGTCTGAGCAAGGAAACATGGTGAAAAGACAAAAGTTAAGATACTATCTGAATGCATACAGCATTCATACAATATACTGTAGATGGATAAATGCACATAAGAAATAAACAAGTACAATCTAATAGTCATTGTAGAGATGTGGTGTAAATTAGGTGATGTTAGGAATTAAATATTCCAGGATACTAAATTTCAAGGAGAAAGGCAAAATGGGAAAGGAGAGTTTATATCAGAACTGATAAACAATGAGATAAAAGATCTTAGGAAGAAAGAAGCATGGATCAAAAATGTAAGAAAGAGAATTAATTTGTGTGGAGCTAAGAAACAGCAAGGTGCAGAAAACTTATTTATAGATTCTCAGTTCTGATAAATCAGACATGCTCATTACACAGAAAGTAAAATAATCATAATTTGTATTTATACTGGACAAACCAAATTAGGAGTAATAGTGTGGAGAATCAATTTATAGAATATCTGAGATTACTTCAATGAGGAAACAGGCTGGTATTTTGCAATGGGAAGGGTTAAGTAATAACTGGTACCTAAGCACCTTTAGAGAAGACTGGTTATAATATGAGAGGATCTCATATAAATTTTGAAATTGACTTAATTCAATTTGAAAGCAAGCTTTTAATTAAAGTACATATTAGTTATGGTAGATAGGGAAACAACATTAAAAGCTATGACGGTAAATAAGTTACTGTCTAATTGTCGGCAAGAAGTAAGCAGTAAGACAATTCAGACTTTTTGCTCTCTGTGGTATTTCGTATTCAGGTTTGGAAATGCCAAAAACGGCCAGCAGTGGAAATGAAACAATTTCACTACTTCAAGTTAGGAATTATGAATAATATGAAGGTATCTACAATCAGCTTGAATGGATGACCTTCAACTCATAAGGGAGAATGAGGCAGTCATAGCTGAGAGCTACAGGGAGGTAGTCATACCTAGGCTGTCGGAAGCAGGTCATTGGGTGACAGTCAGAGGGGGGAAAGCGAAGGTGAGCAGACAGGTAGTGCAGAGCACCCCTGTAGCCATTCCCCTGAATAATAAGTTTACTATCCTGGATACTGTTGGCGGGGACGACCGACCAGGTGTGAGCCATGGTGGCAGGGCCTCCGGAACTGAGTCTGACCCAGTGGTGCAGAAGGGTGGGACGGAGAAGAGGAGAGCTGTTGTCATTGGAGACTCTATAGTCAGGGGAGCAGACAGGAGATTTTGTGGACGTGAGAAGGACACCCACATGGTTTGTTGCCTCCCGGGTGCCAGGGTCCGGGATGTCTCTGACCGGGTGCACGACATCTGGTACAAGAGGGAAAGCAACCAGAAGTCGTGATACATGTTGGGACCAATGACACAGGCAGGAAGAGGGATGAGGTACTGAAGTATGAGTTTCGGGAACTAGGCAGAAGACTGAAGAACAGGACCTCAAGGGTGGCGTTCTCAGGATTGCTGCCAGTGCTACGTGACAGAGATGGTAAGAATTGGAGGAGATGGCAGTTGAATGCATGGCTGAGGAGTTGGTGCAGGAGGCAGGGTTTTAGATTTTTGGATCATTGGGATCTCTTCTGGGGAAGGTGGGACCTGTACAGAATGGATGGGTTGCACCTGAACTCAAGGGGGAGCAATATCCTTGCAGGTAGGTTTGCTAGCATGGTTCGGGAGGGTTTAAACTAATTTGCAAGGGGGATGGGACCCAGAGTGATAGAGCACTGAAAGAAGTGCATGGAGTAAAGCCAGATCTAACATACAGAGAGGCTTTGAGGAAAGAGAAGCAGAATAAACGCTGTAAAGACAGTAAGGTAGAAAGGCTGAAATGTGTGTACCTCAATGCAAGATGCATCAGGAACAAAGGTGATGAACTGAGAGCTCAGATACATACATGGAATTATGATGTAGTGGCTATTACAGAGACTTGGCTGGCACCAGGGCAGGAATGGATTCTCAATATTCCTGGATTTCGGTGCTTTAAAAGGGATAGAGAGGGTGGAAAAAGGGGAGGGGGTGACATTACTGGTCAGGGATACTATTACAGCTACAGAAAGGGTGGGTAATGTAGCAGGATCCTCTTTTGAGTCAGTATGGGTGGAAGTCAGGAACAGGAAGGGAGCAGTTACTCTACTGGGGGTATTCTATAGGCCCCCTGGTAGCAGCAGAGTTACAGAGGAGCAGATTGGGAGGCAGATTTTGGAAAGGTGCAAAAATAACAGGGTTGTTATCATGGGTGACTTTAACTTCCCTAATATTGATTGGCACCTGATTAGTTCCAAGGGTTTAGATGGGGCAGAGTTTGTTAAGTGTGTCCAGGACGGATTCCTGTCACAATATGTGGACAGGCTGACTAGGGGAATGCCATACTAGATCTAGTACTAGGTAATGAACCGGGTCAGGTCACAGATCTCTCAGTGGGTGAGCATCTGGGGGACAGTGACCACCACTCCCTGGCCTTTAGCATTATCATGGAAAAGGATAGAATCAGAGAGGATAGGAAAATTTTTAATTGGGGAAGGGCAAATTATGAAGCTATAAGGCTAGAACTTGCGGGTGTGAATTGGGATGATGTTTTTGCAGGAAAATGTACTATGGACATGTGGTCGATGTTTAGAGATCTCTTGCAGGATGTTAGGGATAAATTTGTCCTGGTGAGGAAGATAAAGAATGGTAGGGTGAAGGAACCATGAGTGACAAGTGAGGTGGAAAATCTAGTCAGGTGGAAGAAGGCAGCATACATGAGGTTTAGGAAGCCAGGATCAGATGGGTCTATTGAGGAATACAGGGAAGCAAGAAAGGAGCTTAAGAAGGGGCTGAGAAGAGTAAGAAGGGGGCATGAGAAGGCCTTGGCGAGTAGGGTAAAGGAAAACCCCAAGGCATTCTTCAATTATGTGAAGAAAAAAAGGATGACAGGAGTGAAGGTAGGACCGATTAGAGATAAAGGTGGGAAGATGTGCCTGGAGGCTGTGGAAGTGAGCGAGGTCCTCAATGAATACTCCTCTTCGGTATTCACCAATGAGAGGGAACGATGATGGTGAGGACAATATGAGTGAGGTTGATGTTCTGGAGCATGTTGATATTAAGGGAGAGGAGGTGTTGGAGTTATTAAAATACATTAGGACAGATAAGTCCCTGGGGCCTGACAGAATATTCCCCAGGCTGCTCCAAGAGGTGAGGGAAGAGATTGCTGAGCCTCTGACTAGGATCTTTATGTCTCATTGTCCACGGGAATGGTACCGGAGGATTGGAGGGAGGCGAATGTTGTCCCCTTGTTCAAAAAAGGTAGTAGAGGTAGTCCGGGTAATTGACCAGAGAGCCTTGCGTCTGTGGTGGGAAAGCTGTTGGAAAAGATTCTTAGAGATAGGATCTATGGGTATCTACAGAATCATGGTCTGATCAGGGACAGTCAGCTTGGCTTTGTGAAGGGCAGATCATGTCTAACAAGCCTGATAGAGTTCTTTGAGGAGTTGACTAGGCATATAGATGAGGGTAGTACAGTGGATGTGATCTATATGGATTTTAGTAAGGCATTTGACAAGGTTCCACACGGTAGGCTTATTCAGAAAGTTAGAAGGCATGGGATCCAGGGAAGTTTGGTCAGGTGGATTTCGAATTGGCTTGCCTGCAGAAGGCAGAGGGTCGTGGTGGAGGGAGTCCCTTCAGATTGGATGATTGGGACTAATGGTGTCCCACAAGGATCTGTTCCAGGACCTCTACATTTCGTGATTTTTATTAACGACCTGGATGTCGGGGTAGAAGTGTGGGTTGGCAAGTTTGCAGACAACACAAAGGTTGGTGGTGTTGTAGATAGTGTAGAGGATTGTCAAATTTTACATAGAGACATTGATAGGATGCAGAAGTGAGCTGAGAAGTGGCAGATGGAGTTCAATACGGAGAAGTGTGAGGTGAGAAGGACAAACTCCAAGGCAGAGTACAAAGTAAATGGCAGGATACTTGGTAGTGTGGAGGAGCAGAGGGATCTGGGGGTACATGTCCACAGATCCCTGAAAGTTTCCTCACAGGTGGATAGGGTAGTTAAGAAAGCTTATGGAGTGTTAGCTTTCATAAGTCGAGGGATAGAGTTTAAGAGTCGTGATGTAATGATACAGCTCTATAAAACTCTGGTTCGGCCACACTTGGAGTACTGTGTCCAGTTCTAGTCACCTCGCTATAGGAAGGATGTGGAAGCTTTGGAAAGGGTACAGAGGAGATTTACCAGGATGCTGCCTGGTTTAAAGAGTATGCATTATGATCAGAGATTAAAGGAGCTAGGGCTTTACTCTTTGGAGAGAAGGAGGATGAGAGGAGACATGATAGAGGTGTACAAGATAACAAGAGGAATAGATGGAGTGGATAGCCAGCGCCTCTTCCTCAGGGCACCACTGCTCAATACAAGAGGACATGGCTTTAACGTAAGGGGTGGGAAGTTCAAGGGGGATATTAGAGAAAGGCTTTTTACTCAGAGAGTGGTTGGTGCATGGAATGCACTGCCTGAGTCAGTGGTGGAGGCAGATACACTGGTGAAGTTTAAGAGACTACTAGATGGGTATATGGAGGAATTTAAGGTGGGGGCTTATATGGAAGGCAGGGTTTGAGGGTCGGTACAACATTGTGAGCTGAAGGGCCTTTACTGTGCTGTACTATTCCATGTTCTACGTTATAATGAAAATGTAAACTTCGAGGAAGCAATCATTGAAATCACGGCAGTCCATTACCTGCACTGAGAGCACTGATTTTGTTCATTTTCTGTCACTCAAAAGAGCATTTCAGCATACACTGGATAAGTTCCTCCATTGATAACTATTAAGAATTAATACATAGATTTATAGTACGAGTACTATAAATTTATTCATTTGTTCTGTATTTCATTTAAATACATAATCTGTTACTCATTTTAAATTAGTTTAATTATACCTAAATAATTAGTTAAATTTATTTAGTTAAAAAGTATTAGTTTAATTATACATAAAACTAAAATTAGTTTTATTATACCTTTATAACTATTTCCATGAAACTTGTATGAAACATGGTAACCTCCCTGAAATGACTACCGTCCTGTAGCATTTGAATCCACTGCGATGAAGTGCTTTGAGAAGTTGGTCATGAGGTATACCAGCTCCTGCCTGAGTAGTATGTTGTATCTGCTCCAATTTACCTACCTTCACAACAGGTCTAGAGCAGATGCTGTTTTATTGGCTTTTCACTCAAACCTGGAACATCTGGACAGCAAAGTTGCATACATCAGGATGCTCTTCATTGACTACAGCACAACATTCGATACTATTATTCCCTCAAAACCAATCAATAAGCTCCAAGACCAAACCCTCAATACCTCCTTGTGCACCTGGATCCTCGACTTCCTCACTGGCAGACCCCAGTCGGTTCGGATTGGCAACAGCACCTCCTCCACATAAACCATCAGCACAGGTGCGCCACAAGGCTGTGTGCTTAGCACCCTGCTCTGTTTGCTTTATACCTATGACTGTGAGGCTAAACACAGATCCAACGCCATATTTGCTGACAACACTACAATTGTTGGCCGAATCAAAGGTGGTAATGAATCAGCAGGTAGGAGAGAGATTGAAAATCTGGCTGAGTGGTGCCACAACAACAACACAACAATCGATGTCAACAAGACCAAGGAGCTGTTTTTTGACTACAGGGGTAGGAAACCGAAGGTCCATGAGTCAGTTCTCAATGGAGAATCAGCAACCTTAAATACCTCAATGTTATCATTTCAGTGCATCTGTCCTTGGTCCAGCACATCAATGCCATTACTAAGATGCATGGCAGCACCTCTACTTTTGGACGGAAAAGCCTACAAAAAGTAGTGGATATAGCCCAGCCTATCACGGATAAAGCCCTCCTCACTTTTGAGCCCATCTACATGGAGCACTGTTGCAGGAAAGCAGCATCTATCATCAAGGACCCCCACCATCCAGCCCATGCTCTCTTCTTGCTACTGCTATCAAGGAGGAGGTGCAGGAGCCTCAGGACTCACAACTCCAGGTACAGAGTAGTTACTACTCCTCAACCATCCGGCTCTTGAACACTTCACTCACCCCAATACTGAACTGTTCCCACAACCAATGGACTCACTTTCAAGGAACTCGCATCCCATATTCTTGATATTTATTGCATATTTATTTATAATTATGGTTTCTTTTTGTACTTGAGCAGTTTGCTGTCTTAGACCATAAGACGCAGGAGCAGAATTAGGCTATTCAGCCCATCGAGACTGCTCCACCATTCCAACATGGCTGATCCCAGATCCCACTCAACCCTGTACACCTGCCTTCTCACCATTTTCGCCGATGCCCTGACCGATCAGGAAATGGTCAGCTTCCGCCTTAAATATACCCACGGACTTAGCTTCCATCACAGTTTGTGGCAGAGCATTTCACAGATTTACTGCTCTCTGGCTAAAAATTTCTCCTTGCCTCTGTTCTAGGGGTCGCCCCCTCAATTTTGAGGCTGTGCCCTCTAGTTCTGGATACCCCAACCATAAGAAACGTCCTCTCCATATCCATCTTATCTAGTCCTTTCTACATTCTGAAGGTTTCAATGAGATCCCCACACATTTTTCTGAATTCCAGTGAGTACAGGCCCAAAGCTGCCAAATGTTCCTCATATGTTAACCCCTTCATTCCCTCTGGACTCTCTCCAGTGACAATACATCCTTGTTAAGTAGCCTCATGTGTGCCACCTTATCAAATGCCTTTGAAAACCAAGTAAATGGCATCCCCTTTATCCACCCTGCTTGGTACTTTCTCAAAGATCTCTAACAGATTTGTCAGGCAAGATTTCCCTTTACAGAAACTATGCTGACTTTGACTTATTTTATCATTAGTCTCCAAGTACCTCGAAACCTCATCCTTGATAATAGACTCCAACACTTTCCTAACCACTGAGGTTAGACTAACTGGCCTATACCTTCCTTTCTTTTGCTTTCCTCCCTTCTTAAAGAGTGGAGTGACATTTACAATCTCCCAGTCCTCCAGGACCATGTGGAATCAAGTGATTCTTGAAAGATCATGACCAATGCATCCATTATTTCTTCAGCAACCTCTCTCAGTACTCTGGGATGTAGTCCATCTGACCCAGGTGACTTCAAGACCTTTGAGTTTGCCTAGCACCTTTTTCTTGTAATAGCAATGACTCTCACTCCTGCTCCCTGACACTCACAGACCTCTGGCACACTGCTAGTGTCTTCCACAGTGAAGACTGATGCAAAGTACCCATTAAGTTCATCTGCCATTTCTTTCTGCCCCATTACTACCTCACCAGCATAATTTTCTAGTGATCCAATATCAACTCCCACCTCCCTTTTATTCTTAATATAACTGAAAAATTTTTGGTATTCTGCTTTAAATTATTGGCTAGTCTGCCTTCATATTTCATCTTTTCCCTTCTTATCACTTTAGTTACCTTTTGTTGGATTTTAAAAGCTTCTCAATCATCCAACTTCCCACTTACTTTTGCTACCTTATATGCCCTTTCCTTGGCTTTTATGCAGTCCTTAACTTCCCTTGTCAGCCACGGTTGCCTACCCCTGCCATCTGAGAATAACTTCTTCTGTGGGATGTATTTATCCTGCGCCTTGTTAACTATTTCCAGAAATTTCAGCCATCTCTGATCTGCTGTCATCCCCGCCAGTATCCTCCTCCAATCCACCCGGCCAAGCTCCTCTCTCATGCCCCTGTAGTTCTCCTTATTCCATTGCAATACTGATACATGTGAGTTATGCTTCTCCCTTTCAAATTCAGTATGAATTCAGTCATATTATGATCACTGTCCCCTAAGTGTTCCTTTACTTTAAGCTCCCTAATAAGATCTGAGTTATTACACAACACCCAATGTAAGATAGCCTTTCCCTGAGTAGGCTCAAGTACAAGCTGCTCTAAAAAGCCACCTCATAGGCATTAAAATAATTCCCTCTATTGCGATCCAACACAAACATAATTTTCCCAATCCCCTTGCATATTGAAGTCTTCCATTACAATTGTGTCATTATCTTTATTACATGCCTTTTCCAGCTCCCTTTGCAACCTTAACTTCACATCTTGGCTACTATTTGGAGGTCTATTTATGATTCATATAATAGTATTTTTTACCCTTGCGATTTCTTAACTCCACCCAAAGATTCAACATTCTCTGACTCTATGTCACCCCTTTCTAAAGATGTAATTCCATCTCTTACCAACAGAGATACACCACCGCCTATGCCTTCCTGCCTGTCCTTTCAATACCAAGTATATCCTTTGATGTTAAGCTCCCAACTATGGCCGTCTTTCAGCCATGACTCAGTGATGCCCACAATGTTGTATGAACCAATCTCTAATTGTGCTATGAGTTCATCCACTTTATTCTGAATGCTACACGCATTTATAGACATCCCACCTCTCCCGGAAGTTCTGGGAGTCTCCTGCATATTAATAGTGGCTCCCTGATGCCCACAAATTATATACAATATCACGGAAATCAATTTTTTTGAGAGCGAGCGAGAGAAAAGTGAGAAAGCGTGAAAGCGACCATGAGAGAGAGTGCGCGAGCGAGAAAGCAAGCAAGAGCGCTTGAGAGCGCGCGAGCGACCACGAAAGAGAGAGCGCACGCCATGGCAGAGTGTTCCAAAAAATATATAAAACGTACGTCACCCCAGACTACACTAAAGTGTACCCCTGCCTAATAGGGGTCAAAATAATGACAGTGTTGCTTGCTGCACTGTTTGCAACAGTGACTTTTCTATTGCCCATGGTGGGTTAAAATGTAAAAGACATGTTGAGATGAGTTTAACAGGTGTCATTCATTCATTAGCATAGCTAACACTATTTAAACTAGCTGGCCAGCTGCTAAGGAGCTACTTTATTGCAGACATCCCACCTCTCCCGGAAGTCTCCCGCAAATTGATGGTGTTACCTCCCTGAAATGAGCTTCTGCAGGGTGGGGTGTCTGCATTTATACAACACCCTCAGTCCTGCATTCTTCACCCTTTTGAATTTTGCCTTTGTGGTACAATTTAGCCCTTTGCTCTGTCTGCACATTGGTTGTTTGTTCTTCTTGTTGGGTACAGTCTTTCATTGATTCTATTGTGTTTTTTGTATTTACTGTGAATGCCTGCAAGGAAATGAATCTCAGGTTCGTATATGGTGAAATATACGTTTGTATGTACTTTGATAAAAATTTACTTTGAACTTCAGCTAATTAAGCCAGCCGCTTAATTGGAGCAAAATGTGTCCTCATTAACCAGAATTCACTGTATATATCTTTTAAAATCACAAAAATGGAACTGGAAGTGGTCCCGCTATGACTAATGAGGGAGATTAAAGACAGCATTCAGTCCAAGAAAAAGATTAATAATTGAGAACATGTTAGAATTCAGCAGAGGAGAAGCAATATCTTGTTTAGGAGAGAGAAAGGGAAACCTATGTGTAATCAATCTGAAAACATAAAAACAATGTAAAAATCATCCATGGATATGTAAATACGAAAAGGCTAGAAACATCAACAAGGTCTAAAGCTACCTGAGATTAAGAAAAACTGTGTTAGGGAGTAAGGAAATGGCAGAGAAATTAAAGGAATGTTTGTATCAGTCTTCATGAATCTTCTTGAAGCAGTAAAGAACAAAAGATTTGGACTGCAGTTGAAAAAGATTGGCATTAATAAAACTCTAATGGAGAAATTTATGGGAGGTAGCAAATATAACCCCACTTCTTAAAAAGTGAAAGGGAAAAAAGGTAATGATAGAACATTTTCCCCATCAGGGTATATGGAATGTAGAGAAATGAGAGGCCTTCCACACTGGCAGATAAAATAGAAACAGATTTTGAGATTTTGAAAAGTGCACATGTTCAAAGGGACCTGGGTACCCTTGTATATAAATCATTGAAAGCTAACATGTAGATACATCAAACAATTAAGAAGGCACATCCTTTATTGCTAGAAGATTTGAGATTAAGAATGAAACTATCTTACTGCAATTATGTGTGAGACTGAGCCTGAAGCATTTTGATCATCTTCAACTGAAGGAAGGATATCTTAACAGAAGTTCACCAGACTGATTCCAAGTTTGTTGGCCATGAGAAGAGATTAACCATATCAGACTTGGTCTATACTCTACTGAATTCAGAAGAATGATCGAGGATCTCATTGAAACATATGAAGTTGTAATGAGACTTAAAAGGGCTCAAAGATTCAAAGTACATTTATTATCCAAGTGTGTATCAACCGAGATTAATCTTCCCACCACATCATAAAGAAAACCATTCAAAGCAAAACACCTAAACCCAATACACAAAGAATGCAAATCGCACAAACGACAAAAACAAAATGAGCAACATATGGCCTGCAGTCAACAAACAGCACAGCGCTATATTTAACTAGACTGAGCTGAAATTGAAAATTTCTGGGCTATTTCATTGACTTCGTTGCTTGATGTTTTATATTCTGTGTATTTCTGTATTTTTCACCCGATCTTTTTCACTTTTTTTGGGGGGGATTTGCGGTTCGATGTGCCTGTTCCATTTTTGTTGATTTTTTTGTGTGAGGTGGAGGGATTTAGGGGTTGATGATCATGCTGCCTTTCTTTTCTTGCTTGGTTCCATGGCTATCTGGAGAAGAAGAATTTCAGAGTGGTATACTTTAATAATAAATGAACCTTTGAAGAAGGAATGCAGACGCTGATGCAGGAACTCAATGAACACTGTTGCTCAGCTCCAGTTTTGCACTTTATATGCAGAGACTGCATGTGAACATCACGATCAGTGCACGCCTGGCTCTCAGCCTACGAATTTAGCTTTGTAATTGAATGGATTGGTGTTAATTGGTCTGCATTGTTAGTTATTTGGCTGTAATTTCAAACAAGGGAATGAGACTACCCAGTGAATGTCTTGATCAAGAGAAATAATGACCATTTGCGGTTGCTGCCTAATTGTCCCAATGAATCCAGGGAAGACTATTAAAGTACGATTTGGTGAGCAGGAAGCAGAATCAATAAAAGGTTGTTAAGTACCCTTCTGACCTCATTGAGTAATTTCAATAATTTGTTAATCTAATTCTAAATATCTGCACCTGACATTTAATCAGTACTGTTTTCGTTTAAGGTAAAGTGTGTCTTAATTTTAATCTGAAGAATTTTCTGGAAATCCTTTCTTAGTTGCAATCAAGTCAGATCATAATGATAGTGGTAACTGATAGTAGAATGAGGTGTAATTTTTTTTCCTCCCAAGACTGATGGTCTTGATAAAAATCATTTATTTGTTATGAGAGCATTCTTCTCCTAAGATATTGCTTATATATTTCCAATTTTCTGATAATGTACGGAAGGAGAAGTTGGGGAGCAGATCCAGAACAGGTTTGGCTATTCTGGTTCTGCTCTCCAACTTTTCCTTCGGTACATTGACGACTACATTGGTGCTGCATCCTGCACCCATGCTGAGCTCGTCAATTTCATCGACTTTACTTCTAACTTCCACCCAGCCCTCAAATTCACTTGGTCTATCTCGAACACTTCTCTCCCCTTTCTTGATCTCTCGGTCTCCATCTCTGGAGACAGACTGTCCACTGACATCTTCTACAAGCCCACTGACCCTCATAACTACCTCAACTATACCTCTTCCCACCCCGCCACATGCAAAAATGCCATTCCCTATTCCCAGTTCCTCCGTCTCTGCTGCATCTGCTCCAAGGATGAGATTTTCCATTCCAGGACATCTCAAATATCCTCTTTCTTTAAGGATCGTTGTTTCCCTTCTGCTGTCAATGATGTCCTCACCCACATCTCCTCCATTTCCTGCACTCCAGCTCTCACCCCATCCTCCCGCCACCACAACTTGGACAGAGTTCCCCTTGTCCTCACCTACCACCCCAATAGCCTCTGGATCCAACACATTATCCTCCGCAACTTCCGCCACCTTCAACAGGACCCCACTACTAAGCACATCTTTCCCTCTCCGCCTTCCGCAGGGATCGGTCCCTCCCCACGGATCTCCCACCTGGTACTTATCCCTGTAAGCGCAAGTGCTACACCTGTCCCTACACCTCCTCTCTTGCCACCATTCACGGCCCCAAACAGTACTTTCAACTGAGGCAACACTTCACTTGAGAGTCTGTTGGGGTCATTTATTGCATCCGGTGCTCCTGGTGTGGCCTCCTGCACATCGGTGAAACCCGACACAGATTGGGGGACTGATTCATCGAGCACCTCTGCTCCAAAACAGACAGGATCTCCCAGTAACCACCCACTTCAACTCTGCTTCCCACTCCCATTCAGATATGTCCATACATGGCCTCCTCTACTGCCATGATGAGGCTAAACTCAGGTTGGAGAAGCAACACCTCATATACTGTCTAGGTAGTCTCCAGCCCCTTAGTATGAACATAGAACTCTTCAACTTCCGGTAATTCCCTCCCCCTCCCTTCCTCTATCCCTATGTCACTCTGCCCCCTCCCTCAGCTGCCTACCACCTCCCTCTTGGTTCTGCCTCTTTCTACTACCCATTGTGTTTTCCCCTATTCTTTCTTCACCTTTCCTGCCTATCACCTCCCTGCTTCCCCTCCCCTTTATCTTTCCCCTTACTGGTTTTTCACCTGGAATCTACCAGCCTTCTCCTTCCCACCCTCCCCCCATCTTATTCATAGGGCCTCTGCGCCTTCCCCCTACAGTCCTGATGAAGGATTCCAGCCCAAAACATCGACCAATCTTTTCCATGGATGCTGCCCAACCTGCTGAGTTCCTCCAGCATATTGTGAGTGTTGCTTTGACCCCAACATCTGCAGATTATTTTGTGTTCCCCAGCATAGGGTTCAGGCTCGGGTACATACGGCTCTTTAGGGAATGGTGTTGTTGACTCCAGGGGCAAGGCCATTCCGAGCGATGCAGTTTGGGTAGCTGGGGTTCTAGGAGGAGACGGAGAAAAGGAAGTGGAAACTCAGTCCACTTGTTCACTGACCTTCTGCACATTCGTGGATAGTGTCTGAAGTTTTTCCCTGATCCCCCAAAGTAGTTGGTCATGGGCGCCCAATAGGTAGCCCTGGCTGGCCAGGGCCTGTTGTACAGGATCCATGTCCACTGGGTTTATATTGGCCAGTTTATTCTGTTACAGGGACATGGCAGTGGAACAAACCCAAATGCTGAACACAGGCACAGAGGCCAAGTCAGGAGGTGTTACGGTCATAGCAAGCGTGGAGTTGGTGTCCAAGACAGTCTTTACCAGGAGTCTTGGTTTTAGTAGCGAATTCAAGAACGATGCTAGACTTAGAACTGATAGTCCTAAGAACCATGAAACAAGGTTACTCATACACGAGTCAGCCAACAAACTGGCAGCTCCTTGTTGTGATCACAGGGTCTTTATCCGATAGCTTCTGATGGGAAGCAGGTGTGTGTAGTTAGTGGAACCTGGAAATGATTGGAAATTAAATGAGGTGATTGAGGCCCAATTCCTATGGTAAATAGCAAGGTGGGGGATTGCCAGCAGGGACCATGACACAATGTCTTCACTCATTTTGTCAATACAATGAGCTACAGAGTTATTACTCAGACAAATTGATTTTAAAATACTGGAATCCATTTTGAGAACAATGGTGAGCACTTCTGATATGACAGGCATTATTAATCTTTCACCAATTGTATGATATTTTCTACACTTTGCTATAATTTGGAAATGCTATAAGAAGCTATGAGACCACTATCAATGTCATTTTTAGCTTTTTTTTGGCAAAAGACTTCAGTGTGCAATGCTTTTCAAATGCTTCTTTCATCTTCTGGAACTGAGTAATACCATAAGTAGCCTTTTCAGGGTCCTGCAATTTCTGTTTCTTAGCATGATTACAATTCAAGGCTTCACTGCCTTCAGACTCGTAGAGTTCATGTTTTACGTATTTATCCAACATTGACAAGGCTAAATTAATTTTTTTTTAATTAACACAAACTAGGAATGCGTATTGAATGTTGACAATGGCAGCAACTTGGCATGGATGAAATGATGGTTGTGGTACGCAAAGAAATGACGGGACAAAGATCAAAATGATTACAACAGCAAAAATTACATTGATAAGGATTCAGATTGGAATCTGAATGTTAGTTGGGATAGAGCACTTGTTCAGCAAGCTACCTTTATACTATTCCATTCAACATGATTGACCAATCATGTAAGATCTCATAATCCCCAAAGATGGTTCTTGACCACAAATATGAAGCCAAGGTCACTTTGAACACCTCAAGAGGAATCCTTAGGGTTGGTAGGTTCACTGATTGGCTCTATTTCACAACTTGGTTCCAGCCGGTGCTGTGTTGTTGCACGACCTATCTTCTGTAGATTTGCAGGGAAAGTTGGGAGGATGTACTTAACTTACCAATTGTTAACTCGTTCCATGCCGCAGGTCAAGGGGAGCTGTTGGTCACCCAGGTTGCTAATTCATGCTTCCCCAATAATGTCAGTTTGGTTGGTAAGGTCTGATGAGATTGCAGAGTGTCAGATGCGTTGTGACGATGAGTGCTCGCTGCCTGCAGGGCTGTGGTTCTCCCTGTGTTCCAGTGCCTCATCTTTTCTTTGGAAGTGCCTGCTCTACTAACAGTTGGTCCGTGCCTCAAGTTAGGGCGCCACTCACCGCCCCCTCAAAAATCTTAAATGCCCCCCCCGACGACCTTCATTTCCCCAATGTCCCCTTAGGACAAGCAACTGCTCCCTTGGGAATCACTGGTATAGAAGGTTGTCATAGGATACAACAGAATATTGACAGGATGCTAAGTTGGGCTAAGAAGTGGGAGATGTAGTTCAACCCGGCGAAGCATAAAGTGATTCACTTTGCAAAGTCCAGTTTGAAGGCAGAAAACACAGTTAATGGTAAGATTCTCAGCAGTGTGGTGGAACAGAGGGATCTTGGGATCCACATCCATACATCCATCAAAGTTGCCATGCAAGTTGATAGTATTGTTAAGCAGGTGTATGATGTGTTGGCCTTCATTAGTCTGGGGACTGAGTTCAAGAGCCATAAGATAGTGATGCAGCTCTACAAAACCCGGGTTAAAACACACTTGTGTCGAGTTCCAGCCACCTCATTTTTGGAAGGGTACAAAACCTTTAGAGAGAGTGCAGAGGAGATTTACCAGAATGCTGCCTAGATTAGAGGGTATGTCTTATAATGATAGATTGAATGAAGCAGAGCTTTTCTCTTTCGAAGGAAGGATGCTGAGAGGCCACTTGGTAGAGGTGTACAAGTTAATAAGAGGCATAAATCAAGAGGATAGCCAGAGATTTTTCTCCAGGTTGGAAATGGCTAATACCATGGGACGTAATTGGAGGCGAGGATGTTGGGTAAGTTTTTTTACACAGAAAATAATGAATACGTGGCACGCTGTGCCAGGGGTGGTGGTAGAGGCAGACACATTAGGGACATTTCAGATTCTCGTAGCGAGGCACATGGATGATAGTAAAATAGAGGGCTGTGTAGGAGGGAAAAGTTAGATTGATCTTAAGTAGGTTAAAAGGTAGCATAATATTGTGAGCCTACAGTGTTCTCTATTTTAATGCAAAGTACAGCAGCTGGTTCCAAGAATGAGCCTAACTGCTTCATGCAAAGTGATATAAAGAGCAAAGGATTTCCATTGGTGGATGATTACTGGTTACAATCACTGTGAAACTCATCATCAGGTGCATATGAAACTGTGAAGCCAAGCTATGTCCTTTGGGAGTCTGTTCCCACTGAAAGATGAATAGTAGCTGTAATTAGTTGTGCAAGCAGCCAGCATTCCTAAAATTGACCATTAGTGACGTTATTCGGGGCGTGGTTGGCGAACATATCCTTTTTTTGTCAAACCATATTTGGGCATTAAGATTGAGAGCTGCAATGCGCACAAAGGCGCTCTGTCTACAATCTATACTTGAGAGGGTCCCGCATACAGAACATGTCTGTGCTTACAGAGTGAAGTCTCCTTTCCTGGCGAGGAAGAACCGATGCCTACAACCATGAGTGTTAATGAGGATCACTTTGCAGTTCGGCCTGTGAATGCTATTGCCCATTCAGGAAGGGGATTCAGGAACCTGGCTCTGAAGCGTGTGTGGTCAAGTTGCCAGGTGCTAAACTTGTAATGAAACTTGTGGAGTGTATTGCATGGCCACGTCACCCATGAAAAGCAGTATTAGATGCAGGCAAATGGGCTTGAGGTTACAGTAAAGTGAAGATGAAAGGACACAATATTTTATTTTTAGATACAGCACAGGACAGGTCCTTCTGGCCCAACAAGCTGAACTGCACGGCAACTGACCTATTTAACCCCAACCTAATCACAGGACAATTTACAATTGTTATGGAGAATTCTGGAGTAAATGAATATAGCAGATATTAATTCAAACAAGAACCAGGCTTCAGTTCTTATTGTAAATGTACCTGTAAATAAGTTCAGGAAGCTTGCAATTAGTCTTTAATTTTTTTTTTGTAAATTGCAAGCAGAATCAGAGTCAGGTTCAACATCATTGGCATATGTTGTGAAATTTGCTGTTATGCAGCAGCTGTATATTGAAGTGCATAATAATAAAAACTGTAAAAAAACAGTAGTGAGTTAGCGTTCATGGTGTTCAATGTCCATTCAGAAACCTGTTGGCAGAGGGGAAAAAGTGCTGTTTCTGAATCATTGAGTCTGGGCATTCAGGCTCCTGTACCTCCTCCCTGACGGTAGTAATGAGAAGAGAGCATGTCTTGGATGATAAGTGTCCTTAATAATGGATGCAGCCTTTCTGAGACATCACTCCTTGAAGATGTTGTAGATGCTACAGAGGCTGATGCCCATGATAAAGCTGACTGAGTTCACAGCTTCTTTCAATCCTGTGCAGGGCACACCCCACGCCCATACCAGACGTTGATGTAGCTAGGCAATATACTCTCCATGGTACATCTGTAGACATTTGCAAGTGTCTTTGGTGACATTACAAACCTCCCCAAATTCGTAATGAGTTTTTAAGTAACTTGAAGATACAAGCTTCTCTCCAGACTATGAAGTTATATATGCATATGCTAAGCCAATGGAGTTGTCCTAATTGCCCTGCATCAACTACATTTACAGCATCTCCCCCTCCCACTTTTAAATCTCTTACTAGCTCTTTCTTCAGTTAGTCCTGACGAAGGGTCTCGGCCCGAAACGTCGACTGTACCTCTTCCTAGAGATGCTGCCTGGCCTGCTGCGTTCACCAGCAACTTTGATGTGTGTTGCTTGAATTTCCAGCATCTGCAGAATTCCTCGTGTTTGCGATTTACAGCATTGGGTAAGTTCAGAGAAGCGTCCCAGCCAAGGTATTTGAACATCCAGAGGTGTCTCCCACTGTAGATAAGTGATTCAAAGAAAGTATTGTCAACCCAAAGTATCGATGTAAACAATGTCATTGTAACTATTGAAACTGTATTGAACCACCCACTTAGACCATTGATCTTAAGAGTATAAATATGTGATGTATCTTTGGTTTTGTGGGCCTCTACCAAGAGTGACTCCAGAATGATGTCTGCTTGAGGTGCTGAAAAACGACTTCTATGATACCAGCTTCAGTGTTCCTTCAGTTACTTTGGTCACAGTTACAACACAATGAGCCATTAACCTACTACCCACAGTTTTTGGACTGTAGGAGAGTACCGAAGCACCTGGAGTACAGCCAGCATCTAAATTGAATTCCAACATCCCAAGCTGAGATAGTGTCACACAACCACTACGCTGCTGTGGTGCGTAATGAATAAATTATTATAATATAATGAATAGTATATATTATTCCTCCTGAGAACTGTGCAGAGTAGGCTTCAACCACATAGAATGGTTTGACTGTAGGCGTATCTGTAATTGTTCCTTTTTTAATTATCGCTCATCTTAATTTTTTTCTGAGAAAGAAAAGCAACTTTTCAGTTCTATATGATGGAAAACTTTGCCAAGAAAAAAATCTGGTGTTTTTACTACTGTTTAGGTCAGTTTGCATAAAAACTTGCCCAAATAAGGATGCGTTTTCTTTTGGGTGGGCTCAAAGATGAACAGAATTGTATGTGTATTTGTATCAATTTACGCAGCTGAAAACCGCATTAATCGGTATCTTACAGCATTTGTAAATAAATATCTAAATTATCTATGGAGTGTTAAAGCCAATTTACAAAGCACAGCATAAATAATCATGGGTAGGAACAATTTTGGAACCTTAAGTACTGTAAATTGTAGGGAGACTGTTCAGTCTGAGGCTTATCCAACTTCCTACTTCCAAAAAGCACTTACTCCTTAAATGGTATAACTTCCGGCAGCTTGTATACTTTGTCTAGCTTCTATTATATTTTAATCTTATCCTTGCATGCATTTCCTATTTAAAAGCTTATTTCCTGTTCTGCTTTACTCATAATCTTCTATCAAAAATTCCCATTATAAATTACTATACTCACGTTTATAATTAGAATGCTATTGTAAACTGGTCAGTGTAATTTTATCTCTCTCCAGTGGTGGCGCAGAACACTCGTTTTGTGTTTTCCAGCTGCTTGCTCTACAATGCAATGCCAAATATTTCTCACAATCTAACCAAATCCAGGTCCCTCTTTCCGAAATTGCCATTTGGATATGAATTGCAAAATAAACTCAGTGTTGTATAACATTAAGATCAAAAGTTTAATATCACAATAGGAATTAGATTGGACCTATGTGTACAGGACAAATTACAATCTTCCTTTAATCTCTTACTTTGCCATTGTAACTCCTGTGGAATAATATAAATGTGTGTTTCCTCTTAATTGGTTTAAAAATTATACAGATTGCTGGTTTCATAGTGATTTTATGCACTCAGTTTCTGAGCCATACACTGACACAACGATGACCCAACTGACCATTACTTAGTTGTACTTTAATAACCCTACTCGCAAAAGGAAGAAATCCAAAAGCCAACTGTCTCACCTCTCCGCCTTCAATAGTACCTAATTCGCAAACCATTGGCATGAATTGCCAAGGGCCAATTTAACACGAACCAGTCGTGAACAAGATCGTAACCACAGACTGCGAACACAACATGTTCTTGAGCCTTTGAGAAACTGACACTCTCCCAAGCATGACCATGAATCAGTGCAAGGATGAAATGAGAGAAGGAATGAGGGAAAGGAAGTTAAGAGAAAAGAACCTGAAGGGAGAAAGCTTCCAGTTTTGTAGTGAATGCTAGTCATCAGTTAGAAAGTCTGGCAGATGATGGAATTGCAAGCTGCTGAGAACGTACGAAATGAGCCTCAAAGTCCATTGGTTGAAAATAGTTTTCCAAGTCAAAGAAGGAATGCTGAACATCTAGCACACTACATATAAATAATAGAAATGTGGAAGAAGAGTTTAACATGCTGGTTATAATCCATAAAAGGAAGTGTGGATTGGACATTTAAATAAAGCAAAAGTTATCTACTCAATTTGGTATTTTCCTAATTCATATTTAGATCCGCTTTTTTATTATATCTACATCAAAAGATACAGTGAACTGCATTGTTTGT
The DNA here is from genome assembly GCF_030028105.1 of Mobula birostris. Lineage (NCBI taxonomy): Eukaryota > Metazoa > Chordata > Chondrichthyes > Myliobatiformes > Myliobatidae > Mobula > Mobula birostris. The sequence continues at coordinate 117,417,445 of NC_092379.1, forward strand.
GTTAACAACCTAAGGATGTGTTGGCACACATTCCACTGCCAGCATAGCATGCCCACGAGGTTCAGCAGTGCAACACAAGCAACAACAACAAATCAACAACAGCAGAAGGAGCCTCTTTCCTTCCTCCCACCCACCCACCCACTACTCACATGCAAAAATAGTCCCGCAACCCCAGGACAGGTTGCCTCCAGGCCTCCAGCCTCCAGTGGAAAATTACGAAAAAGAACCACTTACTAGCAAAAAGTAAAAACTACACGTACTGGAAATTTAAAATAAAAGAGAGTACTGGAAATGCTCAGCAGGTCAGGCAGTATCTATGAAGAGAAAAAGAGTTAAGATTTCAAATGTATGGCTTGTTTTTTAAATTGGTGCTGTTGTGTGGAGATAATTATATCTGTGTCACAATATGCTAGTGTATTTAGTTTGGCGCAACTAAGAGTTATATCATTCCAGGTTCATATGGCTGTAGATTTGACTCCATATCAGTTCTGAACCTTGGCCTTTGAATGAGACATTAAGCAGAGATCTGTCTTTTCTCTCCAGGCATTATTGAAAGAAAACAGGGTCCGCTCAGTATCCAGCCATTATTATCACTTTAAAGTCAGATTAATCAAGGTTTTATTTTAATATTGCTGTTTACCCATTATTACTGGTATATTTAAAATCCCACACTTACACAACATTCAGATGAAATGAGGGTATGAGATATTTCCACAGTGTGAAAAAATGTGTTCTGAATGCAAATATTCCATTCTTTCTGTTACTTTGTAAGCATTAAGTGACAAAATTCTACGCTGTTGTAAGGTTTTGATTTAATGGGTGGAGGAAGCTTGTACTTGCATTTGAGGAATTGGCATGCACAGAGAAAATTTTCAAATGGCTGAACAAAAAGTGAAAGATGACAAACAAGTGTGTCGAACTGGACTGTAAATGGAGAGGAATGATTGAGAAAAGACTGGGGTGAGTGGGGGGAAACAAGGGAATAACAGCGGGGTAAGAAGGTATACTGTGCCTCTATTTTCAGCTACTTCAACTGTACCTTGAAATTTAAGGGTCTGTATTAGTCTCTTTAAAAGAAGTCTGTGAAGGGACAGAGGGAAAAAAAGCCTGAGAAATCACACAAATAGGCTTGACCACATACATTGAAAACCTTTGAGTCATACCATGAAAGCATCTAAATGTTACTGCAGTGTATTTAAAACTAGTAGTTTGTGTTGCTGCTGTTTGAGTTCTGACGGTAAGGGGCTCCCTCTGGCAGAAGCTGACGTAGCTTCTTCCCGTTGCTTTACACTATAAAGGATTTGCAGGCTGAGAAACAGGCTAGCACCACCTAAACTCAGCTCACATTTCATTACACTGTGCAGTCAGATAGGAAGCAACCAAGCAACTTTAAACAATGTTCCTCTCCCTCACTGGGATTTGCTTTGTGGTGGAGTTATGATGAAACATTTGAGAGTCTGTGGGAAATTGAAAGTTTCACCAAGTGAGAAACTCAAGACCTGAGTAAGGAAAGGACGCAGCACCTGTCTCTTTTGGAACTTTTTGAGTGCATAATTTGGATTGCTTTGGATTGTTACAGCAGTGTAACTGGCACTATGAAGAAGAGCGATTCAGGAATATCTTCAGCTGGAGTAAAGATGTACCTCAGATTGTTCTCAGCAGTGGTCTTCTACATTCAGTGGGGATTCATTTTGATCGAAGGTAAGATGATACTGGGATACTACAGCTCTGATTACTTCCCAGATAATAACGTGGAGTCCCCTGCTCTTATCTTCTTTTCTTAATCTTGTTGCTTTTGTGCAGAACAGTAAGTTTTCAATCGTATGTCAACACTTCCCTGCCTCTAGCCAGAAGTGTTGAATGCTTTTATAGCCAAGCTCAACCTGGAGTTCTTTCAATGACAGGAACATTTGGGAAATAGTACACCATTAATGTCATAAAACAAATATTTGATTAAACAAATAATGGCTCAACTTGAAGTTCCTGTTCACTTTCTGCCTTTTATTATATTACCAACTATCAGCCCTGTTTAGCTATTTGTCATTGTAGTTGGTATGTGTTAACCCTTAACCCATTACATAAATACAGTTATGAATGTGATTTGCAGAGCAAATGTTATGATTGTCATGTCCACGCATTGCCAAATGAGATTTTGAAGATTTTTTGTTTCACTGGTTCAGGTGTCAGTAAAACTGTTGTCCTATAAGCAAATCTGAATTGGGAAACAAAGGTCTACATGATCACATAAATCTAAGCTGCTTGATTACCTTGACCCATTGCTGAGCTAAAATTGAGGCCACACAACAGTGAGGAGTTTCATCTCAGTATCAATAGAGACAGTAAGCCTATAATTTCGTATCCACGCTACTTACTTGTGAAGGACACTGGCTGTGCTTAAAAGTGGACTTTAAACTTTTTTTTACACAATTCGCTTTGTAACCATTGCTTAAATTTAGAGAATACAAGTTGGACATTAAATATTGAAAAAGATGAATAAAGACAACTTGATGTATTTTAATCACATTTTTTGGGATTAATATTGTTATTTAATTACACCTACATTCCTTGCACAATTTATACCCAATCTTAAACAAATGTATAGATTGCTATAAATGTATTAAATTTTAATTCAGCTGTGACATTCAATTGTCTTCCACTAATGTTAGACCAGTGATAAATTTATCTTACTTTTACTGTTAACATTGCTAATACTTCCCCTAACTCTGTATCACGTTGGAACATCAGAAAGGGCTTCAAACGATTTGCTGTCTTTTGAGTTCACTGTCTATTATTCTGTGGTAGTAATGAAGTCATTTCACACAGTAAAATGTCCAGAACAGTAAAGCACTAATGTTTCATGTCTTTGAGTAATATTCACTAGGAAAGTATGTTGGATAGAACTCAAAACAACACAAAACTCCGTTAGCCCAGCCAAAATTTTTGTTGCACTTTGCTTTCCTCAGTTATTTTTGAAGTTCAAAGTTGAAAGTAAATTTATTATGGAAGTACATATATGTCACTATATACAACCTTGAGATTCAGTTTCTTGCAGGCATACTCATAACATAATAGAATCGATGAAAATCTGCACCAACAGGACAGACAACCAATGTGCAAAAGGCAACAAACTGTGCAAATACAAAAAGAAGGAAGAACAAAATGAAAAATAATTTTAATAATTTTGTTAACTTAACCATCTTTCCTTCTTGGCCAGCCTCCAAGTAAATGCATTATTCTCTTCAACCACTTCCTATGGTTGCAAAACCATCTTTCCTCCTTGGCCAGCCTCCAAGTAAATACATTATTCACCTCAACCACTTACTATGGTTGCAAATTCCACCGCATCTACCATTTAAATCTATTCTTTGGTGATTCCTCATTGGATTTCCTTATTGAATTACTTTGTGATTGTTGCTGGTCTCTAGTTATGCTCTTCCCCAGTGGAAACATTTTATCTTCATTCAGTTTATCTAAATCTTTCATCATTTTAAATATTTCTGCAAGGTCATTCTCTGCTTTATTTTCTCATCCTGCCTGATGTGTATATCATCACACTTCTGATAAAATCCTTAAATCTTCTCTACAACTCCTCCATTGACTCTATAATCCTTCTTGTATAGTGACCAGAACTGTGTGCAGTAAAGTTCTCCAAGTGAGGTGTAACAAGGGTTCAACACAAGTTTAGTTTAAGTTTCCTACTTTTCAATGTTGTCATCTAGAAATAAACCCTAGTGCTTGTCTTTCTGCTTCTATAGCTGCACTAAACTATGGCACAACATCATTCTATTTCTCCTTCATCCTCTATTCAACTTAGCCTGACAGCTTCCAAATTGTAAGTGACAGGTCTTTTCCTACAAAAATGTACTACAGTGTCCTTCAACTGCCAACTATTTGCCCATTCTGCATATTTATTAATGCCCACCAGTAATTTGTGCCAATCTTCTTCACAATTGATTGACCTTCCCTTCTCTACTTTGGTATCATCCGTAAATTCAGAATGTTTTTTTTCTTTATTCTGAAGTCTTGATCATCAATATAATTTGTGAACAACAGTGATCTCAGAATGAAACTTTCTAGAACGTCGCTGCCAAAATTCTTTCACTGTAAATAGCTATCCTTTACTCCAGCTATCTCTCCAGAAACCACTATCAATCTATTCTGCAACTTTTCACTGACTTTAATTCCCCTGACTTCATTCATTAGTCTATTATAGGGTACTGCATCAAAGTTCAAAGTAAACTTATTATCAAAGTATATACAGTTCCCATCTCCCACTGGAAGTTTTCATGTTTTATTGTTTTACAGCATCAAATCACAATGGATTTAACTTGGCTTTTTTGACACTGATCAACAGAAAAGACTCCTTCGTATCAAAGTGAAAGCAAATTGTTTCAAATTTATTACAATTATTAACACAAAATAATTGATTGCATAATTACTCACCCTTTTCAAGTCAGTATTTAGTAGATGCACCTTTGTCAGCAATTACAGCCTTGAGTCTGTGTGGTATGTCTCCATCATTTTGCACATCTGGAAACTGCAATTTTTCCCCATTCTTCTTTACAAAAACTGCTCAAGCTCTATCAGATTGCATGGGGATCATGAGTGAACAGCCACAAAGTATCAATTAGATTGAGGCCTAGACTCTGGCTACTCCTGGACATTAACTTTGCTGTTTTTAAGCCATTCCTGTGTAGCATTGGCTTTAGGCTTAGGGTCATTGTCTTGCTGGAAAACATATTTTTCCCCAAGTCGCAGTTCTCTTGCAGATTGCATCAGGTTTTCCTCCAGGATTTCACAGTATTTTGCTCCATTCATTTTACCCTCTACTTTCACAAGCCTTCCAGGACCTGCTGCAGTGAAACATCCCCACAGCATAATGCAGCTACCACCATGCTTCATGATAGGATGGTGTGTTTTGGATGATGTGCGCTGTCTGACTGATGCCAAACATAGTGTTTAGTCTGATGGCCAAAAAACTCGATTTTGGTTTAATCAGACCATAGAAACTCTTCCAGTTGACTTCACATGCCTTCTGGAAAATTCTAGCTGAATTGTGAGGTTTTTTTTTTCAAGAGTGGTTTTCACTTTGCCACTCTCCCATTAAGCTGCGACTGGCGAAGTACCCGGGCAACAGTCTCTCCCATTTCAGCCACTGAAGCTTGAACCTCCTCCCGAGTTGTCATAGGTCTCTTGGTGGCCTCTCTCACTAGTCCCCTTCTTGCACAGTCACTCAGTTTTTGATGGCAGCCTGCTCTAGGGTCAATTATAGCTGTGCCCTGTTCTTTCCATTTCTTGATGATTAAATTAACTGTACTCCAAGGGATATTCAGTGACTTGGAAATGTTCTTGTATCCATCTCCTGACTTGTGCTTTTCAATAACCTTTTTGCGGAGTTGCTTAAAGTGTTCTTTTGTCTTCATGGTGTAGTTTTTGACGGGATACTGACTCACCAGCAGTTGGACCTTCTAGATACAGGTGTATTTTTACTACAATCAATTGAAACACCTGGACTGCACTCAGGTCTCCAAAATCAGATCTCCATTTGACTAATTATATGACTTCTAAAACCATTTGGCTGCACCAGTGATGATTCGGTGTGTCAAATTGCAGGGGGTGAATATTTATGCAACCAATTATTTTGTGTTTTATATTTGCAATTAATTTAGATCACTTTGTAGAGATTTGTTTTCACCTTGACCCAAAAGAGTCTTTTTCTGTTGATCAGTGTCAAAAAAGCCAAATTGAATCCACTGTGATTCAATGATGCAAAACAATAAAACATGAAAACTTCCAATGGGGGTGAATACTTTTTATGGGCAGCATATGCTACCCTGAGAATTTTTTTGTGGGCATTCAGATTAGATACAAAGAAACACAATAGAATCTATGAAAAACTGCACATAGACAGTGACAACCAATATGCAAAAGACAAGGAATTGTGCAAATACAAAAAGAAAAATAAATTTATATTAATATTCACAATATTATTTTTATTATCAAAAGCCTGTAGGCATTTTTGATTTATAATACCTATTTCATTAATATTTGGTATTCTCTCCAGTGATTTAAAATAAAAATAAGCTTGGTCAAGCAATGCCGACCATTTTGAAATCCTTGCTGACAGTTTTATAATTATTGTTTCTAAATGTTCTTCTACTCTCTCCTTAATGGAGTTTACCCGTTTCCCTACCACTTGTGTGAATGAAGTCACCAAAGAAAAGTACTGGCAGATATGAAGCAGTGTCTTTATTCGACAAAACTAGATACAGCAGGCATCACTGGTGTCCTAAAACTTCAATAAAAACCCTTCGTAACTGGTAGCTCCATCTCTCCAAGTTAAACACACAAAGTTTTGTCTCTTACATAAACACACATGCACGCACACACACTACATTTATATCTACGAGTTCAGTTCCCTGTATTTGTGTTACCTGATATTCCCATGTACCACTGCAGATTTTCTCTTGTTTGTCATTCATATACCTGTTGGCTCTTTCCATTCTGGCCGATTGCAAAGGTCTTTCACATACTATGTCATCCTATCCCTGTGAGCAACTCTCTGCAACTTATAATTACCCCTAAAGGAGTTGCATTGCTCACCTCATCAATAATTTGTAGTGGCTGAGACCCAGCAAGAGGTTTGGGGTTGCTGACAATCATTTTCAAGATTCCTGATAAGACATCAATCCATCTTTCCCATCTCTGCTTTAGCTAAGGTGTTCTTAATTGTTCAATTCATCCTCTCTACTGTTCCTGAACTCTGAGGGTGGTAGGGTACATGGAACTGCTCTCAAACTCCTAACAGTCGGCACATTTCTTTCATCACTTTCCCTGTGAAATGTGCTTTCTGATCTGAATCCCCAGTCCACTTTGGGAGGATTTCCTGAACTAGAATCTGTGCAGTGGTGCTGGCGGTGCAAGTGTCTACCCACTGGGTGAAGAGATCCATAATTACTAGATAGTGTCTTTTCCCCCTGCTTTTTGGCCAGGGCCCCGTGAAGTCCATCTGGGTGTTTTCCAAGCGCCCCCTCGGCTATTGCTGGTTTGCCAGCGGTAGCTTTATACCCTTAACAGGGTTATCCTGGGCACAAGTGATAGAGCAGCGGCAGAATTTCTCAACGTCCCTGCCCATCCCTGGCCACCACCAGCCCTGCCAGAGGGTTGTGATCATGCTCTGCCTCCCCTGATGCATCACCGCATGACATAACTCCAGTAGTATCTGCCTAATGCATGGTGGTGCCTCCTCGTGTGTCCAGCTCCCATCTGGTCCCTCGTTTGCTCTTTTTCTCCTCCATTTCTCCTCTTCTGCCTCCATCTTTTCATATAATTTCACTAAACTGGCTTCTGTCATTTTTCCTGCGCACTTGCAATTTCAATTGCATCTCGTTCCTCTGCTGCCTTCTTCACAGTGATGTCTACCCACTCATTTCCTTTCTGATCCTTACTCTCTCCTTTCTGGTGAGCTTTTACTTTAATTACTGTCACCGCTGCTGGCAGACTCACTGCTTCCAGTTGTTGTCTTAGATGCCCGAGCTGAATACCTGCCCCTGTTGAGGTTACAAATCCTCATCATGCCCATGCCATCAGATAATCATGCACCATCCCAGAGGCATACCCTCTGTCTGTATATATATTTGCTTGTCTGCCTTCACTGTAGCGCAGTGCGTCTATCAGGACCACCTGTTCCGCCAGCTGAGCTGAGTAACATAAGACAGTGCTCCCGAAGCTAATTTTCACCTGTTTCCTTCACCACGGGTCACTCAGTCTGTGGCTTCTTGTTTATGTAACTTCGAGACCCATCTATAAAAATTTCCTCCGCTTCCCCTTCCAGAGGGGTTTCCTACATACTGATATCATCCTTCTGCTCTATTTCCATTGAGCACTCATGTGCCTCCCCCTCTGTTAAGAGGGAGCTTGCGGGATTCACTCCAACATGTCTAACTATTGTCACTGACTTATCTTTGGGGATGTGAACTGCCTCCCAAGGTGCCCTGCTGCTGTCGATGACTGCTCTCAGCCTTCTTGTGTGCCCATGGTCCTGCACCACCGCTGCATCATAATACCTTGCATTGGGACCACTAGTGCTGAGAACCCTGGTATGAAATTACAGCAGTAATTGAATAGACCCATTACCTTCCTCACTCCCTTTATGTTTATTGGGCGGGGCATGAACTGATTGCCAAATGTCCGTCATCTGACATGTCCTTCCTCCCCTGGGAAATGGTGTAGCCTAGGTACTGTCCAGTTTGCTTTTCTATCTGAGTCTTGTGTGGACTAATTGCAGTATGTCTAAAACACTGGCTATCACCCCTAAATGACCTACTTCATCTTCTGAAGTGATTAGTAGATCCTCTACATATTGTAAGATGGTCAACTGGTAGAGAGTTAGACTGAGCTTTTCCAAAGTCATCACCATGACCTTATGAAAAATGGCTGGACTATTGTGGAATCCCTGGGTGAATCTGGCCTGTGTATACTGATGCCCACCCAGAATGAGGGCAAATTGGTATTGGGACTCAAGTGCTAAGGGGAGCCCCCAAAACCCCTTAGCGAAATCCAGGACTGGAAAAATCTCTGTTCTGGAGACAGGCCATTCAGGATTATTGTAAGGCTTGTCGCTATGGAATACAATCTTGGCATGGTCATATTAAGGGCAGAATAGTCTATTGTTCACTGACACGATCCATCAGATTTCTTTACTGACCATATAGGCGAGTTAGTAGTTGACACAATCTCTCTGAGTATCCCCTAGTGTTTTAGTTCCTTCACTTTACCCTGAAGAACTGTCAGTGTGGCTATGTTGTGTTCTATGTTGTGCTCACTGCTCCTGGCTTGCCCATATTATTTCTCTCTTTCCTGAATCTACAATGGCCCCTGCGTCCCTTCAAATAGTGCAATGATAGTACCCTCAGTATTTAGTCAGATCCAGAAATACACTGGAAGTTGCACCCTGCCGATTTCAAGTAACTACAACTCAGTTGTTGGCAAGGGTAGGTCAGTTATCGATACTGACGCTCCTGTATCCACTAACAAATCGCATTGCCATCACCTTAACAATGCTGTTGTGTGCATCCACGGATCACCAGAGCTGGCAGTGGGAGCCGCCGTCACATTTTTTTCTGACCTGAAAGCCGTCTTCACCAGCTCTATAATCTGATCAACAGTCAGACTGGTCAGACTGGACACTGATGGACTGAGAGATCGTGCATCTCCTGTGCCTTTCACCTGTTTTTCTTTCCTCTTTTGGGACATTGCCTATAACCATGTCCTAATTCCTTTGTCTTCCCATGTCTATTCCAGCAGTTCCTTGCCACGTGCCCCAGCTGCTGGCACACAAAACAAACCCTCTGTGATGTCACAGCAGCTGCATCCACTATAGCCACTTTACAATTTCTCTTCCACTTTCTTTGGTCTATCTCAATGGCCCACGAAATGACCGTAGAGTAGGTCGACCCCAACACTATCACTAAATATAATAATTCCTGTTGGGCTGAGCTCAGGCCTTCCTTCAGCATTTTCAGGAATGCTGGGTCATCCCTGCCTGGATCATCCAACTCTGAATACTCCTCATACACTCGATATTTATGTTCTGCATAACCTGTGGCTGTCTCATCAGCTCTTTGATTCATTGCAGTTATCATTCCCCAGTTACTCTCACCTCCCCTTTAAAAGAACGATATCTTTCTTCATTCCTGGCCTTCACAGTACTTACCCATGTACCACCCCTCACCCCCTGGGCCATACTATCTCCCATATTCCTCAGGCACTTTGCTTTACCACCCCGTGTCAGGCTTTAGGGTGCATCTGGTGAATTTCAACCACTTCCTCAAGCTTGTGCCAGAATTCTGAATTCCAACATGCAACTTTAAGTGAGGACAACTCTGACAAAGTACTCTGTTTCTCCCTGGGAGTGAAGGGCTTACGAATGGTCATAATCAGAGTCAAGGGCTGGCTCGGATCATCAGGGTTCTCGATCCCAATAGGTGACATCCTGACAGCTCTACAGGATCTGGGTAAAACCTCACCCTGAAATACCTCTCTATACTAATTCCCGTACTACAAAATGGAAATGATGGGTACCAGTTGAACAGCACGTGCTTAAAACTGTGGAGTATGTACTCCTCAATCTTCCACTTTTCAGCACCTGAGCTCATGATGCCTGCTGTATTCCCTTAAATCTAACTGTTACACCAGGCACACTCATGCCCACAAAATACTTAAGCTAAAATGCATCTCCCCAAATGAGTATACATGCACCCAGCCCACACCCCCCCAATGGCATCTTGCACCTTCAATAACAACCACTCGCAACTGGTAGTCCCAAATTAACACATAAAGTTCTGTCTCTTACATAAACACACATGCACGTGCACACACTACTTTTATATCTACTAGTTCAGCTCTCTGTGCTCACAATGCCTCATGTTTCTGTGTGCCATCGACCCAAGCAGATCCAAATGAGTGCTAATTTTAAAAATACTCAGCCACTTAGACTGCTAAAATCGCTGGCCGCATGATGGGTCATGAAGGTATCCCACATCTGACACCAAAAGTTGTTGTGTGAATGAAGTCACTGGAGAAAAGTACTGGTAGATATGAAGAAGCGTCCTTACTCGACAAGAAAGGTACAGCAGGCATCATATGGAGAGGCTTTCAGCTGAACCATCTAGCTGGCCCAACATGCGACTCAAAATTTAATGTGCTATCGAAGGACAATTCCATATTTACAATGATTTCTTTGAAACTGCACACAAACCTCATATCTCCTGATTCGCACCCACACCATAGATATCTAAATAAATTTTTATCAGCTTTGTCTGGTCTGTGATTCATGGCTGTTAGGAATCTATTCTTCATTTAAATTAAATCTGCAATTTACATTCAGATGTGAAGACTGGTGACTGAGAAGCCATTTGCTAAATGCAAATGTGCTAAACTCAAAAATTGCTCTAACACCACTAACGTTAAGCTAACCAGTTTATAATTTCTTAAGTATGGAGGTTGCATTAACTCTTTGGACTTTACACAGGTCACTGAACAACACAACATTGGTATAGGACTTTCTGCCCAACCAGGCCATGCCAACCATTGTGCCTACCCAGCTGGTCTTAATTTCCTGCATCTGCCTATATCCTGCCAAGCCTGCCCGTCCATGTACCTATCCAAGTGCTTGCTAAGTGATACAATGTAACCTGCTTTAACCAGTTCCTCTGGCCACATTCCATAAACAGTACTCACCACCTATTACGTAAATGAATTGCCTTTGAGGCAACTTATTTAAATTCTTTCCCCTCTCACTCTCTGTCTACAGCTTAACCGTGTCTTCAGGTTTTATCCTATTTGCTTTTGATTATTTTATTTCGATATATCTCTCGTCTTTATTTTGAATGCACTTGTAATGGCCATATGATCGACTTCGACGGCACAAAACTATTGTGCTGTGTCAATGGTTTTTCGGATCGCCTAGTAACGGTAGCCTTTGAAATAAAACTAGAGGAAAAATTTTTTTTAACGAAGTCGAAGGTCTCGCTCTGAGTAAGAACTGGAATTTGACTGTAAGCAAGAAGTGAGAACAGAAACCCGGTTGGATAAGGACTAATCAATCAGGATGGACGGTATATGGGGGGTTTAAATAGCGCTGGACTAGACATACCCAGGCAACATCCCTGAAGAAGATGGCAGAGTTTGTCCTCGAAGCATAAGTTATAATTAATACCTGTACCTGGCTGGAAGCCCGAGAAGAATTTATTCATTGAGTGCACTTTTCACACTAGTTATCTTATAATCCAATATCTTTCTTTCTTCTCTTTTTTAATCTTTCTATTAATTTTCAAGTTCGTAAACATAATAACAATAGTGATACAAAGAGATGGAAATTACCTTATTGTTATTAAACATATACAAAAAAAGACTACAAATAGTACAAGTGTAATAGATTTCCAAACTCTTGATATAGTTAATCATGGGAAAAAAAATAAAAAGGAAAGGATATTGCAAAGTAAAACCCCAAAACTATCAGAAAAAAAACAAATAAAAGAACTAATGACTAAACCCAAAAAAAGGCAAACAGAACAAAACAAGGCTGAACCAATATATTAGATCAAATACATTCATTACTGTCGTCAACTCCGCTCCTCTATTCATATATTCTAAGTTAATAAAAAGGATTCAGAAAAAGTCAAACTACATCATACGAAAATGTTGAATAAATGGCTTCCAAGTCTCTTCAAATTTAACCGAAGAATCAAAAATGACGCTTCTGATTTTTTCTAAATTTAAACATGATGTAGTTTGGGAAACTTTTTGAAATGAAGTAGAGGGGTTGGTCTCTTTCCAATTCAATAAAATGGATCTTCTGGCCATTAGTGTAACAAATGTGATCATCCGTCAGGCTGAAGAGGATAGAGATCTATGTTCCATCACTGGCAAAACAAAAATTGCTGGAATAGGATGAGGTTGTAAATCAAAACGCAAAAATGTTGAAATAATATCAAAAATATCTTTCCAAAATTTTTCCAAGAGAGGGCAGGACCAGAACATATGAGACAGAGAAGCCACCCCAGAGTGACTTTTGTTACAAATAGGATTTATATAGGAAAAAAAACAAGCTAGTTTATCGTTAGACATGTGAGCCCTATGTACTACCTTAAATTGTATCAGCGTATGTTTAGCACATACAGGTATCCCCTGCTTTTCGAACGTTCACTTTACGAAACCTCACTGTTACAAATGACCTACATTAGTACCCTGTTTTCGCTAACAGAAGGTGTTATCACTGTTACGAAAAAAGCAGCGCGCGAAAAAAATCAGCGCGCGCCCTGAGCAACCGCTCTCCCCCGGATTTGGAACTGCATTCTCGCCAACATTGCTTAAACACGTGTCTGTGAAGACACGTGTCTTGCCGTTTGTAAGATGAGTTCTATGGTATCGGAAAAGCCTGAAAGAGCTCGTAAGGGTGTTACACTTAGCATAAAACTAGACATAATTAAGTGTTTTGATCATGGTGAGCGAAGTAAGGATCAAGTGAGTTTGGCTTGTGGAAGCTGACGAAGATGATGTTGAAGAGGTTTTGGCATCCCATGACCAAGAACTGATAGATGAAGAGCTAATGCAATTGCAAGAAGAAAGGATAACAATCGAAACCGAATGAGTAATGATAAAGTGTGACTAATTTTGAAAGGGTACATCAGTTTAGGGGATATTTGCGGGATGGTTTGAGTGCTTACAAAAAACTGTATGATAGAAAAATGCGCGAGGCTCAGCAGTCAAGCAAACCTTCCACATCAGCCACAGCAGACAACGAACCTTGACCTTCGACATCGAGGCGGGCAGTCATAGGAGAAGATGAGCTGCCTGCTCTAATAGAAACAGATGATGAGATGATACCCCAGTGTCCCACCACCCCAACACCCAGGCCGCAGACAGATACCGATTCGCGGAGAATGCAGCAGTAGCCGGGAGACACATAGCACATCTTTAAGAAAAAAAGCCAAAATAAACATGATAATTAATTAGGTACCACCCGGCACGTAATTGTCAGCCCAGATCAGAGGCGATGCAATCAGCAATCGGCACTGATCTGAGCCGACAATTACATGCCGGGCGGCACCTAATTAATTAGCACGTTTATTTCGGCTTTTTTCTTAAAGATGTGCTGTGTGCCTCCCGGCTACCGCTGCATGCTTCGCAGATCGGTATTGGTTCGCTGCCCGGAGGGTGGGGACCACTGCACCACCCAAACTCTGACAACTCAGTCTAACACTCCATCATCAGTGTGCTCCGCGCTTTCCCAATTCCAGTAAGTGATACTACACTGTACATACATTATTTCTACTTTATATCGGCTGTGTACTTTTACGTGTTATTTGGTATACTTTGGCAGCTTCATAGCTTAAAGGTTACTGGAGAACGCTTGCGCCGTGTTTTTGCCGACAGCGCTTGCATGTGATTTTCGCTATGGAGAACAGTTCAGGCAATGATTGTGGAAAAGTATTTCTACTTTATATAAGCTGTGTATTTATCATATCATTCCTGCTTTTACTATATGTTACTGTTATTTTAGGTTTTATGTGTTATTTGGCATGATTTGGTAGGTTATTTTTGGGTCTGCGAACGCTCACAAAATTTTCCCATATAAATAAATGGTAATTACTTCTTCGCTTTACGACATTCCGGCTTACGAACTGTTTCATAGGAACGCTCTACCTTCGAATGGCGGGGGAAACCTGTATAGAGGAAGAGCTAACTAACTGAAAGATTTTTTTCCCATTTCTCTATAGTTAGGCGAAGTTGAAGTTCCCTTTCCCATTCATTTTTAATTTTATCAGATATACCTGGCTGTATTTTCATAATTGTATCATAAATAATTCTATTAATCCCTTCTGATAAATATTTAAACCTAAAATTTTGTCTATGTTAACAGTAGAGTGTGAAATTGGAAACGTAGGCAGCATGGTATTTAAAAAGTTTCTTATTTGTAAATACCTAAAAAAAAAATGGGATCTGGGCAAATTATATTTATTAGATAACTGTTCAAAAGACATGAAACAGTTATTCAGAAATAAATCACGGAAACATGTTATACCCTTCACTTTCCATATCAAAAAGGCTTGATCTATAACCGAGGGTTGGAAAAAAATTAGACATGATAGGGCTCGATAATCCAATATCATATCCACTTGTTCTATCTCTTTGGTAAATAACAAAGCAAAGTAATAGTTAAGTATTTCTACCAATACTCTGGAATTACTTTAATAGCCTTATTCCCAACCCAACCCTATTAGTTTGTTTGCAAAATATCTTAATGTATTTTTGTGTTCTTTGATATATTAACTTTGTAGTTCCCCTTTGTCTTCTGAATTCCGTTCTAATTCCTTAATGTTCTAACTCACATCATTTACTCCTCTCCAGTCTTTATACTTGAATGTGTATCCTTTTCCCTAGCCTTCAGTTTCCTTGGTTTTATTCATCCATGAATCTTCATTTACTTGTTTTACTTGTTCTTTCCTTCCAGTGCAACAATTCTTTTGCTGCACTCTGTTGAAGACGACTATCTTAAATGTTTTCAGCTCTTTGACATTCTCCAACTTCCCCATTTTATCTTCAGTTTCATTTTTAGCACACAAATTCAGATTTTCTCCCATCTGTTAGAGGAACAGACAGGAGATTATGTGGCCATGAAAGAGGCTGCTGTACTTGAAACTATGATGTGGTGGCCATTACAGAGACTTGGCTATCACAAGGGCAGGAATAGCTGTTTGATGTTCCAGGGCTTAGGTGTTTCCAAAGTGACAGTCAGGGAGATGAAAGAGTTGGGAAAGTGTGATTGCTAAGCAGGGATAGTGTCACAGCTACAGCAAGAGAGGACATCATGTGATTATCTGCTGAGCCAGTGTGAGTGGAAGTCAGAAACAGGAAGGGAGTAATCGCTCTTTGGCATATTCTATAGGCGCTGATGGTGGTGGTAGAGGCAGATACATGAGCAACAATTATTGATCCCAAAAGAAATTACAGTGTCACGGTAGCATTACAAGTGCACCAATATAAAAGTATATATTTAAAAGACTCCTAGAGGGCTATGTGAGAGGGGAGTGCTAGATTGATCTTGGAGTAGGTTGAAAAGTCAGAACATCATAGGCTGAAGGGCCTGTACTGCCTAGGTTCTGTGCTGACCCATGACTGTTTGCAATATAATGTATTATTGTTCCCCAACACAATGTAAAGGTCTTAAGACATAGGAGCAGAATTAGGCTATTCAACTATGCCATTCGATTGTGGCTAATTTATCTTCCCTTTCAACCCCATTCTTCTGCATTCTCCTAGTCTGTAATCTTTGATTACCTTAGTAATTAAGAACTTATCAATCAAGCTTTAACTACACACAATAACTTAACCTCCACAGCCATCTGAGGCAATGAATTCCACAGATTCACCAATAAGTTCCTCCTCATCTCCATTCCAAAAGGATGCCCCTCTATTCTGAGGATGTATCTTCTTGTCCTAAGCCCCTCCACTCTGGCAAAGATCCTCTCCACATCCACTCTAGACCTTTCAACATTCTGTAGGTTTCAATGAGAACCTCATTCATCACCATCCTTCTAAACTCCAGTGAGTACAGCCTCAGAACCATCAAACACTCCTCGTATGTGAACCTTTTCAATCTCAAGAACATCGTCATGAAACTTCTCTGGACCCTCTCCCATGCCAATACATTCTTTCCTAGATACAGAGCCCAAAACTGCTCATAATACACCAGTTGTGGTCTGACCACAATTCCTTATAAAACCTCAGCATTACACCCTTGCTTTTATACTCTAGACCTTATTTAAACCATCATTTAAAGCATTTACGAATTATGATTTTTAAAAATCCTTCAATAATAATCTGGGGTGCCATGAAGTAAGAACAGCCAATGTAAACAAAGTACTTTTTTCTTACTGCCAGATGCATTTCTGGAATAAATTTATACAAATTGTATTCATCCATAGCATAGCCTTGCTAACAGTGTTAGTTCTGAAGGAATAAAAGTAACGTATTTCCTCTCCACATTATTCACCCGTCCTTTCATCCTGACAACCCACTCTATTCCAACCTATATCTCTGCAAACATTTCTGCAATACCTTACCCGAATGTGCAATCTCAAATATGACAGTAACAATGACCATGAACAGTGTATTTGACCCTACAGGTTCACATACTGTGGGTGAACTGGGAGTAGGATGTTCGGAGGTCAAGTAGGGGTGTAATTAACAGATGTTTAGGGAGGAATACAACCAACATATTGACACTTCACAATCCACCTCTGCCCCAAAATTAAGCCACAGTAGTCACGAGTGAAAAATTAAATTGACAGATACCGGAAAATTGACTGAACGAACTACTGATAGATTAGAATGTGTGGTATTAATTTTGCACATAATGGAGATGTACAGAAATGAAAGTAAAACTGTTCTGATGGAAGTCTCAAGAGAAAATAGTACTGAAGACTTATAATTCAATAGCATTGAAAATAATGAACTATATTTACTGTAGGTTAAAGATGAAGTAAGTCTGAAAGAAACATTTTGAAAGATTTAATGTCTGATTTAAAGCCAGTGTGTATTCTTTCCAATATATATATTTTTAAAAATACACTCAGTGGCCACTGTATTAGGTAAAGGAGGTACCTAATGAAGTAGTCACTGAGGGTATGTTTGTGGTCTTCTGCTGCTGTAGCCCATTCACTTCAAGGTTCAACATGCTATGTGCTCAGAGATGCTCTTCTGAACACCACTGTTGTAACAAACACATGGTTATCTGAGTTATTATTGCTTTCTTGTCTACTTGAAACAGTCTGGCCATTCTCCTCTGACCTCTCTCAGTAACATTTATTCCCACAGAACTGCTGTTGGTTGGGTGTTTTTTAGTTGCTTTTCATGCCGTTCTCTGTAAACTCTAGAGACTGTCATGTGGGAAAATCCCAGGAGATTAGCAGTTACTGATAAACACAAACCACCCTGTCTATCACCAACGGTCAAAGCCACTTATCACGTTTCTTAAACAACAGAAAATCTGCGGATGCTGAGAGTTCAAGCAACACACACATAATGGTAAAGGAATTCAGCAGGCCAGGCAGTATCAATGGAAAAGAGAACAGTTGACATTTTGGGCCGAGACCCTTCATCGGGACTGGAAAGCAAGAGGAAAAGTCAGAGTAAGAAGTTGGGGGGAGGGTAGGAAGGGAAAGAAAGGTGTGCTTTGTGATGGGATCCTATTGGAGATGGCAGAAGATATGGAGAATTACATGCTGGACAGTGGAGCGGTAAGTGAGGACAAGAGGAAACCTATTTCTGGTGTGGCAGCGGGAGGATGGGGTGAGGGCAGAAGTATACAAAAATGGAAGTGTTGCAGATCGAGGCCAGCATTGATGGTGGAGGAAAGGCAGCCCTTTTCTTTGAAGAAGGAGAACATCTCAATATTTCTAGAATGAAAAGTCTAATCCTGAGAGCAGATGCAGTGAAGACAGAGGAACTGAGAGAAAGGTTGACATTTTTAGGTGTGGAAGTGACAAGGTGGGAAAAGATATAGTCCAGTTAGCTGTTAGAATCAGCTGTGAGAATAGGTTTATAGAAAATATCAGTAGACTATCGCCATGTCTTCAGAGATGGCGACAGAGAGATCAAGAAGGGGAAGGGAGGTGTCAGAAATGGACCAAGTAAATTTGAGGGCAGGGTTGGAGGCAAAGTTGATGAAGTTGACAAGCTCAGCACAGGTGCAGGAAGCACCACCAGTGCAGTTCTTGATACAGCGTAGGAAGAGTTGGGGAACGATGCTGGTGTAGGCTTGGACCTTGCACTGCAATTTGACATTTACTTGTCCCATAAATCAATGATAAGTGTTTTTATTGGTGAGGCATCAGGAGTTGTTCATTCGCGATGAGTCACCTATAAGGCA
Organism: Mobula birostris; assembly: GCF_030028105.1. Taxonomy (NCBI): domain Eukaryota; kingdom Metazoa; phylum Chordata; class Chondrichthyes; order Myliobatiformes; family Myliobatidae; genus Mobula; species Mobula birostris. The sequence goes on from NC_092379.1 coordinate 117,435,881, forward strand.
GACAGCAATCCTGTGAACATGAATATCTGGAAGACAATTGAAGTTATCAAAACGGGGAGCTGTGAGATGAAAATTTCTTAGGCAGTCTTTTCATAAACTGGAAATGTTCATCAAAAGTGAATAAATCTCAGTTAGCACATCTTTCCCTTCCCACCACCTTCCGCTTTCCACAGGGATTGCCCCTTACACAACTTCCTTGTCCGCTCATCCCTCTTCACTGATCTCCCTCCAGATACTTATCCTGCCAAAGGGTTTCAGCCTGAAACATTGACTGTACTGTTTTCCTTAGATGCTACCTGGTCTGCTGAGTTCCTCCAGTATTTTGTGTGTGTTGCTCGGATTTCCAGCATCTGCAGATTTTCTCTCGTTTGTGTATGTTTTAATCAGTTTCCTCTTTCTTATAGAAGAGCATAAAATATTGATGTTGTTGTGGATGAGACATCAGGAGTACATAGTACTTGGGTTTTCTGAAAAAGGTTTCTTGGAAGTAGCCCTTGAAAGCAAAGAACTACTCCTCCCCTGATGAAACCCATTTACATCACAAGAAGGCTTTCAACTTGTCCTATATGCTTTTTTTGTGTCTATTTTAATAGATTAATTTATGGCTGTCCACTTCAAACTTCAACTTTGAAAAGACTTTTTTACATGCTTTCAGGGATAAATTTTTATAATATACATGAAATATACAAACTAGTTTAAAAAAAAGAACATAACTATATTTTAACTGGAATTACTAGCCGTTAACAAATGTGACAGAACACTTCTAATTTATTAGATGAGTAAAGTCAGTAAGATAAACGAGCAGTGAATAGTGAACAGTAATGTCTATCGTCTACTCTGCAGAGGAAATTTTAAAGGTCATGCTAACAGTACCTGATACTTCTTTGGTCAAAAAGGGTGATCATTTTCTATTGATGGAAGTTAAGTTTTCAAATAAACATAAGAGATTTATGTTCAGAATCATATAACCAGTGTACAGCTGCCTCGGTATGTAGAAATTCCAAAATAAACAATTACTACATGACCTTTTATGATGCTGTGATGATGAATTCCAAAAATCTAATTTAAAAAGAAAAGGAAAACTTAAAGCTGACGGGGTCATTATACTAAATTTTGCTAGCATTTGAAATCTTAACCCAAATAAATGACTATTGTTTTAAGCACTTTACCAAGTACGCAGCTGTTAATGGATACTGTGCTGGCGGGAAATTTTCATTTTAAACATTGATCATTTCTTATGACTCTCATAATGTTTACTTAGAACATGCTTGAGTGCAAAGTGACCACTTGCTAGTCATTGATATCTTTCTACTAAGAGCAATCTGTTATCCCTATTTTCTTTAATTATGTTTATAAATAGCTTTTACATACTTTGAGAATGCATTTATACAGCTATAGTGGGAACAAAATTGCCATAGGTTCATCCCTAGTATGTAACATTAAATGGGAGTTAGAAGTGTTGATTTTGGAGACTTTAGGAGAAAGATTCTAGCACAGATTTGCTGGATTGAATGACCGTTACTTGCCAATAATACTGGCAGATTAGATGATTATGTAGAGTTAAATTTTCATGCAAGCTAAGACACGGTTCATACCCCATAATTTAGAGTTAAAACTCAAAGAGAATTAGAAAAATTAGTAATTGTATAAAGACAAAAATGAGCAAAGCCACTGAGTATACCAATCAGAGAACTGGTTTCTGCTGAGATGATTGCAATAAATTTAATGTGCAGATGACTACTATACCCACGGAGGATTGAGTTGAATAACCCTGCAGTTCTCATCAACTAAAAGGGACATTGTGATTCAGTACTGAGATGATCTACATAGTTGAATTTGGTCCCTAGCTGTCCAAATTTAAATTTCCTCTTGGGTCCTCATTTGATCTACTGGAAGCACTTGCAAACAGGCATGCAAACGTTTTGTGGGCACATTGCAACAGCTTGAATGAAAACACTAATCCAATAATTCTGACCCTACAACAGTAATGCTTCTTGGTTCTTGACTTCCCTTGAAAAGAGTGGAAGGATATAAATTAGATCTGTACCAGGTAGCTGATGCACAAATGAATTATTGAGACCTTCATTGAATACAATTGTGTTGATCTGCGTTTAATTTATGGGATATTACAGAATTCATTAAGACCATCACACTGGTCAACTAACCTAACCCCTAATGAAAGTTACCTATGAAAAAGAACTGAATTATGTGGGTGGATCTAACTTTTGAATTTTAACTAGTTATTAGCCATTTAAAAATGACCTCTTTATTTGACTGACAGTACTTTGGAGACTGAGTTCATTGTGTATTTATTGCATGTTGTAAGGAACTACAGGAACACTGGAAAAGCGCTAAAATATGCAGTTAAAATTGAATTTATAGAGAAGTTAAAATAGAAGAAGCCAACAAATAATCAAGACAATATGAAAGCAACAAAGTATTTGGAGTAACACACGCAAAATGCTGGAGGAACTCAGCAGGCCAGGCAGCATCTAGGAAAAGAGTATGGTTGATATTTTGGGTCAAAATATTTTATTGTTAATCCCTATATAATAATATACTTTTCAATCAGTTTGCTGTGGCATGAAATGAACCAGCAGCAGAGACAGGAAATCGTTTACAGCCAGTCTGCACACTAGATAAGGCAATTCCGCAGATTATTCCTACTTCTCTGAAGTCAAGACAAAGGATTTCCTCCTTAAGTGTTGAATAGATTACTGGGTCAAAGCTCAATGTCTTAGAAGATTTGTAATAGTATTTGTATACTATTTGCTTAACCTTTTAATTTGAAGTTTACTTAATGTGAGATGCAGTAGGAACTGAGAAATATTTCACGCAAGCAGTGCTATGACAAATATTACTTGTTGAAACTCCGATGGTAAATAGTTAGTACTAAATATCAGTAATATTCCACTACATCAGGGAGGTAAGGAACTCAGGTCAGGCATCTTTATGGAACACAACTCTGGCATAATTATTATCTTCCTGATTTAAATGAACAAATCTAGTTTTAGGTGATTTTCTGTATATTTCTTGAAAGTACAAAGAAGACAGTCAATGTTTGAAGTTGAGTTGTGAGATCAGAAGTTTAATATCATTGGCATTTGACATGAAATTTATTGTTTTGCAGCAGCAGTACATTGCAAATCATGATACTATACAATAAGTCTGTGTGTGGGAGAGGAAAAACTGGTGGGGTAATGTTCATGGGTTCACTTTATTCTCAAATCTGATGGGAGAGAGGAAGAAGCTGTTCCTGAAACGCTGAGTGTGTTCCCTCAGGCTTCTTTGTCACCTCCTTGATGGTAGAAATGAGAAGAGGGCATGTCCTGGGTGATGAGGGATCCTTAATAATGGATACCCCTTTTTGATATCCTGGATGCTGGGGAGTCTAGTGCCCATAATGGAGCTGGCTAAGTTTACGACCTCCTACAGCTTTTTCTGATCCTGTGTAATGGCCCCTCCATACCAGGCAGTGATGCAACCTCCTAGAAAGTTCTCCATGGCGCACCTGTAGAAATTTGTGAATGTCATAGGTAACATACCAAGACTCCTCAAATTTGTAATGAAGTATAGCTGTTGCGGTGCCTTCTTGGTACTGGCATCAATGTGTTGGGCCCAGGATAGATCTTCAGAGATGCTGACAACCAGGAATTTGAAGCTTGATCACTCCTTCACCTATTGATCCTTGGTGAGGACTGGTGTGTGTTCCCTCGACTTCCCCTTCCTGAAGTCTACTATCAATTCCTTGGTCTTACTGATGTTGAGTGTAAGGTTGTTGTTGTTACGATGCCACCTATCCAGCTGATCTATCTCATTTCTGTATGACTCCTTGTCACCACCTGAAGGTCTACCAACAATAGTTGTGTTGTTGGCAAATTTATAGATGGCACTTGAGCCGTGTCTAGCCACAGAGTCGTGGGTGTAGAGAAAATAGATCAGCGGGCTGAGTATGCATCATTGAGGTGCACCAGTGTTGATTGTCAGTGCGGAGGAGATGTTATTTCTGATCCACACTGACTGTGGTCTCCCAGTGAAGGAAGTCAATGAACCATTTGCAGAGGGAGGTACAGAGGCCAAGTTTTGGAGCTTGTTGATTAGAACTGAGGGTATGATTGTATTAAACGATGAGCTGTACTCAATAAACAGCATCCTAACATAGGTGTTACTCTTGTCCAGGTGATCCACAGTTGAGTGGAGAGCCAGTGAGACTGACTCCTCTGCAGACCTATTGTGGCGATAGGCAAATTGCAACAGGTCCTGGTCACTGCTTTGGCTAGTGTTGATTCTAGCCATGACCAACCTCTCAAACCACTCCATCACAGTCAATGTGAGTGCCACTAGGTGATAGACATTGAGACAGCTCACCCTGCTCTTCTTGAGCACTGGTATGATTGTTGTATGACTGAGGCAGGTGGGAACCTCCGACTGCAGCAGTGAGATATTGAAGATGTCCTTGAACACTCCCACCAATTGGTTGGCACTGGTTTTCAGAGAGATACCATGTACACCATCAGGGCCTGATACCTTGTGAGTGCTCACCGTTTTGAAACATGTCCTGATGGTGACGTTCAAGACAGAGGTCACAGGTTCAGCAGGTGCTGCAGGCAGGGATTCACAAAGGTGCAGTTCTGTTCTCACTTTCAAAGCATGCATGAAAGGCGTTGAGCTCATCTGGGAGTGAAGCATCACAGCCAGTCATGATGTTAGATTTCACTTTGTAGGACATAATGGCCTGCAAACCCTGCCAGAGCTGACGTGCATCCAATTCCATCTCTAACCTTAATTGGAATTGTTTATTCGCACTTAAAATAGCCTTCCAAGAAGTCACACCCGGACTTCTTGTATAGTTCTAGATCATCGGTCTTGAATGCCACAGATCTAGCCCTCAGCAGCCTATGAATCACCTGGTTTATTCATGGCTTTTGGTTGGGTATATCCGGTATATTCTTAAAGGCACACACTCACCCACACAGCTCTTGATGAGGTCAGTGACAACTGTGACACGTTTACTCAGATTCAAAGATTAGGACTAAATATTGTCCAGTCCGCTGACTCAAAGCAGTCCTGTAAGCACTTCTCCACCTCTCTTGACCATACCTTTCTTAGTCCTCACCGCTGATGCTGTGGTCTTTAGTCTCTGCCTATACGTTGGGAGTAGAAGTACAGTCAGGTGATCGGGCTTTCCAAAGTGTGGGTGAGGGATGGCACGGTAAGTGTTCTTGATGGTGGTATAACTGTGGTCAAGTGTGCTGGCTCATCTGATTCCACAGTTGATATGTTGGTGGTAGTTGATCAGAGACTTCTTCAAGCTGGCCGGGTTGAAATCCCTCCACAATAATAGGGAAGGCATCAGGTTTCACTGTTTTCTGTCTGCTGATTACGGAGCTCCGCTCCTCCAGTGCCTGCCTGACATTTGCCTGAGGTGGAATGTTTTCTTAAAGGGCAACTGTACTCACGACCTGAGTCTGCAGTCTGGGATCCATCAATTTTTGAGTACCAATAGATTTTTAAATGTCTTAAAATGATATTGTTTACTGAAGTACCCATGGATTTGACTGTGGAGTTCTGCTGTACTAGTCCTGACTAAACAATGTCTAGATCTTAAAATTCTCATGTTTGAGCCTAAATTTCATGCCTTCATTTTCCCTATCTATGTAAGCTTGTACCATTTTTCAGTCATCCAAGACCTCGCATTTACCCAATTCCTGTTTCCTCCTCATCCTTTTAAGCACCACTAGATGCTGTCTCTATGATTGCTTGCGAGACCATAGATCTGCGCCTGGAAAGTCTTCACTCTCCAGGGCACAGGCCTGGGCAAGGTTGTATGGAAGACCAGCAGTTGCCCATGCTGCAAGACACCAATGTTGTCCAAGGGAAGGGCATTAGGACCCATACAGCTTGGTACCAGTGTCGTCACAGAGCAATATGTGATTAAGTGCCTTGCTCAAGAACACAACGCATTCCCTCGGCTGGGGCTCGAACTCACAACCTTCAGGTAGCTAGTGCAATGCCTTAACCACTTGGCCACGTATGATTGCTACTTGGATTAAACTAGGCATATAGGGTAATTTGTCTGAAAGTTTTCCCCAGAGCAGATGTAATGTCAAGCTAGAACAAATGTTTAGGGAAAAGGTTCAGAGAGCATCTGAGGAAGCACAATATCACCAAAAGATTATCTGGAATCTGGAAAACTGAATTAGTGGGTGATGGAGGGAAATAGTGTTGCAATATTTAAGAATTTATCTAGATGAGCCAATGCATAGTAGGCTATCTACCAAGTGCTGGTAAGTATGATTGGTATCAATAGACATGTGGAAGGGGGACAAAGGCCCTGTATCTGTACTTCATTACTTTATGACTCTGAACTCTGGAATGATCTCCCAAATGTCTTGGCATCTCTACTTTATTCCCTTTTAAAATGTTTCAAAGCCCATCCCTAACGAGCCTGTTGTCAGTTCCTAGTCCCAAAACTTGAGCAAAACTCTTGCCTGATGTCCCACAGGTATCTGATGCAATATCAATTACTCCAAAAGACTGGAAGTAGAGTAAATACTGAAAGGCTTTTATGAACAGTAAATGGACCAACGTCCATGCTGAGTATCTGTCCTGGACTGAGGGAGGAGCAATGACACAATCGCCTTTATTCAGGGATCTGTGGGAGGAGCCACAGGAGCAGTCAGCAGAGGGGCGTGTCCAGGCATGTCCAGACAGGTAACCCACAGAATCCTGCTCTGCTAAAGGAACACTGGGATCTGTTCTAAACCAAGGCCAGCATGCTCATTTCCAGTAGGTTTAAAATTTTACTAGTTAAAAAAAAAGTGTGCGGGACATTCTTTGTGTTCTAATCAATTTTACTTCCTTGTTCAACCTTTCTAAAAGAGATTTCACAACCATTAACTCAATGTTTCTTTTTAGTGGGGTGGTGGCTTGCTATGCTACACACAAATTGGTTGTTATATTTCCTGTATTGCAGCAGCACTATTTCCAAATTTCTTGATGGGTTGTAAAAGGATGTTCTGAAAGGGGCATGAAAGGTTAGAATTTATCTGTTTTATGATCTGCCCTCATTTCTCCCATGTGCCTTGATGTCAAACTTCATTTACTTGTGTTCCTGTGAAGTTCCTTGTAACATTTTGCAATAAGAGGTACTGTGTAAATGCATGTTGTGGCGACCATAGTGGATGCAAATTAGCTGTTGCATTTGCTCACATAATAGTGGCTAGATTTCAGAGGTAATTAATTGGGTTTATAGTGCTTTTGGACTCTAAGGATGTATTTATAAATTGGTATTTTCTACACCACTCAGCACATCTGTTATTAACTTTAATTCTTCACCTAAGGCATTATGCTTTATTGATTGATAGATTTCATCATCTCAAGAAAATCTCAAGGAATTTTCTGATCCTGCTTGTTTCACAAACTACCTAGTTTGAGATTTACCAAAAGTATTCATCAGCAGTCATGGAAGTGGTTCAGAAGTTGTACTACATTGTAAGGCAGTAGAACAATGAGTCTTTTTACGTCTGTTAATCACAGCATGAACTTCAGATAAAATGTGGTTGTAACTGCAGTGGATTCTGGTTAATTGGGACACAGTGGGACAAATGTATTTTGGCCCAATTAGCTGAAGTTTCATGAGAAGTGTTACAAGGAATAAAAAAAGAGTCAAATTGAGAAACAAATTGTGTATATAAATGAAGTACAGAACAAATTAGAATGCTACCAATACTGGTGCAGTAATATAAAACTTTGTATTAGTTCCTAATATTTATTGACACAGGATTTTATTCACAGTGTACTCTTTTGACTGTAAATGAACAACATCAGTGCAGACACTAGTTCAGATAATAGACCGCCTTCATACACTGCAGTCGATGATTGAATAATCTAAATCTTCACTTTCATTGTAACATTCAAGATAATTGTCAATATCTTGAAATCCTTTGTAGCTTCTTACTTGTTGACGTAGTGAAATTATTTTTTTTTTCACTCCCAGCCATTTCTGGCATCTCCAGGCCTGAATGTTTGAAACTTGTAGTGAGCAAAAGAGTTCTGAGATATCTTGAGGCTTATTTCTCACCAAATAACAGTGACAAAAATCGCTGCTTTTTGAACACAAACACACGTAACTGACGCTATTTAAAAAACTGTTCACTCGCAGCAAGGTGCTGTCTAATGGCATGCAAGTGCATGTGACTGACATTAGTTAGAAACTGTTTGGCAACAGTACCCTGTACCAATTAAGCAGCAGAGTGTCCTAAATAAACAAAGGGAATCATGGCCATTTTCGCGATTAGTTTTGTTCTTTAAGAGTTGTCCCAAATAAGCTGCTGCCCTGAAAACTGATGGCCTAATTAACTGGAATCCATTCTATTGCTCTCACCACAGCCTAACAGCCTTCAGGAGGATAAACCCACACCTATTGTACTTATTTTTCCTATGATTATATGACTTTACTCCAGTGCACCAATTTCCTCCCACATCCCAAAGGCCTGAAGATTGGTAGGTTACGAGGTCACTGCAAATAGGCTATACATGGACCATGGATGGATGGTAAAATTATTCAAAACCTGAAGAGAAAAGGTTACAGGGAAAATTAGTGAGAGAATTGGATTGCATTGTACCAGCACAATCATAATAGGCTGAATGGTCTCCTTTATAAAGATTTTTGTAAATGATGTTCAACATCTACCTGTCAATGTGGAAAATTGCCCGGATATGTCCTGTACACTAAAACAGGACAAGTCCAACCCAACCAGTTACTGCCCTATCAGCCTACTCTAAATCATCAGCAAAGTAATGGAAGCAGTCCTCAACAGTGCTATCATACAGCACCTACTCGGCAATAACCTACTTACGGGTGTCCAGTTTGGTTTCCATCAAGGCCACTCAGCTCCTGACCTCAGCACCTCCTTGGTTCAAACATAGACCAAAGAACTAAATACCAGAGCTGAGGAAAGAGTGACAGCCCTCGACATCAAGGCAGCATTTGACCGAGTATGGCATCAAGGTGCCCTAGCTAAAATGGAGTCAGTGAGAATTAGGGGGAAAATCCCTCCACTGGCTGGAATCATACTTGACACAAAGATGGTTGTGGTGGTTGGAGGTCAATCATCTCATTCTCAGGTTGTCAGTCAGGAGTTCCTCAGGGTAGTGTCCTAGGACCAACCATCTTCAGCTGCTTCATCAATGACCTTCCTTCCGTCCCTGACGTCAGAGGTGGGGATGCTCGCAGATGACTGCACAATGTTCTGCACCATTCGTGCCTCCTCAGATAGAGAAGCAGTTCATACCGAAATGCAGCAGGACCTGGACAATATCCAGGCTTGGGCCGACAAGCGGCAAGTAACATTCAAGCCACACGAGTGCCAGGCAATGACCATCTCCAACAAGAGAGGATCTAACCATCATCCCTTGACGTTCAGTGGCACCACCATCACTGAATCCCCTACTATCAACATCCTGGGGGTTACCATAGAAAGAAAACTGAACTGGTCTAAGACATATAAACACCGTGGCTACCGGAGCAGGTCAAAGGCTAGAAATCCTGCAGCATGTAACTCACCTCCTGACTCCCCAAAACCTGCCCGCCATCTACAAGGCTCAGGTCAGGAGGGTAATGGAACACTCACCACTCGCCTGGATGAGTGCAGCTCCATCAACGCTCAAGAAGCTTTACACCATCCAGTACAAGGCAGCCTGCTTGATTAGTACCCCTTCCACAAGCATCCAATCCCTCCACCATCGACGGACAGTTGCAACAGTGTGTACTATCTACAAGATGCACTGCAACAACACACCATAGCTCCTAAGAAAGCACCTGCCAGACCCACGACCACTACCATCCAGAAGGACGAGAACAGCAGATATCTGGGAACACCACCAGGTAGAAAACCCCCTCAGAGTCGCTCACCATCCTGACTTGGAAACATATCGCTATTCCTTCATTGTTGCTGAGTCAAAATCATGGAATTCCCTCCCTAACACACTGTGGCTGTATCTACACCTCAGGGACTGCAGCAGTTCACGAAGGCAGCTCATCACCACCTTCTCAAGGGTAACTAGGGATGGGCAATTAATGCTGGTGTAGCTGGCAATGCGCACATTCTGTAACTGAATTTAAAAAAATGGAGACTTCCTAAATGCAGTTCCAAAGTGGGACTTCCTCTTCATTGTGTGTCAATCTAGCCTCGGTTATAACCCTCCTGCTGTCTGCCTCCTTCTTGTCATGCATTTGTGACTGCTGCTTTGATTCAACCTTCAAATTCAGACATTCAGAGTCCATTTATATACATAGCTAGGTCATAATATGAGCTGTAGTATTATTAACTGTTCCTATCTAAGTCAGCCTAACAACTACTCATAACTACCAAAAAAAATTCCTGTCAGAAACAAACACATCTTAAGTGCATGGAAGAAATTCCTGATAATATCTTGAATATAGTATTTTATAGAAAACAAGCAAAGTCCCTGCTATTACTTGTCCCAGAGCTCAGTTGCTTATCATGGGTTGAGCCAGAGTTTTAAGGAGGAAAGCAGATGTCATTTGGAAAACTGGAACAATTTGTGCTAACTGGGATTTGCACAATGCTTTACAATCACTTCATTTATGACTCTATTTCCTCCATCGTTGGGATTGCAGTATTTACTGTATATTATCCATGCTCAAGATTAAAAATTAGCTGTGTTTGTCACATGTGCCTCGAAGCATGGTGAAATGTGTTATTTTGTGGCAACAACTAACACAGTCCGAGGACTGTCCCGGGGGCAGCTGGCAAGTATCGTTACGCTTCCAAATATTGGCTCTCCAAGACATAACTTGCCCCCCAGCTCCCTGCTCCAAACATCAGTGGAGCAACTCAGTGGTGAAGGAACCCAGCTGGTCAGACAGCATTGGTAAATACAGTGTCAGCATGGAGCACATGTTTTGCCCATAACCATCATTTCCTGACCCACTATTCCTATTAAATTTAAGTGCATTTCTAACGAAGCACTTTGACTTGTTAATACTCTGTATACTCTGACAACATATTCAATTATCATCCAGCCCAAATGCCAAGTCACCTTCAAAGAATGTAGGTTCATTAAAACTTTTTACAAAGAACATTACAGCACAGTAGGCCCTTCAGCCCACAGTGCTGTGCTGAGTTTTTAACTTACTCCATGATCAATCTAATCCTTCCTCCTACATAGCCCATAACCCACCATGTTTCTTTCATCTTTCATATATCATCCTATCTAAAAGTCTCTTCAAAGTCTCTAATGTATCAGATTCTACCACAGGGGTTCCCAACCTTGTTGATGTCAATGATCTTTACCATTAACCAAGAGATTTGTAGACACCAGGTTGGGAACCCTTCCTCTGCCACAACCCCTGGCAGTGAGTTCTTGCCGTCCTCTGTTTACCTTAAAAAAAAACTTACTTCTGATATTTCCCCTAAACTTTCTGCCATTCACCTTAATAGTGTAGTGGTTGGTGTAATTTTTTACAGTGCCAGCAATATAGGGTCTGTGACCCCAGTTCAATCCCCTCACTACCTGTAGGAAGTTTTTACATTCTCCCTGTGATCACATGTGTTTCCATCCGGAACTCCAGTTTCCTCCCACATTCCAAAGACATATAAGTTAGGGTTGGTAAGTTGTGGGCATGCTATGCTGGTGTCAGAAGTATGGTAACGGGGTGCAACCAGAACATTATTGCACTGCAATGGTCATTGGTGCAAATAACACATTTCAGTGCATGTTTTGATGCATCTGTTCCACTCTCTATCTCTAAATAAATTTAATTAATTAATTAACGCCAATCTTCATCTTCTATCTTCTTGATGTCCTCTGGTATTAGTCATTGCCTCCCTGTAAAAAGGGCACTGGGTGTCTACACTGTCTATGCTTCTCATTATCTTATACACCTCTATCAAGTCAACTCTCATACTTCTTCACTCCAAAGAGAAAATCCCTATCTTGCTCAACTTTTCCTTTACCTATAAGCAAAGGCTACACTTCAGATCTTTGTCTTCAATTGTAATGTAAAGATGGCCTTTTCCAACCTTTGTCTCTTCTGAATGAAGAAAGCAGAAGTCTTGTAATTGGTATGTCTGCCCAGTGACCCTGTGAAGGGGAAATGTTGTTATAATGAGTCCAGTCTCTTCAAGGTTAAGAGTATTGTGTGCTATTTTGTTTGGCCATTTCCCTTTCATAACATATAAATTAGAAGAGAAATGTAAACAGAGATCATATTGTTTGCACTGACAATTCCATATGGAAAACGCTCAGCTGCCAAAAAGTAAATGAAGTATGTTGTTACAGATGGAGGTCACTCCAATCTACCCTCTTTGTGTGTGGTGCCGTTAGAAATTACAATAGAGGCAATTTTTCAGAAGGAACAATCTTTGAAAGACCTCTGTGTAAGCAGGGATATGAAGCCTGTGTACTTAGCTGGTGTGTGATTCTTGTAGAATGTGATATCACAATGACATTTTTCAAGTAGTCTACTCTACTAATTAAAAACACGCCATCTCCCAAAAGAGGAGGAATAACTTGTCACAGATGTAATCACTGGGAACTTCGTCAGAGTTTATCTGAATGTGTTGAAAAGGATCTCCTTTCTTTCATCTAACTCGGCTTTTGCCGAATTATGGCAGCCAAACAGAAGAACCTTTGTGAATTTTTCTGGTGCTTTCTTCTTTCTCCAGAAACTTCTAAATTCTGACGTCCAAACTTCATCTGGCCATAAGAGAGGTTCCTTCCTTTACTTCATTAAAATTAGCTTATCAAAATGTCTCACATCATTTAGTCCTTTTGTGTTAAATATTGGACTGAAGGGTTGTATGAGGCAATGAGCAAAACTTCTTTGAAGGAAACCTAGAATCTAGCCTAGAATATTGGAACAAAATTTTCTCCTTTCTATTGCTTAATGGGTTCCATACGAAATGTGTTAGAAATATAACAAGCAGGACCAAATGTATGTTATATGATGTCTCACGGAGCTGTGGTTTTTCTGAGATTCATAGAGATACAGCCTATTGAATCATGCTGAACATCAATCAATCATTTACATTAATCCCGCATTGACTCTTTTAGTTTTTGATTTTCATCATCTAACTTAGATTCTACCCTAGAAACAATTTACAGTGGCCAATTAATGTGCCAAAATACTAATTTTTGGGATGTGGGAGGAAGCAAACACATAATGGAATCTAACATGGTCAGGAAAAATATGTATTTTCCACACAGACAGCATTCAAGATAAGGATTGAACCAGGCTTCTGGCATTATCAGGGAGCCACTCTTCTTCCTGCACCATGATGCTGCCCTATTGTTTTACTACAAAGGAGATAGGGGAAGAGTGAGAATAGAAAGGAAAAATACCAAAATACAAGATGGTTGGAGGACTTCCTTTTAAGGTAAGTGGAGGGAAGTTTCGAAGAGAGCTCATAGGTTTTTTGGAGTGGGTAAGTGCCTGGAATGCACTGCCAGAGGTGATGATTAAGCAGACACATTAGGAACATTTAAGGGCCTCTTTGAAAGCCACGTAAATCAGACAGGATCCTGTGATAGCCTGGGATTCTCCTGGGGATTACATTTTCTTCCCCCATCCCAAAGAGGTGCCTGGTGGTAAATTAATGAACAACAAGCTTTTACCTAGTGCAGGTGAGTGGCAGGAAGTTGCGGGTTGTGGGGGCAGCATGAGGAAAACTAGGATTAGTGTTTGATTGTCAGCTGAAAGCCTCGGTGACACTAATATCTAGAAGCCCAACTTCAGTGTGTTATAGCTGTGCATTCCATCCACTTCTAAACTTTGACTCCATTGAAATGAATTGACCAAAGAACTTGAAGGTTCATTATTTTAAGATTTTTTCTATGGCAGTTGATCAAAATTTTCATCATATCATGCTGGTATGTTCACTGGAATTCACCCAAGATTGCCAGCAGTTAAGTTCATAAAATTTCAAGAAGAAATTACTTCTAGCACAAATAGAGTATTCCTGATCCTGGAACTATTTTGAAAGGCATCTGTCAGAAAATCAGCTACAGTCCAATGTAGCAAATTTACACCCTAGCCAAGTGTCAATTAAAAGTAAGCATCCTCCCCCATCTCCAATCTCAGCTCAAATCATAGACCACTTCTTCCATCTTTAATTTGCATTAGCTGACTCAGGACCAAAATGATTGTGACACATCACGTCAATGATCATCTAGCACACTCATGTAGATGCACCAGAATCTCTGATCCTGCTTTCTTAAGTACTACACATTTACACACTTTTTTTTTCAGGAGAATCTTGCATGTAGAAGTATTAATTCAAGTAGAAATTTGATCAAACTTTTTTTTTGAAATATTGAAGCATACTTGAATGTAATTGCTGCTCGGATCAATAATTACAGGCAGAATGGAAATAATTGGCCAATGCTTCTTTCATCGTTGGCTAGAACACAATCAGAATCAGGTTTATTATCACCGGCACATGACGTAAAATTTATTAAGTTAACAGTAGCAGTTCAATGCAATACATAATCTAGCAGAGAGAGAGAGAGAAAAATAATAATAATAAATAAAATAAAACATAATAAATAAACAAGTAAATCAATTACATATATTGAACAGATTATTAAAAAATATGCAATAGGTGAGTAGTACTAATTGGTAATCCTTTTCAGATACGTTTATTCATTTGAAATTGAAATAGACATGAAATATAAGCACATACACAAAAAAATGCATTTGTTGTGCTTTCAAATGGTGGGCAATCTTTGTTTCGACATTGCTGGCAAGATGTTCGATTACATATACATCACTCATAACCGATGCATTTTTGTAAACACTGAACCAAACCAGTATCACACTATTTAGCCAGCTTACAACACTACAAGGGATCGTAACAGCTAGTAACTCAAAACATAACATCTTTAACTTTCTATTGTAAATGTCTACCTCTCTCTTTCCTCAACATATTGATGCTCTCTGGCTTCCCCAGTCATCTCCTTGGATGCACCCTCCGGATTCACCTCCATAGGCACACAAATTTCCAGGCAATCCCATCATCCCCATTACCTGCTTCCCATCTACTTCTCCTCCGATGTTCCAAACTAATCACTATCCTTCATATCATAGAAACATAGAAAACCTACAGCACAATACAGGCCCTTCGGCTCACAATGCTGTGCTGAACATGTACTTACTTTAGAAATTACCTAGGGTTACCCATAGCCCCCTATTTTTCTGAGCTCTGTGTACCTATCCAGGACTCTCTTCAAAGACGCTATTGCATCATCTCCAAAGCAATACCTCATGTCCAGTTTAGCTTTCTCCAAACTAGCCGGGGATCCTCCTTGATCTTTGTCCATCTCTGCAATTTCAAACTGACTCCTCCATCTACACATCTCAAATATCACCTCCCCACCAATAATCCACTGTCACTGTGATTAGATTGATTAGATTATGAGAACACTCAGTCCTCTTTTATTGTCATTTAGAAATGCATACATGCATTAAGAAATGATACAATGTTTCTCCGGCGTGATATCACAGAAAACAGGACAAACCAAAGACTAACACTGACAAAACCACATAATTATACCATATAGTTACAGCAGTGCAAAGCAATACCATAATTTGATGAAGAACAGTCCATAGGGACAGTAAAAAAATAGTCTCAAAGTCCCCGGGTCCCTGATAGTGGCGGCAAAAGGGAGAAACTCCCTGCCATAAACCTCCAGGCACCGTCAGCTTGCCGATACCTTGGAAGCAGCCGACCACAGCCAACCCTGAGTCCATCCGTCTGAAAACTCCGAGCTTCCGAGCAGCCTCTCCGATACAGCCTCCCGAGCGCCATCCCCTGCCGAGCGCCTTCAACCTCTCCCCGGCCACTGAAATACGCAAAGCCGAGGATTTCGAGACCTTCGGCTCAAGAGATTCCGGTTACCACACAGTAGCAGCGGTAGCAAAGCAGACATTGCAGAAGTTTTCCAGATGTTCCACTCTGCTCTCACATCTGTCTCCATCAAATCAGGATTGTGCACGGAACCCTACTTGACAGATAACAGATATTCATCACTGGAGAGGCCACGTGCGCTGCCGTCACGCCACCATCTTCTCCCTCTGCCATTCAAAGTAAATTAACGTTATAACAAATTACAAAATTGGGGGCAACTCAGTAGCATAGTGGTTAGCATACAATTTACAGCGCCAGTGACCTCGGTTCAATTCCTGCCGCTGCTTGTAAGGAGCTTATAAGTCCTCCCTGAGACCACTTGTCTTTCCTCTGAGTGCTCCAGTTTTCTCCCACAGTCCAAAGATGTACCAGTTGGTAGGTTAATTGGCCATTGTAAATTGTCCCTTGATTAGGTTAGGGTTAAATTGGAGGATTGCTAGGCAGCAAGGCTCAAAGGTGCAAAAGGGCATATTCTGCACAGTATCTCAATAAAGTAATTAATAAATAAATAAATAAATAAATACATAGACTTTAGGAAAGTGCAGCACAGGAACTGGCCTTTTGGCTCACTATGACTGCACAAGTAATGATGTATATCTAAACTCATCCCACCTGGTTACAAGTAGTCTGTATTCCTTTATTCCCTGCCTATTTATATGTCTGTCAAAGTACGAAGTACAATTTATTATCAAGGTACATACACGTCACCACATACAATCCTGCGATTACTTTTCTACAGGCATACTTAACAAATCTACAGAACGGTAACTATAAACTGTAAACATCAGGAACTGTTAACTGTAACCAAACTATGCAAATGCAGATATAAATAAATTGCCATAAATAATGAGCATGAAAAAATGATATAACAGAGCCCTTAAATTAGTCCCTAAATGAGTGCAGCTATCCCCTTTTGTTCAAGAGCCTGATGGTTGAGGATTAGTAACTGTTCTTGAACCTGGTGGTGCAAGTCCCGAGGCACCTGTACCTTCTACCTGATGGCAGCAGCGAGAAATGAGTGTGGCCTGGGTAGTGAGGGTCTTTGATGAGGGATGCTGCTTTTCTACAGCAAAGTTTCATGTAGATGTGCTCAGTGATTGGAAGGGTTTTACCCACAATATAATAGGCCGAATCCACTGCCTTTTGTAGGACTTTCTACTCAAAGGCATTGGTGTTCCCATACGTGGCCATAATACAGCTATTCAGTATACGTTCCACCACTCATCTATAGAAGTTTCTCAGGGATTTCAGTGATGTGTCTAAATGTTGCTCAAACAGGGGTTCCCAGCCTTTTTTTATGCCATGGACCAATACCACTAAGCAAGGAGTTTATGCACCCCAGGATGGGAACCCTTTGCATCTGCTTCTATTCCCTTGGAAATAGGATTCTTCTTAATCCTACTTGCAAAGGTCATCTCATGGCCCTTTTTAGCTCTCCTAATTCTTGTTTAAGTGCTTTCCTGCTTTGTTTATACCCCTCCAGTATCCGCATCCTAAACATTGCATAGGCATTTTATTTTCTTTTTCTTTCTGACAAAACATTCAGTATATTTTAACATTTTCCTGAAACTTGCCATCGTTTCACCCTCACCAGAACAGTTGATTCTGAATCATAACCAGCTGGCCTTTAAAAGATTCCCTTGTATCAGATGTAAATTTGCTGTCAAACAGTTACACCCAGTCTACTTTCCCCAATTCCTGCCTAAGAAGGTTGTAAGTAACCTTACCCTAGTTCAGCATCTTCACCTGAAGACCAGTCTTTTCCTTATCCATAACTCTCTTAAAACTGACAGAATTATTATCAATTCCCAAAACTATGCCCTCTCTGAAACTTCAATCACCTAGCCAGTTTCATTTTAATATAATGTCCAGTGCTTCTCCTTCCCCATGACAATCTACATATTGTTTTGGGAAACCTGCCTGGATGCATCAAACAAAGTCCCTGGTACTAGAGGAGTTCCATTTAATACTGGAGAAGTTAAAATCACTCACTACCGCAGGAGTTCCCATCCTGGGGTCCATGGACACCTTGCTTAATGGTACTGGTTCATGGCATAAAAAAGGATGGAAACCCCTGACTTACCACAGTCCTCTTATTTTTTTATGCCTTTTCCATCATCTTCCTGCATATCTCTTCCTTGTTTCTCCTGTTGGCTATTGGGAGGTTGAGGGAGGGGAAAAAAAGGAACAGTCATGATTGAATGGTGGAACAGACACGATGGGCCAAATGGCCTAATTCTGCTCTTATGCCTTATGGTCTTATGGTGATCATAGTGATTGCATCTTTCTTATTCCTGAGCTATACCCATATGGCCTTGCTGGTTGAGCCCTCCAAGTGTTCTCCCTAATGAGCCATGCAACGCCACCATCAGCAGCACAGTGGGATAGAGGCCAGCCTCACATATTACAGTGCCTGCTGTATGATCGGGTTCAAGTCCTCTGTAAGGAGTTCATAAATATTCACGGTGGACGCATGGATTTCTTCGGAGTGCCGAAGTTTCCTCCCAGACATACAGGGTTCGTATTTTGCAGACATGCTGTGTCGGCTTTGGAAACATGGAAACACTTGCGGGCAGCCAAACGATGCATTTCACTGTATGTTTCAATGTAAATGTGACAAACAAAGCTAATCTTTAACCATTATTCTTTTTTTAATCTCTGACACATTCAAAACATCTAAACCCTGAAGTGTTGAGCTGTGAGTCCAGCTCTTCTCTCGAATGAGTTTCTATAATGGCTACAACATTATAATACAGCTTCTGAGCTCATCTGCCTTCCGCCATTATACTCCTTGCATTGAAATAAATACACCTCAGATTATGGGTCTTGCCAGATTCATTCATCTGACCCTCCCTGGTCTTGAGACTTACTTGGCATCCTTGCTTCAGCTGCTGACCTACGGCTATGGTTCTCTGACAGAAGATTGTGGAAGAGCGAAGCTTATATGTATTTGCATGTAAAGCTTGTTCTGCCATATGTTCCTCAATTTCATATGCCATAGGTTATCAGAGCTCCTCATCATTCTTCAACATGTGCTTTTATGCCCCGAGCTGCTTCGGCAATTCCTTTTTGTAAAGTATATTACATGTTCCAAAAACCCTCTGCAAAATTCCATTTCTGTTCACTGCTTTCATTCCGATCTTTTTAAATTATTGACACATTTTGAAGTGATTTGCAATGGCTAAAAGCAAAAAAATATATATTATATTAACAACTTAAATCCAGACCTTGACCCAAGTACCATAATTTGCATTCTGGAATTTTGCCTAATTTTTAAAAATTTGGAATTGAAGCAAAGAAAACATTAATTTCTGCTTCTACTTTGAAAAATTAAATTCTCCACCCTCCACTTAAGAGGCGTTTCAGAGCTAAGACCATGATTATTGGTTCTGTGCTTATCTACGCAGCGATTGTTTCATCAAAGCTGAACGTTCATTTGAAATATTGTTTGTGAAAGTGCATTCCAAGTACTTTAAACAATAATGAAAGGACACAGAAAGGAAACAAGGAAAAGGGGTGAAGTGCTGCAATTTTCTATAATTTATGTCATTTCTGTCTAAACAGGGCACAAAATGATTAAAGGGACAGACAACATTTGAAGTTCACACAGGTCAAACTTGGAACCTCAATATTATTTATGCAGACAGAATTTACAGATGTATCTTTTCTAAGAAAAGCTTCTATCTGAACACTTCTCAGTCCTAAGGAGTGTGAGATTATTGGGTGCTGGTAGGTAGTAAGGCCTGCGAATCAGAAGTGGTGAGTCATATACAAGATATGTTATAGACGCTGCATGCCTCTCTATGGACAAAGGACATGAAGTTGAGCCTTCTCTTAAGTTAAACGGAAATGTAAAACAGATTGTCGAAGCAGGAGAATGTTATGCCTGGACTGAAATGTATTCAAACTCAGTAATAATGACTTCAACAGCCAAAAAATGGGAATGGTGAGGAGTTCAAGAAATCGATCTTCATGCCATCAGTTTGGAGGCTATCCAGACCGGGATATAAGGTTTTGAACATTCATTTCTCGAACTTCTGATAATGCTCTCCCCCCCCCACATCTCCTTCACCATTCCCATCCCCTTTTCCCTCTCTCACTTTATCTCCTTGCCTGCCCATCACCAAACTCTGCTGCACCTCCCCCTTTTCTTTCTTCTATGGCCTTCTATCTTCTCCTATTAGATTTCCCCTTTGCCGGCCCTGTATCTCTTTCATCAATCAACTTCCCAGCTCTTTACTTTACCCCTCCCCTTCCAGTTCCAGATATCACCTTGTGTTTCTCCCTCCCCTTCCCCCCACCTTAAAAATCTACTCCTCATTATCAGGGGTGCAGTGCTAGCTAGAACGCGTCCAGAACATCTTTAAGAAAAAAGGCAAAATAAACAAGCTAATTAATTAGGTACCGCCCAGAAACCAGTCTTCATTAGAGGAACTGAGGTGGAGAGAGTCAATAACTTCAAATTCTTTGGCATTAAGGATCGACGTTTCTCTCTCTGAAAAGTGTCAGAGGATCTGTCCTGGGACCAGCATGTAACTGTCATTACAAAGAAAGCACGGCAGCGCCTATACTTTATTAGAAGTTTGCGTAGATTCAACATGTCACCTCGGTCCTGATAGTCCTGTCTTTTCAGCCTGTTTGGGCTGGCGTTTAAATTGACCAAACAACGGAACAATTAAAGGCTCCAGTGCCCTGGAAAGAGGAGTGAACATTGCGTAGAGCAAGTGAAATCGGAAATCACCTCTGATCTGGGCCGACATTTACATGCCAGGTGGCACCTAATTAATTAGCTTGTTTATTTTAGCCTTTTTCTTAAAGATGTGCCAGATGCACTCCAGCTAGCACTGCACCCCTGCTCATCATTTTTTCTCCAGCCCTGCTGAAGGGTCGCAACCCAAAATGTTGCCTGTACTCTTTTCCATAGATGCTACCTGGGCTGTTGATTTCCTCCAACAAATACACTCAAAAACTTCTATAGATGTACCATGGAGAGTATTCTGACAGGTTGCATCACTGTTTGGTATGGTGGGGGGGTGGGGGGGTGGCTACTGCACAGGACCGAAAGAAGCTGCAGAGCAAATTTAGTCGGTTCCATCTTGGGTACTAGCCCAGGACATCTTCAAGGAGCAGTGTCTCGGAAAGGCAGCATCCATTATTAACGATCTCCAGCACCCAGAGCATGCCCTTTTCTCACTGTTCCCAACAGGTAGAAGGTATAGAAGCCAGAAGGCACACACTCAGCGAATCAAGAACAGCTTCTTCCCTCTGCCCATCCAATTCCTAAATGGACATTGAACCTTCGAACACTACCTCACTTTTTAAATATATATTATTTCTGTTTCTTACACGGTATTTCATCTATTCAATATACATACTGTATACTGTAATTAATTTATTTATTACTATTACTTTATTTTTTATTATATATATATTACGTATTGCACTGAACTGCTGCTGCTCAGTTAACAAACTTCACGACACATCCCAGTGATAATAAACCTGATTCTGACTCTGATTTTGTGTGTGTTGCTTGGATTTCCAACATCAGCAGATTTTCCCTTGTTTGTGACTAAATGCACAAGTTGTTAGTGGCTGTACATTGTACCTTGTTTTCATATTTGATTCTATTAAAGTTAACAGACCAGAATCTCAATGGAAACAGCATCACGAACTGCTACCACTGAATTGCAGATTAAGTGCTACCAACCAAAAACAATTAACTCCTGTAAAATTATTGGATTATGACCATCAGTGAAGTAGCAGATAGAAGGATATCACACCAGTGCGTTATTTGCCAATATCACCATTACTAATTTCTGCCTTTTGGCTGTAAGTAGAGAGTGCATGTTAACTGATGTCTGATGTTCCATATATACTTAATTAAATTGATTTGCACTTATGTGTCAAAACTGAAACTGGGAGTAAAGCCAAAAGGTTTACAATAAATACTAAATATGTAATCCTATTTTAGGATATAAGGAAACTTGGTTCATCGTTCTTGGCATCTGAGCAGAAAATCAAATTGCCCTCGGCAACATTTTTCAATGTAAACTTGTTTTTAACTTGATTTGGGCAGCAACCTACAAGATACTGGATGAAATCAGAGGGTCAGGCAGCATCAATGAAAGGAAATGGTCAGTTGACGTTTTGGGTCAAGATCTTCTGGGCCAGATGAAAGATCTTCCCCAAAATATCATAATTTTCCTCTGTAAATGCTGCCTGAACTACTGAGTTCCTCCACCATCTTGTGTATTCCTCCAGCTTGCAACACCTGCTGGCTCTTGTGTCTCCATCTTGAATTGTTAGTTTCTTTTTGCTGAAGTATTTACACAGATGACTTTGGTCAAGTCAGAAATGAAGAAAATGGGCCAGAGAAGCAATCCTGAGAGTAGCTAAAGGATTCTAGACATGAAATACTAATTGTTTTTCTTTCCATAGATGCTGACTGGCCTCCTGAGTGTTTCCAGAATTCTGGGTTTTTATTTCAGATTACATATCTGCAGATTTTTTTTTATTTTCAGGTGAATTCAGAACCTAACATTATACTTTCAATGGAAGAAGAGAGTAATGCCTGTGAAACAATGAGGAGAGAAGGCTAATCCTCTGTTCACAACATCAAAACAATTTGTTTACAACTCCCTGTGTTTGACCCAGTTAATGGCACTTTGCCACTGCAAAGTACTTATGAAGGATTTGAGGTTTTGGTCTACCAGAAAGCAGTCATGCAGTTAATGTTTGGTTTTTAGTATGGATAGTCACTGGTAGATACCAGCTGAATAATAACAGCTTTTCTACTTACAGGTTCACCTCAAGTCAAACTAACTGCACCACAACTGACAGTATCTAAGAAGCAGCTAGTCATTGAAGTAAATGGAACATTCAATGTTATATGCAGGTAAGGTTATGTAGGTAACTATGGGTGCCTGTTTCAGTTTACCACCTCCCTTGAGCTACTTTTCCTACAGAATATAACCCTCTTAATTTGAATTCAAGAGATTCCGTCAGTGCTTCTCTCCAATCCTACATTACAACATTGACCATATTTCAAAAATTACTTCATCGTCAATTGCTTTGATATGTTTGAGGTAATGAAGAACAGTACAGCAATGCAAACTCTTTGCAAATGCATCAAAATAGGCATCAAAGCTTGAATTCTACCCTAGTGTCCTCTAGGCTTGCACTGATTAAAGCCAACAGTACATCATAATGTAACTAGAGTCAGTTACTGCAAAAACATATTTCCATCTCTTATAGCCAGTTAATTTATACTAGTTATAATTATGTATGATGCAGATTCAATCGATATGGGAATATTAATTCATGTTGACTTATTACAAATGCTAAAGTAAAAGCAAAATATGTCCATTGTTGGAAATCTGAAACAAAACAGAAATCCAAATAATTTTCAAGTCAGGTAACATTTTTGAATTGAGTATTCGAGCTGAATTTTGCCCTGGCAGTGAAATCTAAATGGAACATGGAGGGGTCTGGAAGGGGTACTGAGAATGGGTTGGTTCCGATGGTATCTGGAAATCCATAGGATAAAAGGAGAAAGTATATAGTAGATCTTTTACTAGGACTAAGATACAGAGAGATCTTGAGGTCCAGGTCCATTTTTCAATAAAAGTGGTCGCATAGTGGATAACATAGTGAGGGAGTGTGGAATGCTTGACTTCAATGGTAGTGGTAGAGTAGAGGGATAGATAAATACTAAGAACAATGATTAGCTAATGATCAATCACCTTATGAGCACCTTAGCTTACTGTTGTTGGGCAAGACTTAAAGAAACCCTACCCAGCAACAGGTGACGTATTAGACTTTGTCCTCTCCCCTCTATTTGACCATACAGAGGGGACATCTCAAGATATAACTAAATATGGTAAGGATAGTGTAGGGGATAGAATGTTCAAGAGAAAGGGGAAGGTGTCAATATAAGGAACTAATGCTGTTCCCAGTCTCGCTTTGGCAGAAAATAATTATTATAACTAACCAATGATGATCTTACATCTAATAGTATATTAACATGTGATCGAAACTATTCTAAAACTGTCTTAACTCACGTAATTGTAAGATTTCCTGTGTACATGATGATTAATGTTATAAATTGTGAAGAATTGTGATCCGGGGAAGGGTAGTGTCCAGACTGGCTCTTTGGGAGATCAGTCTGTAACTTCCCCCATAGCATGCGATGAATAAAGAGTAGAGTTTGAGAAAGTATTGCTTGCATTATTGTGTTTGTGGTTACCTGCGCTCTTGCATCGGGTCGATCCACTGTGACAGTAGGGGTGTTGAGTATAAGAGTAAGGAAGTTATGCTGCAGCTATATAAAACTTTAGACAGACCACACTTGGAGAATTGCCTGCAGTTCTGTTTGCCCCATTGTAGGAAGGATGTAGACACCATGGAAAGGGTGCAGCAGATGTTTATCAGAATGCTGCCTGGTTTAGAGGAATGAGGAAATATTGGACAGATTTGGTTTGTTTTCACTGTGGTGTTGGTGGCTGACGGAAAACCTGATAGATGTTTTTAAATTCAGAGAAACATAGATGGACTAAACAGTCAGAACTTTTTCCCCGTAATAGAGATGTCAAACACCAGAAGATGTACTTTTAAGGTCAGAAGGGGAAAGATTAAAGGTGACACGAGGGCAAGTTTTTACACAGAATAGAAGGTGCCTGGAATAGATTATAAGGGGTAGTAGTGGAAACAGGTAGTTTGATGGAGTTTAATAGGCTTCTACATAGACACATGACTATGCATAACATGGAAGGATATAGAGGAGGACATTTGGTATTGATGCCAATTTATATTAGCTCAGTGCCTTGGGCAAAGTGACCTTTCCAGTGGTGTACTGTTAGATGTTCAATGAACAGTAATCCACCTGGCTTGCCAAACATACTATAAACTGCATTATTTTCTTCCTCTTTAAATTCTGGAATGAATTTCAAAGTTAAGTACAATGTGCTGACATCACCATGTAACGCATTAAGAGATCTTGACAGAGAATAAATTTCTGTGACACTTGCCAAATTTCTTACCTCATTCATTTCAAAGTCTAGAAATTT
The DNA here is from genome assembly GCF_030028105.1 of Mobula birostris. Classification (NCBI taxonomy): domain Eukaryota; kingdom Metazoa; phylum Chordata; class Chondrichthyes; order Myliobatiformes; family Myliobatidae; genus Mobula; species Mobula birostris. The sequence goes on from NC_092379.1 coordinate 117,460,881, forward strand.
TCGCAAGCTCTTTTATTGTTTCTTCACTCTTATACCAGTTATGAGGCTTAATAAATTAGAAATTGTTTCAGATTTCAATGAATTGCATTGCCAGTTGATATTTTGTATATGCAGCTCTTTCCTCCTCCTTTATGGAATTAACAAAGGAAATAGTATGGGACACAGATGGCAGGTTGTGGATGTGTTCAATAGCTAACAGATATCTGCAGAAGCTATTGGGGTGAGTAATCTGGGTGGGGAAAAATAGGGTCTTCAGTCATAAACACAAAATAATCTGTAAATGCTGTGATCAAAACAACACTTTCAGTACGCTGGATGAACTCAGCAGGTCGGGCAGCATCAGTTAGAAACGATGGGTTGACGTTTCGGGCCAGAACCCTTCGTCAGGACTGAAGAATGAAAGATGGGGAAGGATTTGAAGAATGCTTGTAGCTTCAGTTGAAAGACCAGTAATCTGAAAGACAAAGGGGTGGGGGAGGGGAAGCATTGACGTCATAGCCCTGAGGCTTCCACTCCCCCACCCCTTTGTCTTTCAGTCCTGACGAAGGGTTCTGGCCCGAAACGTCGACTCATCATTTCTAACTGATGCTGCCCGACCTGCTGAGTTCATCCAGCATACTGAAAGTGTTGCCAGGGTCTTCAGTCAGTTGGGAGGCAGGACCTTGATGAATTAGTAGCACTGCTGAGAGCAGGCGATGCAGCATGATGACATGGAAGGACATTGGAAATGTGACATGGCTGACATCCATTGAAGAGAAGCTCAAAAGATACTCAGAGCGAGGTCAAGAGTGGGAAATGAGGATAGATTCCGTTCCTAAATGGGGTTTACCTAAGGTAGGATTCCTGTTCCAGAGTCCACCGCCATGCACCTGGTGAGGCTGAAGTCCTTTTAAGACTTGATTCTGTGTGACTTGTGGATTTTGCACAAGCAAGATTCAAATGTGAGTTGAATACCATTAAATACACCATGTCTGTCCATTCATTTCACTGGGTAAATGTAGAATGCAGAGCAATCCATGCATTCATTTGGATCCTAATGGCTCTGTACAGTAAGTGTTTGATGACTTTGATTTAATCCCTTCATATCGTGTACCAAACTGTTGTGGTGTATTAAAACGATTAGTCCTTTATCTCTACAGATCAAAGTATCGCAAATAAAGTAATGCCTCTTCAACTGTTTTAATTAACCTCAGTATTCTTTTATTCTGCATGAAGACAGGGTTTCTATTTTATACTGAGCTTATAATGCTCAGTACTAATCAAACTGGACCGGATAGTTCATTATTTTGGAAGATCTGTCAGATAAGTAATGCCTTACATAATTCCATCTTTCAATGAGAAGGAAGAAGCAGTTTTCAACAATGAATTGAAAGGTCAAGACAATTGTTTGTCAGTCTGGTCCATGACCTCCTCAACAAACCAAAATAAAATTTAAACCTAGCCTAAAAAGAAAGTTCAAGAGAAGAAATAAGGTTATGTAAACAGTTTTCGGGACCCAGACAAGGTGGGAAGATTGTAGCACAGCAGGGAACCGGGTGGGAGAGTTGAGATATCCTGAAAACAAATGATTAACTGCCCACATATATGTAACCTGCCTTGATTTAAAACTGCAATATCTTTTCCAGACTGACAGTGTAAATATTTATCAGTATCCCGCTGACTGTTAATCAGAATCTCAGGACTTTTCCAGTTCGCTTATATTAAAACAGTAGAACTGACTATACATTACTTAGCTGTGTCTTATTTTGCATTGCTTCTCAAATGAAAGAGAAAAACACTCTGTCATATGTATAGCCTGTAATTGTTTTTTTTTTGTTAATTACACATTTGCATGACCTGAATAGATTTCTATTAGAAATATTTGCAGTGCTTCCTAAATTAGTTTCGTGGAAGGAAACATATCAATCTATGGTGAACTAAAATTCAGGTGGGAAATGTACAAAATATATTATTGTCAACAATCAGTTACGTAAGGAAGGCTCAGTGATACAAAAATGAGATCCAGTGACTAATGGGCATCATCCAAACCCAGAGAATGCATTGTACTCTGAAATACTTCCTACAGTATTTTATGTTATTTATAGTACATCATTGGTCAAGTATGGCATTATGATTAGAAAATGCTCCCATTTGGATTTATCCTTGAGTTGAAGTTATCAGGGTAGCCGCAGGGCCAGACCATTGATGAAATGGACTGGAATTAGTAGTGTCAGAACTCTTAAAAGGAATCTGGATATTTTCTGATTTATACAGGAGTGAACCTTCTGCCTGCTCACGCTCAGACATACCACAGATTCTGTTCATTTAAAAGACATAAACGAGCTCATCTTAGCCAGGAGTTGGTGAGAAGTCCACTGATACCCCATAAACAACGCCAAGGCATAACAGAAGTAACAAATTTGATCCCAAAGGGAAGTAATTCCATTATTTTACTTCATGATTTTCTGGGTAAAGATATATCGAAGGCATTTTAGTCCAATAAATTGAGCAAAGTTCACAAAGTTAAGGCAGAGTTAATAAAGCAGCAAATGCTATCAGGCTCTCAGGTTTTACTAGCAAGCACAAAACAAGAAGATAATGACCTTCTACATAAATCATTGGGTAGGTATTAAGTCAAATACTGCATTTAATTCTATGCTCTCTTCCCAAAAGGTATTTTAAGGCTATGGTAAAGACATAGCAAATTCAGTTAAGTTTTAGTTAAGAGAGTAAAAGAAGTTTTCTCATGAGAACAGAGATGGTTAACAGGATATCTGGTTGCTTTTCTTTAAATCATGAAGGATTTTGACAGTCTGCATACAGAAATTCTTTGTATTGGATGTTAAGTCAGCAGCAAGATCACTTAACTAAAATAGCTGAGAAAAAACAAAGTTTTTGCTTAGGAATTAGTGACACCATATGAGAAAGCAAAATTAATTAAAACAGAGGGAAAGAACAGGTTTATGCAGCTATTTTTCAGAGATTTGTTATGAAGATTAATGAAAACACATACGAAAATGATTACCCTTTACTATTATATTCATCAATTCAACTTATCAAGTAGTAAATTACTTTGTATGGAATACACACAAAAAATCTATTTTATACATTATAATTGCCGAATGTGTGACTCTAATTCAGGCTGCATGGTCCATATAATATTAGTTCAAATGCTAATGTGTTAAGGATATTCAATATTTGTCTGTACTCAGTGTTGAATCATTAAATAGCATAATGATTAGTTTTACAATTCTATCACATGGCATGAAGAACGTACTGCAATGTATCTCAGCCATCAGCTCAATATATGAAACTTTTTCCTAGCTTATGTTATGCTATTCAACTACTTGGGAAATTTATTTTCAGATTTGTTTTATGCCTAGTTACATGTCCACTAAAAATGAGATTTGAGGCTGTTTATTAATAGATTACTGGAAAAGAAAAAGAAAAAATACTTTGCATGCTTATCAAAATCTTCATTAACAATTTGCTACCACTAGCAATCAAAACAAATCTTCACCCAAGTGGAAGATGAATTGGTGTTCCCAAATGACAGAACAAGGGCATGTTTTTAACAATTATATCTACCTTGTCTGTGCTGGTCTTGTAAAATTTTAAATCAGCTTAGAGTACCCTAAACACAAGAAGTTCTCCAGAAGCTTGAAAACCAGAATATCACACATAAAATGCTGGAGGGACTCAGCAGGTCAGTCAGCATCCATGGAGAGGAATAAACAGTTGATATTTTGGGCTGAGATCCTTCATCAGGACTGGAAAGGAAGCGGGAAGAAGCCAGAATAAAAAGGTGGGGTGGAGAAGAGTGAGTACAAACTAGAAAGTGATAAGTGAAGTCAAGTGAGGGAGAAGGTAGTGGGTGAGACAGGGGGTGATGAAGTGGGAAGGTGGGAGGTGATAGGTGGAAATGGTAAAGAGCTAAAGACGAAGGAATCTGATAAGACAGGAGAGTGAACCATGGGAGGAAGGGAAAGAGGAGACACCCCAGATGGAGGTGATAGGCAGTTGAGAAGAGAAGGGCTAAGGAGAGCCAGAATGGGCAATGGTAAAAGAGAGGAGATGGAGTGGGGAAAAATTACCAGAAGTTAAAGAAATCAGCACTCATGCTGTCAGGTTGGAAGCTACTATTCCTCTCCGTAGATGCTGCCTGACCTGCTGAATAACTCCAGCAGCGTGTGTGTGTGTGTGTGTGTGTGTGTGTGTTAGAATAATCTAATTCTCATTACAGTGATAAATTACATCTGTCATTCTTTCTTCTTGTTCAGTTTTTAACAGATGTACTTCTCTGCAAGATTCATTTCAAGCAAATTCTAGTTTGACACTTCGTCTTCTAACATTTCTCCAAATACAAATAGCAACCTAAGAATAAACTACTGTAACACAGAAATGTGATTCTTACCTTTAAAAATTATATTATCATCTTGTATATAAAGCATAACATAGTCTTTTAGGAATTAAATGGATATCTGAAGGCCAGGCAAACTATTATAAATAGAAGATATAAATAGAAAATGCTGGGATGTACAATTTAGCTCAGGGAGTTGACATCATTATAAAAATATGCTTATCGATTTTTTTTTATCATTATCCTCATAATTCTTTATATATATTCCCATTCTCCAAGGAATGTGATTCACTTCACACTGCTGAGGAGAGAGTCCCCATGTACCAGAGCTGCTATTAGTCAAAGTAGGCCTACTTTCCATTTGCTTATTGAGTCACAAAGAGCTAAATTTCCCTTGTCTGTGAAGAAAAATAACTTTCCTTACTTTGTGTTATAAAAAAACTCATAGTCTTTATGTAAAAGTAAATTAATTGTGGCGCTATCAAGCAGTTTTTGCTTTGCACCTTTTTTTTCATCTTTTTGATTACTTTGTAACTAAATCTGACCTGACTAATTTGTAAATAATCGTAACATAATTTGCTAATTTAGTGCTAAAAATATAATTATGTAAAGACCCTGACCTTCCTGGAATGAGGGATGTCACTATATGTCACTTCACTTACAGCTTGGTGTATTTTTTGTTTTCCATATCTTTCGTCTCATAATGGTCTGTCCAGTAAATCTGAGCCAGTAGTGGGACAGTGAGAGCACTGGAGCATCTGACAGGGTGAAAAATATAGATTGCGAAAGAAGCAGCAAACAGGATGAATAAATTAGGTGCAGAAAGAAAATGCAAGTAAAGGAAAGATAGACTGAGTTAAAAGATGAGAAGACAAATGCTTTATAAAAGTAGTGCAATCGTATGAAATGTGGAATTGCATAAATTTTGAAACAATTTTGCTGCAATTAGGAATGAGATAATAGTATTTAAATTGTTACTTTTCTTGAGCATAACAAGGCCATTCAGCCCATTGAATCTGCTCTGCCATTTGCTCATTGCAGATTTATTTTCCCTCTTATCCCCATTCTCCTGACCATTCTCCGTAACCTTTGACGCCCTTACTAATCAAGAACCTGTCTAACTGAGCTTTAAATATATCCAATGACTTGTTCTCTCGGGATTCATCACCTGCGCGATTTTTTCCAATCTACCTGCATATTGAAATCCCCATGACCATCATAACATTAACAAGAGAAAATCTGCAGATGCTGGAAATCCAAGCAACACACACAAAATGCTACAGCAGACCAGGCAGCATCTATGGAAAAGAGCACAGTCAACGTTTTGGGCCAAGACCCTTCAGCAGGACTGGAGAAAACAAGATGAAAAGTCAGAGTTGGAAGGTCACGGCATCATTGCCCTTTTATATGCCTTATCTACCTCCTGTTGTAATTTGCAGAGCACATCCTGGCTACTGTTTGGAGGCCTGTATATAACTCTTATCAGGGTCTTCTATACCATTGCAGTTTCTTAACTCTACCCACAAGGATTCTACATGTCACATCTTTCTAAGGATTAGATGTCAGAGATTGAGTGAGAACATAAATCAATTCTCTGGAAAGCTACTACACTGGCAAATAACGCACAAGCTATCCTGTTGTGAGTAGTTAGGTTTCAATCACAAATCCTTATGGAACTCCGGGGGCAATCCATTTAGCAACTTGTGGTAGCTCTCAATTCTCGGTTTCTCTCTTTCTCACCATGACCCATGACTACAGACCATTTGTGTAATAAGAATGATAAATGCCATTGTTATATTGCATTTAAACAACCTAATATTTGTATAGTAAATTACTTTTAAGCGCAATGCATGTTATAACATTTTAATAGGCTTAGACAAGACCCTATGAAAAGGGTAGGCAGTTTTCTTTGTTATTTTATTTTTAAAAAGCATGAAGACAATTTTCAAACAAAATGCAAATTACCAAGTCATCATGAGGCCCAAAACAACTTCATCTTTGAGTTAATTTGTATTTAGATCATTGTGTGGCATCTTGGACATCCAATTCCAGGATGGATGCAGAATTTGAATAATTGCTGCAACCAGGAAATCATCACAAAGTCTTCCACTCTTGCATTTGAATCATCCATTTATTACTTTTTAAATTTCCTTGTCTTTGTTAGTCTTTCCAACTTTAATGGTTGCTCTTCTAAAAATATAGTTACACTGGTCATGAACCATCTCATTAATTTAATGCATTCAATATTATTAGCTCATGATTTACAACTTTTGGAAAAGATATCCAGTCTGCATTATCTGAAAATGCACTTTGACCGTAAATATGGAAGTTCATTTGATGGTTCCTTGATACACTTTGCAGAGTAGTTAAATCATTCAGGTTCAATTTTAAAAGAGAAATGTGTTCAATGTAGTTCTATCAGCATACAATATGAGAATAATGAAAAATTAGTTGTTTGTTTCTTTGTTCTTATCGAACAATTCATTCCAACCATTCTCTTGAGATAAATTTACTTACTATGTCACATTGTACCAGACTTACAACATTGCTAAGCATTGCTTTGCAGTCTCCTCACATCATGTTAGATATTTTTATTCTGACTTACTGAGTCAGGAAGCCTTTGATGTTAAGGTAGCTGTGCATCAATCTGTAAAGTGCACTGAATGGGAGAGTGGATATAAAAGGGTCACATTGCACCAACTGGATCTAGCGTTGGCACTCTCCTGTACAGTAGTTTTGGGCAATGGGCTAACTGATGAGTTTGAGGAATTAGAATTCTGACCCAGAAATCTCCTCACAGCCAAAATCACGATTGATAAGTTTCTCCAGGATTTCTTTCTAGTCTGGGCTCAAACAAAGAGTAACACATAATATACTCAATTACTTTTCTTTACTGTTACATTTTTAGATGTGACATTTTAAGGAATATGTTGTCTGACTTCTGCAATGCCAGCTTATTCAAGGGCCAAATACCCCTGTTTTTTTTTTACCTTGGATTTGTTTGGTTCTCATTTCATAACTTGTAAAGCACGCATTGTTGGAGGTGCCTCTCTCCAAAAGGAAATTAAGCTAAGGTGTTATTTGCAGTTCAAATGGATTTTTTAAAAGCTGTAAGTCTACTGAAGAACACTAGAATATTGTAGCTACATTCTTTGTCAAGTACTACAGATTGGCTAAAGATTCACCTCATTGAAGCATGTGTGGTGCTACTCAAACTGAATCCCTTCCATTTATGACTACTGTATTCAATAAGTACTTAATTATAGACAATTTCCCAAGCATGTGTTCCCTCCCTTTCTGGAAACATGGGCAGAAGCCTCTGGGACACCCATCAACACCACTCACCTATTGTTTGCTGATAATAACACAGCACATGTACATGTGGTGGGACTGTATAGTCAGCTGCTTCAGATGGATCTCATGAGACGGGCATTGGGTTCCTGATTAGCAATGTATTTCAATAGAATGAACAAATTCTCAATCCTTCAGGAAGAGGACTTACTTAGGTGGAAGGAGAAAGCAGTCAAGTTGTTGGAACACATCCACCTCTAATGATATATAAAGCATACAAACTGTTAAGATCAATTCACAAGACTGTTCAGTATAAGACAGCATAATATTTATTTCTACTTTGCTAGGTCTTGGCCAGTCAGAAATTAGAATATAGTTTTGATCTTTTCTCACACTGGATGTTATTGGGGCCCCAGAAGGACTGCAGAGGAGTTCCACTGAACTGATAATCATGAAGACTAAAAAAGTTGGAACGCTATCATGCTGATAGGTTTGAGACTTACAAGGTGATAAAATAGATTATGTTCTCGTCAGCAATTGCTCCTGTAGGGGAGGAGCAGGAATTTGTATCAGGCCACATCTGAGTTCAATAACAGGAAATATTTTGTTTTTCAGAGAATGAAGAATAGGCTACTGTCTTGTACTGTCAGCATTAACTCATTATGTTCCTTTGGGAGTGGTTTACATCTGTTCCTGGATGGAGCAGAAATCACTTCATACAAAAGTGATTCATAGAAACAACAGGGAATGCAAACAGATCCCTGGACTAGTTTCAATCACGCAGATAAACCAAAGAGTAATTTCCTAGATTTACTAACTTGTCCTTTTTGCTTCTACCAGGAGATCACACAATTTGGGTGAGATTAAGAGTGTATACTATGTTAATACCATTGCATGGGTCAGACTAAATGGACCAGATGTCCTTTACCATTATGTTATTATTCTTATGTTCATATTTACTGATAGAAATATTTAGTCAAAAAGGAGCACAGTATCACAGTATCACCCTGCGCTAAGATGCACCTTAACATGTATCTAGCTGGGAAACTGAAGAGCTTTGCCATATAAAAGATTTAAAATGAGGTTGAAACATTTGTGAAATGAAAATGAAAACCCAATTGAGAAATAGCATAGAAATGAAGTAGCCTTTTGCTTGTGATTAATGTAATGTATTATTGATTAACAGGGGGCAGGCATCCTTGATCTGGTCTGGACCCAATTATCCTAATGCTATGAAAAACAGACTGAAAGTAACCAATGACATGTGCGATGACAACAGGGAGTACTTTTGCAGTAACCTGATTTTAAAGAACGCTGCTCGCAACGATACTGGATACTACACTTGTAAATATGCCAATTCTGCAGCCAGTGAAAGCCAGATCTATTTATTTGTGAGAGGTAAGGACACACATTTAAAGTATTACATGAAAATAACTGTGGGCCTTCTGTTTTATGTATTCCAAGCCATGTGGTAATTCTTCAAGAACAAATTAGTTAGGTAGGAGAGGACGCTATCTACTTGACCATACATTTCAAGATATAGTGATTAAATAAAACTGTCGTTTCCAAGTTTATAGAAGTTGAATCATATACCTGCTGAATCAGAGCTTGATTGAGATAATAAATTGAATTGAATTGACTTTAGTATTTATATCCTTCACACAGGAGAAGCAAAAATCTTTACGTTATGTATCTGTCTAAATATTTAATGTGCAATTTATAACAATTTTTAATAAATAGTATGTACAACAGGACAGTCAATATAACATGGAAATACAATTGCATCAATGTAAATTAATCAGTCTGGAGGAAGAAACTGTTCTGGAGCCTGTTGGTCCTGGCTTTTATGCTGAGGTACCATTTCCTGGATGATAGCAGCTGGAACAGTTTGTGATTGGGGTGACTCAGGTCCCCAGTGATCCTTTGAGCCCTTTTTACACACCTGTCTTTGTAAGTGTCCTGAATAGTGGGAAGTTCACATCTACAGATGCACGGGGCTATCCGCACCACTCTCTGCAGAGTCCTTCGATTGAGGGAAGTACAGTTCCTATACCAGGCAGTGATGCAGCCAGCCAGGATACTCTCAATTGTGCCCCTGTAGAAAGTTCTTGGATGACCTTGGTCATCTCTAAGGTTGAAGTACACAGGTATTTCCAACGAGTGAACAGTCGCAAGGCTGCAGGACCAGGCAGCTTGTGGCTTATGGTCTATTCAATACTATTATGAATGCAAAAGTTAAAGTAAAAGTTGGTCATAAATTTTTACATAATAGAAGCAGGAATAAGTCACCCAGTCCCTCATGCCTTTTCTGCTGTTCAATGTGATGATAGCTCACTTTTACCTTGGTGTCATGTTACTATATTAACCCCATGATATGTTTTCTTAATAAATAAAAATCTACCAAAATCCATCATGAATAAATTTCATATTTAAGCTTTGATATATTTCTTGTACAGAGCATTTCACAGATTCACTAGCCTCTGCATGCAGGCCATTCTTCTCCTCTCAATATTGAATATCCAACCGGTTGTCATTCCAACAAGGAAAAATATTATCCCTGTATCTGCCAAGTCCCATAAGAATGACATATTCTTCAACTAGTTCACCTTCCATTCTGCTAAATTCAAGGAAGTTTTGTCTAGTCTAGTTAACCTCATGTTAAAACATATTCCTCATCCCAGTGAACATTTGTTGCACTCTCTCTATGGCATATATTTCTCTCTGCATTCCGCAGGGATCGCTCCCTACACAACTCCCTTGTCCATTCGTCCCCCCCATCGCTCCCCACCGATCTCCCTCCTCGCACTTATCCGTGTAAGCGGAACAAGTGCTACACATGCCCTTACACTTCCTCCCTTACCACCATTCAGGGCCCCAAACAGTCCTTCCAGGTGAGGCAACACTTCACCTGTGAGTCGACTGGGGTGATATACTGCATCCGGTGCTCCCGATGTGGCCTTTTATATATTGGCAAGACCCGACGCAGACTGGGAGACCGCTTTGCTGAACATCTACGCTCTGTCTGCCAGAGAAAGCAGGATCTCCCAGTGGCCACACATTTTAATTCCACATCCCATTCCCATTCTGACATGTCTATCCACGGCCTCCTCTACTGTAAAGATGAAGACACACTCAAGTTGGAGGAAGAACACCTCATATTCCGTCTGGATAGCCTCCAACCTGATGGCATGAACATCGACTTCTCTAACTTCTGCTAAGGCCCCACCTCCCCCTCGTGGTTACTCATTTTTATGCACACATTCTTTCTCTCACTCTCCTTTTTCTCCCTCTGTCCCTCTGAATATACCTCTTGCCTATCCTCTGGGTCCCCCCCCCGCCCCTTGTCTTTCTTCCCGGACCTCCTGTCCCATGATCCTCTCGTATACCCTTTTGCCTATCACCTGTCCAGCTCTTGGCTCTATCCCTCCCCCTCCTGTCTTCTCCTATCATTTTGGATCTCCCCCTCCCCCTCCAACTTTCAAATCCCTTACTCACTCTTCCTTCAGTTAGTCCTGACGAAGGGTCTCGGCCTGAAACGTCGACTGCACCTCTTCCTACAGATGCTGCTTGGCCTGCTGCATTCACCAGCAACTTTGATGTGTGTTGCTTGAATTTCCAGCATCTGCAGAATTCCTGTTGTTTGCATATATATCATTTCTTATTTAGGGGAATAAGGCCATACTTTCCCAGTGTAGTCTCACCGGCACGCTATATAATTGTAAGAAGTGATTTGTACTTAAGCTCTCTAGTAATAAAAGTCAAACATAACAGTTGCCTTCCTAATTCCTTGCAGAACCTGCCTATTTACCTTCATTGATCCATGTACAAGGAGCCTCTAAACACCAAAACCATTCAACCTCCCATCATTTAACAAATACTCCACTTTTCTATTACTTCACCGTAGTGGACGACTTCATGTTTTTCCACATTATATTCCAACTCCCGCATCCTCACCCAAACTCTGAACTTGCCTGCCTCCACCCTGAAACTTTCATCCAACCTCGTTGCAATCCATCTTCGTAGCAATGAAGGTACTGCCCTGTGGAGAGAGAGAACAGGTTCTGTAGCTCAGGGGAAGGTGCAGCCTGCAATTTCACACCTCCAATTCAGTGTGGAAAATTGTAGAACTTTCACATACTGTACATCATAATGCAACTCAATCTTTTCAACTCACCTTTTTGTAAGTATTCCAGCATATCGCTCACATTTCAGGTTCCTCCACTCCTCTCTAGCAACGTACCGATCTTATTACAATCAGAAGACTACAGGAAGGCATGTATCAATTGCTGATATACTAAGATTGTTAGCTGAACCAGTTTCAATAATGCACAAGCCTTTGCTATAAACCAGCCCTGAAGATCTGCAGGAAAGTACTCCCTTGTTTATTTCTAGCAGAAGATGAAAGTTGGGTCATGAGTTATTTCATGGAAAAAGAAAGCATAGATTTGGTGATACAGCTCAAAGTATTCCTTGCTTGTTAAATGCTTTATAACCTTTACCACCAAATTCTTCAATATTTAGGTCTGTGCGTTTGATATAGCGCTAAATCCCTCCTTATATTTGTCGCCATCAGGAGAAAATGAAAAATTTTAATTCCTTCTTTCTGGTGTGTAGATTCAAACCCAACTAAAAAGCAACAAATACATGTGTGAGTAATTGAAATTTCCTCTGAACCAACTTCCAAATTATCAGTTACTTCACTTCAAGATTAATCTAAACTAATTTCTCAATACTTAGCAATCTTTTACAGCAGGAATATGAAAAGTAATTTTAAATTAATCTCTTAACCCAGTTTTGACATAAAGGATATGTAGGTTCATAAAGTCTGGATTCAATGTTGTTATTTTTCATTGGACGTAAGAGAAATGTAGGGAAATATTCAGTCAATTACAAAAGGGGGACTGAAATGTAGGACAATCAATGCTGAGTTACTCTGAATACAGATTAGGAATTGGGAATGGTTTGAGTTCCTGTTTAGGAAATGGGGTCTGAATGCTCACCATCCTCCATTATTTCCAGTTACTCCTACTTTCTAAAAAGAAACATACCCCCATAATAATCATTAGCACCACACACTTCGAAAATTGACTTTGTTGAGATTTTCCTGGAAAATTGGTTTAATTAAACATGATTTACTGTGTTAAGCGTTCTCACTCTTTGATTTACTCTAGCTGAAGCCAGTAGAGAACTTGTAAGCAAATTCATAGGCCACTTTGTGATAACAAAAGCAATTTCACAAAATAAATATTTTTCTAAAGATGAAAGAATTCTTTTGGGTGTATTCGATCAATTGCACACGCCATTTACATCAGCTCATGTGTTGGCAACTCTTAATGAAGGATAATAATCATGCCTGGTTTCTGGAGGGCATTGTTCTATCCACGTCTTCAATAACTCCCATTTATGCAGTGACCTAGAAACAGTAGTTTTATTATACCTTGTCTACTGTCTATTGCATTGGAAACTGCATTAATAACTCCCTCAGAATGGTATAGACCATTCCATATTCTATATTAAAGATTAACTTTGTTTTGTCACATGTACATCACACATGTAGCAAAATGCATTGTATGTATCAAATCAAATCAGCGAGAATTGTCACAAACACAAGAAAATCCGCAGACGCTGGAAATCCAAAGCAACACAAACAAAATGCTGGAGGAACTCAGCAGGCCAGGCAGCATCCATGGAAAGGAGTACAGTCGACATCTTGGCTGAGCATTTTGCGTATGTTGCTTCAGCGAGTATTGTGCTGCGCAGCCCACAAATGTTGCCACGATTCCAGGGCCAAAAAAAGCATGCCCACAACTTTACTAACCCTAACAGTACATCTTTAGAATGTGGGAGGAAACTGGAGCACCCAAAGAAAACCCATGCAGGTATGAGAAGAAAGTGCAAACTCCTTACAGATAGTGGCGGGAATCAAAACCTAATCTTACAGCTACCACTATAATAGCATTACGCAAACCGTTGTGCTAATATACTGTCAATATATTCTAATTACATTAGTATTTATACCACTACTTTCTCATCGTAATCCATGTAAATTACTGAATAACTAAATTTATCTTTTCTTGCCATTTATCAAAAAATTCAAATCACAGTCATAAGCCAACAATAGTTTACTACAACAATAATTCATTAGCAATAATTGAAATCAAATAATCAAAAGGATTAAGTCATGCAAATTAAATATTTAACTCTTTGCTGATAATGATTTAGACCATAAGACATAGGAGCAGAATTAGGCCATTTGAGCCATTGAGTCTGCTTCGCCATTTAATCAGGGCTGATCCCTTCTTCCGCTGCTCAAGCCCACTCCCCGGACTTCTCTCCAAATCTTTCATGCTGTGTCCAATCAAGAAATTATCAATCTTTGCCTTAAATACACCCAACAACCTGGTCTCCACAGCTGCCTGTGGTAGTAAATTCCAAAAATTCACCACCTTCTGGTCTGGCTAAAGAAATTTCTCTGCACCTCTGTTTGAAATGGATGCTCCTCTATCCTGAGGCTGTGCCCTCTTCTCCTAGACTCCCCCACTATAGGAAACATCCTTTCCACATCTATTCTGTATAGGCCTTTCAATATTCAAAAGTTTCAATGAGATCCCCCCTCATCCTTCTAAATTCCAGCGAGCACAGACCCAGAACTATCAAACATTCCTCGTATGATAACCCTTTCATTCCCAGAAGCATCCTTGTGAACCTCCTCTGCACCCTCTCCACCCTCTCCAATGCCAGCACATCCTTTCTAAGATGAGGAACCCCAAACTGTTTACAATATTCAAGGTGAGGCCTCACCAGTGCGTTATAAATATATATTAAGCATCACATCCCTGCTTTTGTATTCTAGACCTCTTGAAATGAATGCTAACGTTGCATTTACCTTCCCCAACACAGATTCTACCTGCAAGTTAAACTTTCGAATGTTCTGTGCAAGGACTCCCACGTCCCTCTGCATCTCAGATTCCTGGATGCTCTCCCCATTTAGAAAATAGTCCACATATTTATTTCTACTACCAAAGTGCATAAACCATGCATTTTCCAACATTGTATTACATTTGCCACTTTCTTGCCCATTCTCCTAATCTATCTAAGTCCTTCTGTATCCTATCTGTTTCCTCAACACTACTTGCCCCTCCACCAATCTTTGTATCATCTGCGATAATGGCAACAAAGCCATCTATTCCATCATCTAAATCATTTATATACAGCATAAAAAGAAGTGGTCCCAACACCGACCTCTGTGGAACACCACTAGTCACTGGCAGCCAACCAGAAAAGGATCCTTTTATTCCCACTCACTGCCTCCTACCAATCAGCCAATGCTCTAACCATGTTAGTAACTTTCCTGTAATTCCATGGGATCTTAACTTGATAAGCAGCCTCGTGTGGCACCTTGTCAAAGGCCTCCTGAAATCCAAATATACAACATCCACTACATCCCCTTTATCTACCCTACATGTAATCTCCTCAAAGAATTCCAACATGTTTGTCGGGCAGGATTTTCCCTGGAGGAAACCATGCTAAATTTGTAATATCTTTTCCTGTGTCACCAAGTACTCCATCACCTGATCCTTAACAATTGACTCCAGCATCTTCCCAACCACTGAGGTTGGGCTAACTGGTCTATAATTTCCTTTCTGCTGCCTTCTTCTTTTCTTAAGGAGTGGAGTGACATTTAACATTTGACAAAAAGAAATATGATTAACATGAATTAATAAATATAATTTGGAATTAAATCCTAAGTCAAGTGAACATTAATATTAGAGAGGATATCGATGTACATAGAACAGTACAGCACAGTACAGGCCCTTCAGGCAATATTTCCAGAGCTTGCACAGTCTTGTCTTTGAGATAGTAAGAGTGAACTGGGAGGATGTAGATAGCCTTCTGAGATGATGGAGATGAATCATCTTGATGCTATTTAAATGGAAGCTATGCGTGCAGAGGTCACATCTGTTCCTCCTGGGTTCTTCAGCTTTTTTTCTACTAACTGTATATAGGGTCTGGGTATAAATCTTCCGTCCCTTGGTTTCATGGTAGATGCTACACATAAGTGATAGATTTTTTCCTGCATTTGTACATTCTTAGTTACCATAGTCTTTCACACTCACCCACTTCTTCATTCAATCTCTTATTTCCCAATTTTAAATGCTCTGTATATAGCAGACTCAAAGAGTTCTGATATCTCCTAATACAAAGTTCTAAGCTAAGAATTGATAATTGAGGGAAAAAATTACTAATATCAATGAGTGACTGCATGGACTTGGGAGGAAAGTGGAGCACCCGGAGGATATCCTGGCAATCGCAAGGAGAACATGTAGGATCCATACAGAACAACCTGGAGATCAGGATTTCCCCTGCTCTTCCATATAAAACAATGTCCTGGGATCATTTACCTTGAGATGGGGCCTCAGATTAACTTGATATACAGCACCTCCTCAATGTGTCTTCCAAGATTTTTTTTGCTCAAGTCCCTCGAACAGGAATTGAACCCATTACCTGCTGGCCATGAGGAAGGATTCTCATTAAATCTACTAAAACCAGGTTTGGGACGTATCAATTTATTTAAAACAAGCAGTCAGAAAAGGCATTCATCCCATCCCCCGGGCCTGCATCTCATCTGAAGTTCCCACGTTGAATGTAAGTTGTACCACTCATTTATTTTAGCCATCTTTCTCCACATGCCAGGTTAATCCAGGTTAACAGATCAGCATGGAAACCGCACCAAGTGAAGAGATCCAAAATAAGGCAGTTTTCATTGATCCAAATGATTGAATGATTTAATGTTGGTACCTGCAGTAAGCCAGTGGTCATACTGTATTTTGATCATCCTAAAAAAAAATTTACAATAATATAAATTCCATCTAAAATTATCTTCCAATGCATCACAGTTGATTTATCTGCTTTGCAACACAAATGATTCATTGATGAAGTAATGCTGCAATAACTCCAGTATAAAACACAAACAACATTGTTCCAGTATGCAATAACCAAGACCACACAGATTGAAAAGTCCTCTTTATTGACCGACAAAAGATCAATTTTTTGACTTTGAAATGCTGTTGTCTTACAGATATGGTTGGGTGAAAGAGGTCCCTGAAATGTTACTTACGTCTGAAATTTTGCCCAGAAATACTACAAATGTGCCAAAATCACTCGGAGTGTGACTTCAATGTCAAAGATGAGCATTTATTTTAAGAAATAATACACACTATTGAAAGGATTTTCTCAACCCAGTTGAAGCTCGTTCCAGTGACCCTGGTTCTCCGTTCTTATCCATATGTTTTATATTTATCATTTGCAAGTTGTTTTTGATATTTTGTCCTTTGTCTGAAGTCCTGAAATCCACCTGTTGCATATGCGTTAAACCAGGGTAATGTGAGTTTAGGTGCCTTTGCCTTGGTGTTAAAGTGCTAGAAGATCAGTTTTGTCAAGGTGACAGAGCAGGTTCAAGGGATTACGTCGACTACCAGAGCTCTCAATTCACATGTTTTGTTCTTATTAATATTGCCATGCCGAAAAAGCTAAGCATTGTGAAATAGTGTGCTACAGATATGGTATTCTACCATTGATATTTCAGTATGGTAACACTTCCAAACGTTCCAACATTTATGTCCTACTGAACGGTTCTGACCTTGAATATCCAACTAGTGTAGAGCCAAAAGGTGTGAGAGATTTCCATTATTGGGATGAAATTAATTCCAGTTTATTAGTGCTATGACTATTTGAATAATTTGAGCCTAAATAACAATTTTGAAAGGTCAATCATCACAGGTCTCTGGAACTGTTTATGTGTTATGTATACAGATCCAAACTGGTGAGCATTATAGCGCTACCTTAGCTCATTTCCTTCACACTTACAGATCTAATTAGTCTTATAAAGCACTATCTCTCTTTCAATTATATCCTGCATATTTGGTTTCATATAATTCTTCTCTTGAAGCTGTTCCTGCTAGGTATCCATCTTGACAGTCCAACTTGGTCACATTTTTCACCTCAGTCCCTTAAGAACACCTTCTGCAAACATTCTCCATTCACGAGAAAAACTGCATCTTCCCTTTTGTACTTGTGAAGAAGAATTTAATTTAAAATCTTTATTGGCTTGATTTCCACAAAAAAATGTTCCTGAATTGCTTTGCATGATGGAAAATTTTTTAAATGATTCTTTGTTCATAGCTCACTTCGCCTCCTGAGATTGCTTCACAGCAAAAATCAATTTGTTCCGCAAAATTCAGACCTGCATAGAACCTGCTTTTCAGTGCAAATTCAAATAGTTCTTGTTGAGTCCAGGCACCTTGCAGGGAAGCTGAATTCAAAGGAAGTCCAAGAGGGAGATTGCGCTAAAAAAGGTTTAACAAAATTTCTCTCATTTATGTTCCATACAAAAACTTCTCATTGTTGGAAATGTACAATATTACAAATATTAATAACACTATAAGTCCAAATCCTGATTTCACTCTTTTGATTTTCTCTTTGTGGTGTAATGTTACACACTCATTTTGCTGAATTGTACATATCATGCCAAAGCCTGTGGTCTTACTTCTGTTTTTTAAGTATGAAACAATGGTTTCATCTGTAAATACACTGTTTGAGAAAGAAAAGGAAAAGAACTGGAAGCTTTAAATCATAACAGCAAAGCAATCAGATCACAACATCCAGAATGGAAGGGTTTTCAGAGGTTATTGAACCCAATTTAGGAGTTTAAAACACATAGTTTCTACCATTTGCTGTTGGACGATGAGACAAAAAGCAAATTAGAGTTTTAAAATCATTACGCACTTCAGCATTTAAAGGGTTAATTTTTATAACCGTAAAGAATGATAATGTTGACCATAGTTGTGCTGGAATCTTTTAGAAAACATCTGGGCCTTTAAAGAGTAATAAGTTATTGCCTAATGTAAAACTAATGTGAGCTCTCTGTTCTTTTTTTCGAAAAACAGATCCTCAAAGTCCATTTTTGCAGCCTTATCTTCAAGTTCCCAAATTCATAAAGGTGAATCAAAGCAGTGAGACTGTGGTGATCCCCTGCCGAGTCACAGCACCAGACTTAGAGGTCACCCTGCTGATGGTGAGAGACCCTTGAAACTGCTGCACATCATTAAAAGAAAGATGTTATGTAATGAAAATTGTGAGTTGTTAAATTGAGCAGAAAAGGAATGGGGGCCAGAAACATAAGGAGAGTAAAAATTAATAACATTTTGCACATTACGCAAACCATTCTGTTCTCTTTCCAGATTCAGTTTGACGTTGTTTAGCTTTGGCACTTTCTAGTTTAACTCCACATTCACAGTATTAGAATTTTTATTATCTCTAAGAAATGCCTCACATTACTCCATCAAACTTAAGTGGTCCTGCCCTTAACCTGTAGTTACTCTCTAAGTTCAAGCCACTTATATCTAACAAACTATGAGGAGTAACAGTCTTTTTTCCACGTAAGCATTCCAGAGATATGAAACTATATTAACTAAATGAATCTCATGCTTGGCAATGACAGGGTCTTTCAATCAACTGTGCCAACTCTCCTAGTTTTGGCAAGTGTCTTGGGCGGAAGGTTATAATTTCATGCATGCATTAATTTTGCCCAAGATCCCTCATGCTTTGTCTAGCTGAAAAATGTGAGAAAGCAAGAAGCTGTTAAAGAAGCATGAACCACCATTCAGAGCACCAGCAAGAGCCTTAAGGTTTCAATAGAAATGGCAACCATCTGCTTCCAAATCTGTATCTCATTTGAGTTTGTTCTTTAGGAAAGGAAAATGCTCATTTGGCCAGCTGAGTTATGAAGAGATGAAGCATACAAAACCTAAAAGAATACAGGAACATGGTGACAGGAGTAGGCCCATTAGCTACCTAAGTCTGTTCTTTATTCCACTGGACTGCAAACTCCATCCAGCTTTCACTTGTCTCCTAGTGCATTTGGAAATAAATCTCATCTTAAAATTGACAATTCTCCCAGCATCAATGGCATCCAGAATCTACATTAGGTGCAGTCTAACAAAAGTTTTGTACAAAGGCAACATGATATTCTTATGCCTATACTCAATATTTCAGCCAATGAAGGCTTGAGTCACAAATGCTGTTTCCAATGTCTTAGCCATCTGGTGTTATCACTTTCCGGGAGCTATGAATATGCAGGCGCAGTTAAACTAGGGGTTTCTATTGCTGTAAATGCCTTCTACATACTTGAAAGTTGTTTCAAAATTTGCTGTTTCACTGGGCCCCTTGATTTTTTTTTCAGTCCCACATAACATTGTATCATTTTATAATGCATACATTTCTAAATGACAATAAACGAGGACTGAGTGTCCTCATAACATCAGGTTATCCTGAATCAATGTTAAACCAAGTTATTGAACTGTTATAGTAGACCATCACGGAGGGCAGTTAAGATTCAGCCAGGTAGGTGAAATACAAACTCTCCTAGATGAGGACAGTCTGATTCATTCCCTAAATATGCAAGTCAACCACACAGATTTTCACAGCAATCCAGTTGTCAGGAAATGTAGTGGAGGCTTAACACAAGAGCAGAACAGCAGAGACAATTTATCAGTAATGATATTTGCTAACAAACTGTAAAATAACCCACAAGGGGCCACAAAACAAGAGAGAACAGTTATTTAATGCAACAAGAAAACAAGATAACTGAAGGCTAGGAGCAATTGTTTGAGGCTGGCTTGTCTAACAGGTGAACGAAGGACTCGTGGATGAGAGCTGGGTTTAAGTAGGCTGCAGGTGATGAGTTGAAAACAAGGTGACTCTTGTTAGTTGGGGGAAGACTGTACAGGCCTGACAAGACTGCCGTCCCTTTGGCTGGCACCCGATGGCCCAGGATGATCCAGGTTGGTCCGGTAGAACTCCTCAATGATCTTGGATCCAAGATGAAACTAGACGGCACCTAAGACCTCTCCTTTCGACTGTACTGTTCCCAGTCAACCATGAACTGCATATCCCTTCACGAAGATGTGAATCCATCAAATGGTGAACCATATACACTGGACCACCTACCACTGTCCTTGGGTCTGGGTGTGCGGGCTCTGTTGGGTTGAGTGGTCCACAGACAACAGGCCTGAGGCAGGACACATGATCCTGAGGGACGGTGGCAGCTGGAGACAGTAGTGATTGGATTGATGTGATGAGTAATCTTGAAGGGACCAAGGAACTGGGGCAAGAGTTTGCCAGAGTCAGTGCACAGGGGCAGGTCTCAGGTGAACAACCAGACATGGTCCCCAGGTGAGACTCATCTGGCTGGGCACCAATGGTGGTTAGTTTGGTGGCAGTAGGTGCAATTGGCAGCTAAGACGGCCCTCCGTGCCCTCTTGCAAGCATTCTGGCATTGGTGAACCAGGGTCCTGGTGGACGAGATCTCCACTGTTAGCTCCTCCACAGGGAACAACAGAGGGATTGGTAGCCATGATGCACTTCAAAGGGTGACATACCTGTAGCAGAGGAGGTGCGTAGATTGCAGGGCAGTTCAGCTCAGAACAGATACCGCAGGGAAGGGTCAGAGGCAGTGAAGTATCACAGAAAACTCTCCACTTGGTGGTTTGCTCTTTTGGGATTGACTGTTGGTCTGCATATGATAGCCAGTGGACAAGATCACTGAGGTTCAAAGGTGGGAGCAGAAGGTTTGCCAGAGCAGGAGACACACAGTGGGCCCTGGTCTATAAAGTGCCCTGAGAGAACCTGTGGAGGTGAACTATATGCTGGAGAACAAGGTCCCCTGTCTCAGCAGCTGACAAATGTTTGGTGAGGGCAATAGAGAACTGATCCACCAATGCCATGATCACCAGGGCCCAATCTAAATGGTGGCAAACCTGTGGTGAAATACATGGCGATGTGGGACCGGTAGGGTACGCAGGAGCCCAGGGGGCCACTGGTTTGAGAAATTGGACTGGGCTCATTGAGGGCAGGCAGCAATCAACCGATGTACACACATCTGTGATTATGGTGGGCCACCAGAACTGGCGTCACAGAAATTCCAGAGTCCATCATTCACCTGGATGGCTGGAGAGGGATGACTGGCAGGCCCACTGGCGTGCCTCTGAGCGCATGGCCACCGTCAGCTGGGTTGAACTGTAGGGACAGGGTGTCCGCCTTAGTGTTCTTGGAGTCCGGTTGGTCAGAGATGGGGAAATGGAATTGCTTGAAGAAGAACGAGCAGTGGGCTGAACTGGTGAGTCTGTTGTATGGCTATGAGGTTCAGGTGGTCAGTCCAGATCAGAAAGGGCTTGGTGCTTCCCATCACTCAGTCTCTCCATTCCTCCAAGGCCTATGGAGAGTACCTCCCTGTCTCCTACTCCATAACGCCACTGTATAGAGTTGAATTTGCATGAGAAGAAGGCACATGGGTGTGTCTTTCCACCTGGTCCTCGCTAGGGAGGATGGTCCCAGCGCCCAAGTGTGTCCACCAAAGGTCCAGAGGCATTCAGATGGCCAGAGTGGGAGCAGTGGTGGAGTGTTTCTTGAGCTCCATGAGAGCACGGTCTGCGGCAGCTGACCAGGTTAAGCGTGAGGTCAGCTGATTTGGTGCGGGAAGTGAGAAGAGCAGCGATTTGTCTGTAATTCCTGGTGAAATTGGAGAAGCTCAAAAAGTGCAGTAGTTGTTTGATGGAGTGTAATCAGGGTCATTAATCAATGACACCACTTTCTCTGGGTCCATGGTTACACCATGGGGTGAAAGGACATAACCCAGGAAGTAAATGACTGGAGTGTGGAACTGCCATTTCTCTAACTTGTGGTACAGCTGGTTTTCGAGGATACACTAAAGGACTGAAGGGACGTGACACATGTGTTCATGGGTGTCCTTGGAGAAGATGGGGTAGATGAACAAATACCTTCGTACCTTTGAAGCGTGTCTTGGAGGATCTCACTGATAAAGGCTCGGAAAACGGCTGGTGTAAAGTCCAAAAGGCATCACCAAGTCTGTGTAGTGACAAGTGGGTGTTAGGAATGCAGTTTCCCACTCATTCCCCTGGTGGCTGCGAATCAGGTTGTACGCTCTCTATTGATCCAGTTTGGTGAAGATCTGGGCCCCAGGAAGTGTTTCAAGTAGTGTTAATAGTAATTTTGTTGAGCCTACAGTAGTCAATCCAGGTACAATCCCCTCCCCCAACTTTCTTTTTGATAAAGAATATTCCTGCACAAGCTGGGGACTGGGATGGGCAAATGAAGCTGTGATGTAGTGTTTCCATGATGTTCTCATTCATGGATTAGGTCTCAGGCAAGGAGGGAGAGATCAGATGGCCTCGGGGAAGGATAATGCTCAGGAGGGGATCAATTGCACAGTGGTGTGATCTGTGAGGTGGCAGAATGCTGGTCTTCTTGCTGTGGAAACCAGGCAACGGCTAAGTCATGTGGGAGCTTGGTGAGGTTGAAAGTTTCTTCCATCTCCACAGAATTATGGCATCAAGTCAGCTGAAGTTGCAGGCAAGTAGTCTGGCAGGTGGGCGTCCAATTCAGCAGTGAAATGGATGACTCGGCAAAGTGGGGGCCATGAGTGGTGAGCTAGAGGTAACGCAAGATGACAGGACTGTTGATTGAGTCGATAGGGAGGAATTGGTTAGATTCGTAGTGCAATCTGATGCTCATATGCAAAGGCCACGCATGCACTCTGACTATCCCAGCCCCCAACGGACATCCATAAATGACCCTCTGAATTGACCAGTGTCTTATGAAACAACCCTCCAGATCATCAGCCAGAGCCTCTGTTCTGTTCCTAGAAACATTGCAGGCTGCAGAACACATCATCGTGCAGGTAGGGAGAGCTCCTTTAACCCTGCCCCCACCAACCCCCAAGAGCATGAGAGTCAGTGGAGAAACAACACGTGTGCTTACTGTGGAGTAGCTGATTACCCACACATCAAAAGCTCACTGCATCTTGGGAAACGGCATCTCTAGGAAATCTCCTGCCAGCCTCTCGTTCCAGCGCCATTGCCGACTCACGCTATCTGTCCTCCTCCACACCATGAGGGCTTTACGTGCAAAGGTGAATTCCTGCACAACAAGCAACTTTCTGGACTGGACTCTGTATGGTCATCTTGGACTTCCTATTGAGCCTATCTCTCCGCCCTCCTGCACCACAGCCATTTATGGATGTCCATTGGGGCCTGGGGTGGTCAGAGTGTGCAGATGGCCTGTGCACACGAGCATCTGAGAGCACAGCAGAAGTGTACTGTTCTGACACAAATGGAGAAAGTTAGTAACATGAAGTAGCTGAACTGGATGTTAAGCTCAAAATAGCCAGATGGAAAATGAAGTGTTGTTTCTCAATTGACTTTAGTCTTCGGTTTTTGGAAGTGCAGATGACAGAGAGAACTGGACATTGTAATGCAAGGCATGCATTATAAAATAGTACATTGTTTAACTGAATAAAAGAACAAACATTCATTAAATGATCCCACAAATATTAATTTAGAGTTACATGGGATATAGAAACTTTGAAGATTGGAAGGCAAGACAGTGTCAGAATTCCCACACCTGTTCCGTGTATTCATAAAACAACATGCATCATTTTATCTGTTGTATTGCTCAGTTCCTCAGTCTCTCACATAAACAGTTAGTTTATTCCTGACTTTTTCAACATTCTTCACCTCTAGTGTCACCTGAGACGTACACTGTTCCTTATACAGTATTTGTCATCCTCTGAGTATAGCAGCTTTAATATGCTTCACTTTCCCTCCTTTGAACTTGAGTTGAAGCCTCAGTCTGTTACGTTTTGATGATAGAAAACACATTGCTCGTGTTAAAGTCCCTCTACCTTTAGAATATTTGTTATATTCACAAGGTCTGCCTTGAGTTACCTTCTCTCAAATATAACCTCTCTTAACTGCCTTCAAAATCTTATTCAAAATATGTATTCAGTTCCTTTTGAATATGCCCTCTCCAATGACAAGAATATTCCACAGGAATCAGTGACCTCACACAAGACTAGCTTATTGTCTCATACAATAATCAGGGGGCCACCTTTTGGCTGATAGATTTACATGAAACCCTCTTCACCTTTTTACAAGGACACAATATAACATCAGTTCATGGAAAAAAATAGACTTTTCATCTCGTATTCAGGTAAATATTCCCTGCTTAATGAACATTGAAAAATGTCATGAACTATTATCTTGGTGTGGAGAACATCTCCAGGTTTAGCTTACAGTATGCCTAATATCCCTCTTTCTTTGAGTCATTCCAGTAAATCTCTTCTGCCTATAAAATTAAAGTGATTGAAAACCGGTAGTAAAATTGTCATTCGCAGTTAGTTTGTGGTGGACCAACCAGGGAGATAACATTGATTCTTTATAAAATCACGGGCTAGGTAATGAATGGAGTATTGTATCCATCGCTGGTCCCCAAATTCAGGATCAATTTGAAGATCTTGCAAAGGATCCAGAAGATACTTACAGAAATGATTCGAAGAAAGAAGATTAGGCATAAGCTAAGCCTGGTGATGTTCTTCTCCTCGAAGACATCACAAGATCATGAAAGATTAGATAAGGTACTAAAAGGAAATCTTCCCATTGTTTCATGAACCAGGGGATAGTTTATCGTATCCAGCATAGTTTACCTTATGTGCTGCATATTACCTAACTTCTACACACACATCATTTTGCATCGATCTATGTTCAACAGCATTTCCTACTTGTCAATAAGTCTCATACTCCATCGATGTGTACAATAAGAGCCCAATGAACAGTCCCTAAAATATCCTTTCTCCTTCCTAGCATGCCTCATGCACAATCATACCAAGTTTCTCGAGTGCAGCCTCCTCAGAAGATCCCCTATACACGTTTACTTCTTTTGATCAATGTCCTATTTGGAAATGCTAAAGATCTGTTAAATCAAAACATGATAACACAAAGTTTCCATAATTCACTCGCCTCCACTATTGTCAGACATAGCTCTCTACTAACGATATCAATATCAGGTTTCCCAGACAGAAACCACATTGATTCTGCTCATTATTTAACTTTTCTCTATTGAGATGCCCATTACTAAATGTGCCTCTATATAATCCCATGGCTGCCTTCATGCCTTTTTCATATATTGTTTCAGTATCTTCCTCCAACAGTCAGGCATCATTCTATTTCCAATCATTGCTCAACTCTCATGTGAAGTTCTTATTAGCAACTCCATTATAATCCATTAATGATTTGTCCTTTTTTTAGTATTCTGTGCAGTTCATCAGACATTTATTTATAATTTCTATCGATTTTAACATTCCCTTATATCATTCTGGAAATATGTTATTTTTATCTAAAAACTCATATTTAAATATAACTTGTTTATTGCATCCAAAGACAGCTCCAGTAGTGTAACAATTCATGGATGTTTCATACTTCCGTACAGAGTTCCAGTTATTAATTTTGAGAGATAATCATTTAGAATCTTTGTATAATTTTAGCCAAAGAACTGTACTGATGACATAAACGTCTGTGGGCTGGAATGTCTCACTGATGAAGGAAGTAATGGAATTTATAGAGGTGCCTTTACATTAAAAGAAATCATGTATATGTAAAACTCTGTAATTCAGTTTATCCCTCTTCAGTGTTTGCATGTTTATGAGTGATAGAGGCACTTAGGCTAGTTCCCATGTCCCTGTGTCTGAATGTAACATGGAGACAAGCTGTCTGCATCCTGCTACGTAAAAGGAAGCTACAGGAGTAAAGTGATAGTGCCATTCACAAACATCCTCCATCAAGCATAAGGTTTTGCAAACTTTATACACACCCTCTATTCCAGGAAAGTGTACTTGTAATCTACTTGGACTTTTCCTTTTGTGGGTTTTTCTCAAAGCAATGTTGACAAATAACACTGAGAAACTTTGTGCAGCCTTCCAGTCAGCAAAGAGGGCATATTTAATGCATGATTCCCAAGCCTACAAAGCTTTTTAGAATAGCACAGAACCTTCATGTGCTACGCACAAGAACTGTATGAAAACAAAATTGCCATTTGAATGGAGTCATTCTGTCAGGCTTGCGAAGATTGTCAAATTATTTCCAGATTCTTTGCACGTATGTGGTTTACAGATTCGAGTGTCCAGATGTGCAGCTGTGAACAATGATGTACAAATCACACTTAAAGCCCACTTCATCAAAACTCACATTGTTGAAGTTTATCAAACTCACATTGCTAAAGTTCACATGACCCATAAGTAAAGCACATGCAGGCACAGTTCTTCAACAAGACCTGCTGACCAGATCCTTTCTAAGCAACACCAACCATGTGTTCTCAGCCTATCACTACATAATCCATAGCTGAGACAATCCAAGGTTCTTTCGGGCTATAATAACACTCAAACATTTGAAAAATTTGTTTGAAAGGTATAGATTTCCTTTTTTGGAGCTGACATGAATTCATTCTTCTGTGTTTTTGTGTAATTTTATTAAGTCCATTTCATGGCTACTCTCTGTAATGCTTCTCTTCATTTCTTTCTGAGTCTGAAACAAATGGGAGTGATTTACCAATAACTGCAAGTATTGTTCCCTGTTCCTTCTGAGCTAACAGTGGACAAAAGTGTTCCTTTTGCTAAGTAAAGCAAGCAAGATATGTCAAAGGTATTGAAGCTTTGATTTAAATACTCACTGTGAATTTGATGAGTCCCCCAGGCTAACAATTCTTATATGCTGAAAGGACATTTTTAAAAAAACTCATCTCACTTGGGACTAGTAGGGAGTGTGTGTTATTATTCTGTCAACTTTCTTTGGCTGATGTTATATCACTTTAAAAAGAAGGTTCTGAAATGCAAAAGGTTTAAAATCATAGTAGGCTACAAAATGTGTCACTTTTGGCAAAATAAAATAACAAAATGTCAGACACACTAACTTCAGCATTTTAATGTGACATAGTTATTGTTGCTGTAAAGAAAACAACCATTAATAATTCATTTTATCTCTCTCTCTCTCTCTTATACACTGTATAAGAAATTGTCTTTTGCACCATTATACCAAAAATAACGAGTCAAACATAATAGATCTAAAGTTGCTCATCTCTTTGCCTTTGTTTATAGATAATAGCTTCTGACTTTCAATGGATGAGCTTCTATACCTTTAGTTTACCGTGCTTGCTTTAGTTAGCAAAGGCATGTTTTTGCCCACTATTCAGAAGGATGAAGGAGGTACCTTATTTAACCTACTGGACAGTGATATGCTTGGAGAGAATGGTCATGGAGAAGGTGTTTCAATTAGTAGGAGAGTCTGGGATCTAAGGAATGTCCTTTTAAAACTGACATGAGGAGAAATTTCTTCAGCCAAAAGGTGGTGAATCCGTGGGAATTTGTTTCCACAGAAGGCTAAGGAGGCCAAGTCATTGTGTGTACTTAAGGCAGAGATCGATAGATCCTTGGTAAGGGGTTAACGGTTATGGGGAGAAGGCAGGAGAATAGGGTTGAACACAACATCCACTATGATTGAATGAGAGAACAGACTTTATATTCAAATTGGCCAATTCTGATCTTATATTATCTACACTAGCCCACAAGTATGGAAGCAATATTTGCACTCAGTGGTGAGTATTTTGCATTTGTAGCTAACCTCAAAAAGAAATGTAAAAGAATCATCAAAGTCTAAGTACACAAAAGAGGAGTACAACTTTTCCACAGAAACCAAGAGGTTGATATCCATTATGTGGGTATGGTTGGTGACTGTAAAGTTAAGGTCATTAACTTTTAAGTAACAGAAATCAGTGACAGAAATAAAGATCTTTTTCTCATGAAAAATATGATACAAATCAAAAGAAGCATTAATGAAAGCAAACTGCTTAATACAAGGTGCAAAAGCACAAATGGTGTGGTTAAATGGAAAACTAAAAGATATGAAATGAGGGTGTGGTTAAGAACATTGCATATGTGGAAAAGACATCTTTTTATAATTAATTCTTAACAACGGTCGTATTTGTCAGAAACAAAAGGAAGGTAATCTGATCAATATGAACAAAACGAACACCCTTTAGAACTCTTACAGTTAATTGTGATTGTGAAAAAATAGTTTAAAGATAGAATTCGAGAAACAATTGATCTTGAGTGGTTTTCCATCTTTAGTTTCAGGACAGAGGCAGATGATAAAAATATTTTACTCAAACCACTTCCATAGCAGATGCTACTGAATATCCTCCAAGTAACGTGCACTAAAATTGAATATCCTGTTGTTCAATAAGAGTCTGGTACAAAATGCAAAAACACACTCATCACAACAAACAGTGATCTAAGAATATACAAGTATTACATACCTAGTGCAAAACTGGATGTCTTAATGTAACCATTGAAATTATTGTGTATTATGAAGAAGAAGAAGAAGAAAGCCCTTAACTCCATTGTGTATTATAAACAATGATAATTTTTTTGCCTCATACAGGAGGGAGACACTGAATTTAGAACCGATGAAGAGAATACCGTATGGGATCCTAAACAAGGTTTTATCATTCGAAATCCTAAGCGTGCTCAACATGGCATGTTACATTGCAAGACCATAGTTGATAATCAGACCTTCTTGTCCTACTATATGATACTCATAGAAGGTGAGAACTATTAGTCTATTGAAATCAATAATGCTATTTTGACTCCTTGTTGGATTTCACTGAGAGCAGATGGCATGACGGACATTTTGTTACAGACCCAGTTGATTTTATTACGCCTGCACTCAGTTGCATTACATTGGGTCAGGTACTTGATTGATTGGGCAAAAAGAGACAGCAGGTCAGTTGGGAGAGGACCTAATCAAAACTCAAGAGATGACAGTACTATTATTGCCAGATTGGCAGGAGATGAACTGTGAGGGTCATACAGTCCAGACAGAACAAACGCAAAATATTGATGATGTTAAAAATCTGAGGCAAAAACAAGAAATACTGGAAAGACAATATGTCTCCAGCAATATGAAGGACAAGACTCTGTTGCCGCAGGCCTGCTGCCCTTGTCTGGTGGCAGGACAGATGACATGGGAGTTGTGTTGCCTCGGTTGAAGCGAGGACTAGGCCTCAAGCCTCGGGCTTGCCTGCTGCTGCTGCTGCAGACCAGGTGAGAAGACGTGGAAGCTTTACAGTGTGCGGGCTGGTGTCTCCTGTCAGTGCTGCCCTCACATGTTTGAGCAGTGGAATGACAGGTTGGATTGCATGCATCTGCTCACTACTGGGAGACCGTACCATCAATGGCCGGATATTGTCGCTCAGTATCTTAGACAACATATATGTGTTTTTTTAAGTGAATATGCTTCTTTGCTCACTGTTTTGAATTATTTTGCTCATTATTTTGAATGTTACTAGCTATTTTGAGGGTTTTGCATCTTGGACCCAGAGGAACGCTGTCTTGTTCAGCTATATCTAGGTTTGGCTGAATGATAACTAAACTTGATTTGATTTGATGTCCGGAGAGAGAGAGAGCAAATAAGGTCTGATCACGATCAATGACCTCCCTGATCAAAGTCATGAAATGTTAACAGTGATTCTCTCTCTATGGATGCTGCCTCACCAGCTGAGCATTTCCATTATTTCTGACTTTTTCTAAAATTTTCTTAGTTTCTTCCAACTCATTTGAATAAAATTAATCAGGTGTACATTTGAGGATCCCACTGGCTTGCCAACAACTTTATCAAGTAGACCAGTCACAATTCAGGAGCAAATTCTTCTTCATTTTAGGCATTTCCTCAGGTTCAAGAATGACTTTATTCCATTCTGATTTGTGGGCCTTGAACTAGTAATTGAGGTCAGCATGGAAACCACAGA